>NC_133652.1:220819674-221167357 GCF_009905375.1 Apium graveolens
TCCGAACCCGACCCGTTGCCATCCCTACCGATGAGGCCCAACCACAAAGGTCCAAGGCTCGTCCACGACTTCAAGACTTCGCGGATAAGGCATCTCCCCGGCCGAGGATAACCCTCCACTACCAGCTATTTCGCTAATTCGTGGACGCAAAAATTGCCATGGTTCACCCCAAACATTAGACGCATCCTTGTCCCCCGGATAAGGAGCCCCTACCAGATTGTAGGACAAGTGATTCCAAACTTTTGGGTGAAAAGTGCAAGATATTCCGAAGTCTCCCAACCAGGACAACCGTTGACTATAAAGACCGAGCTCCCAAAGCACACACCAAAGTTTACCCCACATCCCAATGAGGACACCCGTTGACTACAGGAGGAGGCCTTTCTTTCAGGCATACCCCTAGGGGGTCTCTGACCACGGACACCGCCTTTCTGTGGTTGCATTACAGAAATGATTTCTTCAATAGAGTACTTGCAATAAATATGTTAGTAATAATAACCTCCTTCCCTCGTAAAGCCTTCAAAGAATTCGTCCAAGCAATATGTTGAAGTTCCATTCTGTATTATTTCTCCACTAAGGGTGCGCCCTAACGCTTTTATGTGTTGGTGCTACCATAAGAAATCAACCAAAGTCCTTTTTCCTTTAATGAAAGTGCGCCTTCTGTATAGCATATAGGGGGCGCCCTTGAGCTCCATGATCCCTTTAGTCTCATTAGTCTGAAGGCTCCTTCTCCCTATAAAAGCACTTATAGGCGCGCCTTAACTTCTAAGGGCTCTTCCTATTTTTGTCATTATCAGGGCACGCCCAGAGTGTTCAAGGCATTCCTAATTCATTCCGTGTAGAGGGCGCTTCCTTACGTTTATAGCAAAAAGAGCTTGCCATATCTTTACTTAATTTCATGCACAAATATACTAATTTTATTCAATTGACCCGCTTCTGATCCGAATATCGATTATACCAAATTTTGGGCATCACAACCACCCCCCAAATTCCATATGCAATTAAAAATGGGATTGGAATTTTCAACCCCTAGCAAACTTAAAAATTTGTATGAGCATCTACCAATTTGAAGGTGTGCCCTTACGAAATTATTCATTCCTCTTTCTTCATCCTCATCCATTTCTTCTTCAAACAACATAGGGCGCGCCCTAAATGAATGCACATCTCATCAATTTGTAAACAACTTCACACCCCCCCCCAGCGTAACATTTTTCACTCTCTACTACTTCTCTTCTTGATGGCTTTAAGCTTGGTTTGTCTAGAGAGATTTACCACTTATGCACCACATTTCCAAGCTTACATGAGCTAACTCAGCAAGAAAACAAGAGAAATCGTACGAAAGTGTGCATCTCGCATCCCTTGGAAAAGAAAAATCCATTAAAAAAGGTTTGAGGATTTTCTCTAACATTTTCATCCCAATATTATTCTCATATGGGCGCGCTTTCAACGGAAAGGGTCATCATAGGAGGGCGCGCTCTAAGGGAAGGCTTGACCAGAATAAAAGACTAGCTCTATGATCTTTAAGTAATAAATAATCTTTGATGCAAGGAGGATGTGCCTTGTTGGTGAGAGTGATCCTTCCACCAACGACACAATATCATCCCATATTTGATTTCTTGCTTATTGCCAAATCATGACTCCAAACCCCAGATCTCGTCTTTTTCAAAAATAGTGTAATTCATTAATTCAAATCAAAGTCAAAACTTTTACGATCTTCTACAATCATCTATATTTAGATGGCACACCCTTTATAGTAGCGATGTCTTCCTTAAATAATTAACATCATTAAAGGGTGCGTCCTCTTTACGAGGAGCGTCTTCCTCGATAAAGGTAACTTTCTTGGAGGGCGCGTCCTCTGTAATATAAGTGTCTACCTCAACAAGATTTTCATCCTTAGAGGGCGCGTCCTCTGTAAGAGGAGCATCTACGTCGATAAGGTAACATCCTCGGAGGGCGTGTCCTTTGTATGAGGCGCGTCTACCTTGAAAAGGGAAATTATTCTTAGAGGGAGCTTCCTCTGTAAGAGGAGCACGTCCTCTGTACGAGAAGTATCTACCTCGACAGGGGGAATCATCCTTAGAGGGAGCTTCCTCTATACGAGGATCATTTACCTCGACCAGGATATTCATCCTTGGAGGGCGCGTCCTCTATAAGATGAGCATCTACCTCGACAAGGGCATTCGTCCTTGGAGGGCGCGTCCTCTTTAAGAAAAGCATCTACCTCAGCAAGGGTTTTCATCCTTAGAGGGTGCGTCCTCTAAAAGAGGAGCATTTACCTCAACAAGGATATTTATCCTTGGAGGGAGCGTCCTCTATAAGAGGAGAATCTACCCCGACAAGGGTATTCATCCTTGGAGGGTGCATCATCTGTACGAGGAGCATCTAACTCAGCAAGGTTTTCATCCTTGGAGGGTGTGTCCTCTATAAGAGGATCATTTACCTCAACAAAGGTATTCGTCCTTGGAGGGAGCGTCCTTCATACGAGGAACATCTACCTCGACAAGGGTATTCATCCTAGGAGGGCGCGTCCTCTGTACGAGAGCATGTACCTTGACAAGGTTACTCATCCTTGGAGGGTGCGTACTCTGTACGAGCAGTATCTACCATGATAAAGGTAATCATCATTGGAGGGTGCGTCCTCTATAAGAGGAGCATCTACCTTGATAAGGGGAATCATCCTTGGAGGGCGCGTCCTCTGTAAGAGGAGCATCTACCTCAGCAAGGGTTTTCATCCTTGAATGGCGCGTGCTCTATAAGAGGAGCATCCACCTCGAAAAGGGTATTCATCCTTGGAGGGCGCGTCCTCTGTACGAGGAGCATCTACCTCGACAAGGGTATTCATCCTTGGAGGGCGCGTCATCTGTATGAGGAGTATCTAACTCGATAAGGGGAATCATCATTGGAGGGCGTGTCCTCTGTAAGAGGAGCATCTACCTCGAAAAGGGGAATCATCCTTGCAGGGCGCGTCCTTTGTAAGAGGAGCATCTACCTCGAAAAGGGTATTCGTCCTTGAAGGGTGCGCCCTCTGTACGAGAAGCATCTACCTCGACAAGGGGAATCATCCTTAGAGGGTGTATCCTCTATCAGAGGAGCATCTACCTCGATAAGGGTATTTGTCCTTGGAGGGCACGTCCTCTGTACGGGGAGCATCTACCTCGACAAAGGGCTTCTTCATGTAACAAAACCAAATCAAAGATCAATATTCTTAGAAGGCTTCTATCTTCAACAAAACTCAAGGGATGCAGAAACTATCTCATGTAGAAACATCTCTTAGCAAGGCATCTCGGGAAGTGGAATCCAATAAAGGGCATCTCACTCTAGAGAAATTTTCTTGAACCAGAGCGTTTCTTTAAACGTGGGTGTTTTCCTGAACTTGAGCATCTCCCTGGTTTTTAGGAAAAGCCATATAACTTACTCATGTGGCAATACGTAACACCACAGAACTAATGAGAGGTGAGCTACCCCCCCAAGCGTGTGCCCTGTCAAAAGTACTTTGTAGCCCTATCTTCCTCATCTATTTCCAATGCAACTCCCATATTTTCTTTTTGATAAAAATAACCAGCTGACCTTGGTAATTATATTGAAAGAAGAAGCCTTAATATATGAGACATATATGCTCAGGGCGCATCCTGAAAACTCACTCAGATTATTGAGAATGTGAGGGCGCGTTCGCTGAAACTAAATTTTTGACATACTAGGAAGTTCATTGTACCTCATATTCTTCTTTTTAAATAATGTCTGTAATATCGAGGAAGATGACATTGGTATTTCAATGAAGGGGCACCTTAGGAGAGATAGCCTTGGAGAGTTTACTTATAACTGTTGAGGATATAAAATTACATCCTTAGATGGAGGAGCTTATTCATATCTTGGGCCTCTCCTTCACAGTCAAGGGGCGCATCCTAGGATTCATGGTATCTATACTCTGATAACTTCTTTTCTTCTAAAGTTCCAATTTTAAGATTCTCCTTGTAGTCAATAAAGTTCAGCTCACTATCAATATTTTTCTAAGGGCGCACATTAAGAAACGGGCGCGTCTTAAAAGACGAGAAATTGGTTCCAGTCGATCCATTCTTCAAGTAATGACTATAACTTATTTGATCATCAATGTAATAACCCCAAAAATTTTGAACTTTTTTTAACCCTTATGAATTGTGATTTTGCTGATTATGCTGAATAAGAAAACTTTTCATGCCTCACTTTGTAGAGGTTCTTTTATTGTTATTCTGAGATCTTATTAGTACTCTATATGGTATATAAGTGTATGTAAAGATCGTCAGAATCCAAATCCGAACACTTTGATTTTTCCCGAAAATCCACCAGATACCGAAAGAATTGAGTATAAGATAACATGATTAAAATGATTTAAATTCAAGGATTATAAGAGAGGATCATAAAAAGAATATAATATATTGAGAAAGGTTTAGGAGAACCCAAGTAATAAGATCCCGGGTATGATCCCTCAAATGATAAACGAGAACGAAAGTTAAGCGAACCGTATAACAGATCAGCGATCATTAGCCAAGTGATTAGGAGTTAATCAAAGGGGTTAGTGGATGATGATGTCATCACACCAACAAGAGAAGGACAAGTGTAACAAGATGACATAGAAGGATGACATAAGCATGACCAAAAAGGGAAGGAATTGTTGGTTGATTTTAAGCCATTCATTTTTTACCATGGTAAAAGGTTAATTAACAAAACAAAAAGGGAAAGCAACCAAGCAAACATCATCTTCTCCCCCCTCATTCTTTGCTCTCAGCTTTTCCATGAAAAGCAAAGGAGAATTTTCAAAAATCAAGCTACACACCTTCAAAAATTAAGAGGGTTGTTTCCTTAGCTTCCATAACTCATGACTTAGTTATGTTATGAGTTTGAAGCCAAGATTCCAAGGTTACTAAGCTAATCAATTCATCAAAGTTCTTGGTGAATAGTATTTTCAAGAAACTAACTTTGTGTTTTCTTATATTTTCTTCAAGATCCAAGCTTAGTAGAGATAGTTAGGGGTTACTTAAGACTTCCTAAGTGATTCTCCACTCTCCAAGGAAGGTATAACTTCTCAAACCCTTAATCTTAAGTTTTTTGGTTTGGATTTCATAATTTTTAGATGATAGGTTAAGTGTAATGGTTGTGTACTCATGTTTAGAGCTTGTTATGAGTAGTATGGTTTATGAGAAGCATGGTTATTGAAAATTTAGAGATTGGTTGGTTTTGTAATGTTTTTGGAATGGTAAATCTTGATTATTAGTTAATGAACTTAAGTAAGCTCTTAGTTCATGATTGAGAAGTAGTATAAATTGGAAATCTTGAGTTGTTGGGGCTGTTGAAGTAAAAAATGGATGAAGTTTGGTTGTAGTGGTGATTGTGGGTTGAATTGTGAATTGATTGGAATGGTTTAAATTTGGTAATCGCGTAAACATAGCCGTCGTAATGCCCGATTTACCCTAGACTGCTTTTGTCCTTAACATTAGGACCCGTGAACTCACTGTTAGGTTTTGACCATTGCAATGATTAGATAGTTCATGATACGAGCTTCATTTTGATATGTGGTTCGCTTGAATCTGATGTACAGTTTAGGAGAAACGACCGTTTTAAGTAACGGCATTTCGCAAACGAACCATTACCCCTCGCCTTACTTTGAAACCTTAGTTAAGGCCCTTAAATGACTAATTGGAGTATGAAACAATTGTGTAAAGTGGATTAGGCAGTTAGTAGGGTACTCGCGAAAGAATCTCCTTAAAATTCTTAGTGGTTAAATTATTAAAAATGGTGGAGTCGAGGGTACTCGAACGACTTATGTGATTCGTTAAGCGTAAGAAGTGACCATAAGCGAACGTTAGGGTTCAATTGGTTAAAGTCTAGTTTCTTAAGCGACCGGGGTTTAATTCCAACTTATGTTGTTGTTCATAGGTTATCGGACCCACTCTAAGCTTAAGTCTATCCGGGAGCACTCAGGCAAGTTTTCTACCCGTTATACTGTTGTTGTGATGTATATATGTATATGCATTATCTTGTGATAAGTGCATGATTGTTATTAGAAAATCTTGCGATATATTGGAGCATGCTGATATGGTATATATGCATGTCTGTTTCGTAATCGTGATATCTAATTGTTGATTCAATTGCTTATAAGTTGCATAATACCTATGCTAGAGATAAGCAGTAGTTGCGTATACCCTTAGTATAGGGGACCCAAAGGTGAACATATTTTCTAAACCGGGAGACGATGTTGCCGAGTATATTATATATATATATTAATAGTTTTCAAAATTATTATTCGAATAAGGTTTATTCGATAACTTTATTTCACTTAATGAATATTATTTTGAATATTCATTCGAGAACTTATGACTCCGCTTATTTTATTTAATGAATATTGTTTTGAATATTCATTCGAGGACTTATGACTCCGCTTATTTTATTAAATAATATTCTTTATTTTATTAAAGAATAATGTTTCAATAATCAAACTTATTTCCGATTATTCAAATAAAGATCGTACTTTCGTATAAGTATATCTTTGGTTTGTAAGAAGATCCAGACCTTCAAAGAACTAGAAAAATCCGCTCAGGCTAGAGGAGCATCTTGAATTGAATGTGAGCCAAACCTTGTATATTTTGTTTAATTGAAGCACTTTCCGTTTATCTATTTATCTTTAAGGATGTATGTTTAGGATGTTTTGTTATCATCAAGTATCTCTTAATTTATGGCTACAATTCCAGTAGACATAAATTTGGGGAGATTGTTATGCATATGTTGTGTACTTGATGATTTCATAAACAAAACATCTAAGTAGATTTTACTTAGTGAAATTATGTAGCACTCGACGGATAAGAATTATAGTCCCGACGAATAACTCATTATAGTCCCGACGGATGATTAACTTATTCTCCATCGAGTGAGTAGCTTATGTAATAATAAGTTTGTAGCACAGTTATGTATGCACCTTTCTATAGAATCTGTAGTAGCATATAAGTCATGTTGACTTTAACTAGATATGCAGAATAGGTTGATTAATTGTACATAAATGATGTCTTCTAATTCTGCTTAAGTGAAATAGAGTCAAGTGCCAAAATAGCTACCGACGGATGATTAACAAAACCATCAACGGATGTTCTGAAAGTCGACGGATGATCATATGAAGAATTCAAACAGCAGTTGAACAGTGAAAGCTGACACACAGCCGTCGAGATGTATACAAACACACTGTGGAAGCCCATTAACTGGGTAATAGAGGACGAAAAGCAGCAAAGCTTAAGACTGATAGTTTTTATATTTGTTCAGTCTTTTTGACTTTGTAATCTTGGTATTATATAAACCAAGAGAGTAACAAATAGAAAAACAACTGAGATAGCTGAGAAACACAAAAACAGAGAAATCTTTGTAAGCAGAATCATTAGCATTTCCTGTATTCTCAGTAGTTCAATTTGTAAGCAGCTGTGAGCATTCCTGCACACAGAGTCCTCTCGATATATTATATATATCTCTGGTGGAATTGTTTAAATCCACCAGAAAGTTTTTAAAGACTCTTGTTTTTAATTACTTATGTTTTGATTCTATTAAGTTTCTATTCCGTATTGTGCTAATCAAAACATTATATCTATATTCGAGTTGAACATTTTTATTTTGAGAAAAAGGTTCAAGAATTCCATTCAACCCCCCTTCTGTAATTCTTGCTATATTGTTAAGGGACTAAAAAAATTAGGCATAGACTATCGAGGTGAGAATGATTTAATAAGATACCCTTATCAGGGATATATGACTTGATTTATCTATGAAAGGATGAAAGTACCTTTTTAAAAAAAGTGGAATTAAGGATGGGACCTCGATAACTTGAGATGAACCATGGGGGAATGCATAAAGGTTGGCATTTCACCCTTATTAGAGAAATTGTGAGTTTGGGTAATACGGAATGAAGGCTTAAGGCAATAACAACCTTTAAAGATCAGTGGAGAAAGTTTTCAGAACTATATAGACAATGGTTCTAGTATTAAGTAAATGGTATCTTGATATCCCATGTACCTAGGGAGTACCGGATGAAGAATTTAAGGATAACCTTAGAGGTTTTACAAGAAGAAAGGTAATATTCAAAGTTCTCAAGAATAGAAATTTTGATAAAGGAAATATGGCGTTATTATAATAATTCCAGGTGGGCACGTGTTAAACCATAATAAAGTATAGGTCGTCCCAATGAAGGTCGAGATTGGTGAAAACAAGAAGGACACAAGATAAGAGACGTCCTAAGTATGATCAAGAGTCAGTCGTGACAATGTTAACCTCTAAAGACTGAGGTAATAACTTATGAAAAAATGGTGATATTTTTTTTCTCACCAGGACTTAAGAAAAGCATTTTCACTTAAGCAGTGATTTGAAATAAGGTAGAAAATTTAGTTGAAGGTGGTTAAAATGACATTGATTATAAGGAACTATTACTATCAGGAAAGGCCAATGAGGTGGCCGACACTGTAAGTGTAAGAGAGCAATTATAGGCGCTCGTGTCAGAGGAATACAGCGATGATGGTTAAAGCTGTGAAGGTTGTATTATGGTATGAAAGATTGACATTCCTTCTGATGATTTTGCGATACTCAACCATAATAGTAGTTTGGTAAAGATTTAATTCATGTTAATCGCCGTGAGTGGGCTACCTATCTTAGAAGGTCCTATCTTGAGATAAGCCAGGGCCATGTTACAGAAGGACTAAATAAACTTTGAGCTTCATGTCTCCTAATAAAGACATATGGTTAATAATGGTGTTAACCTGCTATCATTTCTTTGATTGAAACTCTTCTACAATTTTATCTCCTTCATATCATATGTACGCCAAGCTCAGGAGTGTTCTTCTTGAATCATAAAATGGTGATTATGTTGCCTCTCTAGAAGATTTCGGTACGGCGGGTATGGACTCCATATGATTAGCTATTAAGATTTCGAGGAAAATGAATGACTATAGTAGGTCAGCATTGGACTATAGTAATGGATCAACGATTCTTTAAATAATGAGACGATAACAACTGTGAGAGTTGTATTGTATGGATGTTGAGATTGAGTACCACTAATCGGGTCGTGTTGACGTATAAGTTATCATTGATAGGCTAACTAGTGGATTATCTACCTAAAAAATATTTATTCCTTTCTATCGACAGAGAGTCATATAACTATATGTGAAAGGTTGTGATGCAAGCGTAGAATTCTAGTAACGACGATGTCTAGAATGAAATCCCATATTCGAATTTCAATGTCGAGGGAGTTTCAAAGATGATTGTTTATAAGCTCGAGCAAGAGCATGGGTCCATAGAACGATGGACCGAATAGTAAATATTCAGGCACGTGAATTGCGATGCGATAATACTGGATATTGATATAGATACTTATATTTCATTCTCCTTTGATAAACCTCTATAGTTCAGAGGTAGATTCCAAGCCAAATATTTTGTGACAGTATTTTTTTATATAATGCTCTTAAATTTGTTCTTTTCTCTCCTTTTCATTTTGTATAAGCTGAGAAGAACAACCCTTCTAGAAGGGGAGGTATTACCGAATGACTATCTATTTGTGTGACAGAAGCCTAGTATGATACCACATGTTATTTAATTGCTTGTTAAGTACTAATTTGACACCTTCTGTACTAACTATGCGATATAACAAGTGTTCATGATCATAGTGATCTCTCAATAAATTCTTTTACTTCTATATGAAGGACCAAGCTTTCGAAGATGGAAACAACTAGAGATAAAGTGGTATCAGTACGGTGGTATTCCGAATCTAACGTGTTCGTGATACTAAGGTTGACGCGGTTATTAAAAGGTTATAGAACGCTAATGAGCAAAAGTGTAACCAGTATAATATTAGGTACGGAGGAAAGTAACGATTACGAACTAGAAAAGAGTGGGTATTGAGAAGCAAAAGCTATAACGCTAGAAGCTATGATGAGAGTCTGTGCAATAGACTTGAAAGAATTTGGAATGATCACTTCACACAGATTGAGTTTTCTTACGACAATAGATCGTATGTCAGTATCGAGATGTCGCCTTATGAGATCCTTGAGGGAAGACCATGTCCATCTCCCTTATGTTAGGATGAAGTAGTAGAGCGCAAATTGCTCGGACCAGCAGTGGTCCAAGGGACCAAGGATATAATAGATCTAATCAGAGGACGACTGGTAGGAACCCAAGTTGGACATAAGAAGTATGCTGATTTGAAATGAAAGGAAAAAAAGAGTATGAAGTAGGGGACCTATTGTTCTTAAAGGTATCCTCTTGGAAAACCTTGGAAAGGATTGTTGAGGTTCGGAAAGAGAGGAAAGCTAAGTCCATGATTTGTCGGAGCCTTAGATATATTAAGATATATTGGGAAGTTATCAAATGAACTAGCCCCACCCCCGAACCTGTGACAAGTTCGCAATAAGTTCCAAGTATCAATGTTAAGGAAATATGATCCAGAGGCGAGACACATAGGGGAATATGAACACGTAAACCTCCGACCAGACTTAACCTATGTGAAGCAACCAGTGAGGGTTATGAATCAAAAAGGAACAAGTGCCTAGGAACATGGTTATCAAACTAGTCAGAGTTTTGTAATAGAATCATAATGTGGGAAAAAATTGACTTGAGTTAGAAAGTGCAATGCTAGAAAAGTATCCCCAACTGTTTTCTATCTGATTCCGGGACAGAATCCTTTTAAGGAGGGGAGACTGTAATAACCCCAATTTTTGGAATTTTTGAAACACTGATGAATAGTAACTTTTGCTGATGATGCTGATTAAGGAAAATTATCAGACCACACTATATAGGAGTACTGTTATGGAAATTCTAAGATCGTATTAGTATTCCATAAAGTAAATGAGTGTATGTAAAGGTCGTCAGAATCCAAATCCGAACACTTTGATCTTTTTCCCCGAAAATCCACTAGATACCGAAAGAATTGAGTGTAAGGTAACATGATAAAAAGGATTTAAATTCAAGGATTACAAGAGAGGATCATAAAAGGAATATAAAATATTGAGAAAGGTTTAGGGGAACCCGAGTAAGAAAATCCCGGATATGATCCCTCAAACGATTAACGAAAATGAAAGTTAAGCGAACCGTATAACAGATAAGCAGTCATTAGACAAGTAATTAAAGTTTAATCAAAGAGGTTAGTGGAAGGTGATGTTATCACACCACAAGGAGGAGACATATGTTAAAAGATGACACAATCAAGATGACATAACCATGACTAGTAGATATTTTGAGTTGGTTGATTATTAGCCAATCATTATTTACCATGGTAAATTCTAATTAACCAAGCTAACATAACCACCATAAATTATTCAAAGTCAAGAAAAGAAGCATTTCTTTCTCATTTTCTACATGAAGCTCTCGGCTTCTTCCTTAACAGATGGTAAGTCCAAGCTCCTCCACTTGCTAATTTACAAGGTAATTATCCTAGTTTCTCCTTGTTAAGTTACATACTTCCTAGGAATCTTAGCTTCAAAATCCTTTCCTAGCATTTCCTATAAAATATTCAAGAAGATGGTGAATAGTACTTTCTTGAAATTAATTTTGTGTTCTTGATTTCTTTGAAAAGATCAAGCTTGTATGAGGTTAGATCAAGGCTCCCTAAGGCTTCCTAGCAACTTATCACTCACTAAGGTAAAACCTCATACCCTAGCTTTACTTTTGAGTATTTAGAAGTTGTTATGATTGATATAGTATATGAGAAGCATGATCCTTGTTTGTTAAAAGTTTTGTTGGATTGTAGTGATTTTGGGTTATGAATCTTGGTTGTTGGTTAATGAATCTTAAGTTATAGTTAGTAGTTCATGTTTGGTTGAGTGAGTTGGAAAACCTTGAGGTTATGGACTAATGAGGTATGGATTAGGTGAAGTTTTGTTGTACTGATGGTTATGAGTTGGTTGCTGGTTAATTGGAGTAGTATAAATATTGGTAATCGCGTAAACATAGTCGTCGTAATGCCCGTTTTCATTCAACTGCTTGTACTTAGTGTTCGGGACTGAAAGCTCACTGATCAATCTATAACTTTGCCATGTTTAGCTAGATCGTGTCGTAAGCTTCATTTTGATATGTGGTTCTCTTGGATCCGATGTACGGTTTAGGTGGGACGACCGTTTTCAGTAATGGCATTTCGCGAGGGAACCATTACCCCTCGATTTACTTTGTAACCTTGATTAAGGTCCTTAAATTACTAATTGGAGTACAAAACAATTATGTAAGATTAATTGGTCAGTTGGTAGAGTACTCGGGGAAGAGTCGCCTTAAAATTCGTAACGGTTAATTTATTAAAATTAGTGGAGCCGAGGGTACATGAGTGATTAACGTAAATTGTTAAGCGTATAAGCGACCATAAGCGAGCGTTAGGGTATGAGTGAGTTTTGGCTAGTTTCTTAAGTGATCATAGTCTAATTCCGGCTTATGTTGTTGTTCATAGGTTACCGGACCCACTCTAAGCTTAAGTCTAACCCGGAACGCTCAGGCAAGTTTTCTACCCGTTATACTGTTGTTGTGATGTAAATATATTGATGCATTATCTTGAGATAAGTGCATGGTTATTATTAGCAAGTCTTGCGATATATTGGAGCATGTTGATATGATATATATATATATGCATGCCTGTTTCATAATCTTGATATCTCATTGTTGATTCAATTGATTATAAACTGCATAATACCTATGCTGGAGATAAGCAGTACTTGCGTATACCCTTAATATATGGGACCCAGATTTGAACATTTTTCTTAACCAGGAGACGGTGTTCCCGAGTATATTATATATATATTTATATTAATAGTTTTCAAAACTATTAATCGAATAATGTTTATTCGATTGTTTTATATTATAAGTGAATATTATTTTTTTGAATATTCATTTAAGATTCCTATTACGATAAAAGACTAGTTTAATTATTTTAATAGAGTTTTTACTTATGAAACTTAATTTATTTCTATTAATAAATGAATATTAGTCTGAGTATTCATTCGAGGAGTTATGACTCCGTTTATTTTATTTAATGAATATTAGTTTGAATATTTATTCGAGGACTTATGACTCCGCTAATTTTATTTAATGAATATTAGTTTAAATATTCATTCGAGAACTTATGACTCCGCTTATTTTATTAAATAATATTCTTTATTCTCTTAAATAATAATGTTTCAGTATTCGCCAAGTATTCGAAAAATGATTGATACTGTCAAATCATTCTTACTTTAAATATTTCCAAAGATTATTTTCAAACTTTATCAAAACTATTTTTGAAAGTTAGAGCGGATCCCAAAACTCGTTTTCAAATTTAAGATCTTCCTTTCGAAGGGGATTTAAATACTCGCTCAAAAATCTGAGAGATCCGGCTCCGTGATGTATTTTTATATTCACAATAAGGTTGCCATTTTGATGAAAGAGTTTTTGATTACTTACCTAACACTCGGAAAGTAAAATTCTTGGAATGAGTTTGATCCATTAACAGGCATCGCCTGGGGAATATCGGTGAGTTTTTCTTTCCAACTAAATGCGACTTCTTGGTGGAGTCGTATCAACAAGTTCCTACTTGGGGAAAGGGGAGATGAGCTTTACGTTTCAGAGTCATGGATTTCATCTGAACTAGGAGTGGCGTAAGTGGTCGAGTGGCGCCGACCCAGCCTTATTCATTGGCCCAAATAGCCAGGAAGTTCCGCTAAGACGGTCCATTCCTTGGGAGTCTAGCGTTCGGTAGACAAGTAAATCTGACTGTTCTCCTCTACATGTAGAAAATTATAGGGTTGCACTACTGTGACTGATCATCGTGAGTGGTTTTCCTAGAGCGGAAAACTCCCGTAATGAGTTCATCATCCAATTGGATATTTCTGCAACACTACCCAGAGCACTTCGATAGAAAGGCTACGGTTGGGCGATTATTGAGTGTTGACAGAGTCGAGTTTTCAAAATGATGTGTTCATCAAATGAAGTATCTCGTAACTCATTTCATTTTGATGATATTTCGAAGATTGATTCTATACAAGTTTTGTCTTATAGCTTCATCTATTGGATGAACTATTTATACCCTGAACAGTGGTAGTTCAAATAGTATTCGAAAAAGATATAAGTATATTGGAGTATCTCGTAACTTCATCTTTTCAACTTATATCTAGTTAATTATTATCTTATGTATGCCAAAGATTTTCAGAAAAATGTTGAGACAAGGTTAGATATATGAAATCACCTTGCAACGATATATTATACAGTTATAAACTCGAACTCTGTTTATATTATACATGTCAGAGGATTTCAAAGATTTTGTGAAGTATATATGTATATTTATACTGAATATTTTGTAACTTCGTCGCATTAAGATATCAAACTTGGTTCATTTTTTCTTGACCAAGACTTTAATGAGTACTATGAGAATGTTCATATATTGTTAATTATTATTCATATTATTTCGGTGGGCTTGTTGCTCACCCTTGCTTTCTTCTTTCATCACACAACAACAGATAGACAAGATGAACAGGACCAAGCTCTCAATTCGCAAGCGGATAGGAAATGTTCCGCAGTTTCCTGTAGGCGTTGATGCCGCTGTAGCTGAGGTGGGAACTACCAATAGGCTAGGTTTACAACTGTTGATGTACCAGACTTATGTATATTATGAATTTTAATAATGGCAAAGAATATGTAAATTTATTCAGAAACCCCTTTTGAGGTGTAATGACTTATAATTGTGGAATAAAATGACTTGTGTTATTTTGGTATTCATCTCTGAGACTATAACTTGTGGTGTATGTGTATATTGTGGGGTGACCGTACGCAGTAATAGGTTGTTTATTTAGATTAAGTGTTGTTAAGGGAAATGGAACTCGTGACAACCTAGATCCCCGACCCTAGATTTGGGGGTGTTACAGTTTATGTGTTCACATGATCATACTTTAAGGTTCAAGTTATAATTAAGCCTATTTTAATTGAGGAAATTAGCAAAAACCACCGGGGCCGAATAAAATAACTCTTCTTGTTTTACCAAAGTAATGTGTTATGTATGAAATGCACACGGGGGGGGGGGGGGTGAATGTGTTTTCTTGATTTTATCTACTTGAAAACTTTGTTTGAATGTTTTTCAATATAATCAAGTTTAGTGTTTGGTTGCTTGAGCTCGATAGACTAAGTAAACGCAGTGATAATCAAATAATTATATACACATAAACACAATTATCAAAACTCACTTTATTTATATTAAAATCAATTAGTTGTGTTACAAATCTGTGTTTTTTGAATAATAAGAACTAAGCTACTTCTCTTGAAAGAATACAAAATTTCTAGATCTGTTTTAATTGCTTCTTAATTACAGACCAGTGACATGCTTTATAGATCAACATACACAGTTTACAGAACTTGCACTAAAATAGACTAACACATTTTCTAAATTCTTTTTATTTATATCCATTTTAAGTGCAACAAATCTGTATATAATCTTCTCGATCTGTGACCTTCCTTTATCCAGTTCATCTTGACCCTTGATCTTGCACTCTTCAAACTGCATTTGTAGACTTTCCATTTTAGTGATAAAATAGTTTGTTGACTGATAATCTTGAATCGTCAACATGTAGAATGACTTATCAAAATCTCCACTTCTCTAGAGTTATGAGTTGTCGATATTGATAGTTCTCTATATGCAGTTTGACTTGTCGATGTCTCCAGTTCTCTATATGCAGTTTGACTTATCGATATCTCTAGTTCTCTATATGCAGTTTGACTTGACGATAACTCCAGTTCTCTACATGCAGTTTTGGCTTATCGATATATCCAATTCTCTACATGCAGTTTTGACTTGTCGATATTATGCTTTTGAATTTTCCATGTCTCTATTTCTCTACATATATTTTTGGCTTCTCTACAAGTAAAGTGACATCTGTACAAGTATAATGACTTCTCTACAAGCTAATCTGACTTCTCGATATAACTTAATATGTGACTTCTTGACATTTGACTGAGGACATTTTCAACCCACAACATTATTCTTCACAAAGCAATTTATCTTCATTCCGAGGCATGATCAGGCTTGATCTTCTTCCATAAACTTATTCCTAGCTTGTTGGCTGTTTACTGAAAAATACTTCAGTTTAGACTACTTAACAATTTTACATACTCAAGAAACATAATTACAGAATACATAAAATTACAAGTCAACTAAATCTTGGGATTGTCAAAGTGACTTAGTCTTGTTATGTAAAGGCATGTCTTGCACAACATAATGCAACATAGGTGGATGGTGCAAATGTGGACTATTTTGGATGAGTTTAGGCATTGAGTAAAGGAATTCACTCATAGGGATACAATATACTTTTTTTACGAACAAGCGAAAGATTCATTAAAACATTGGAATCCAGCCGATATAAATCTCGGAATTATCAACTACGATATGATTGTGAAACAAAAAATAAACTAAATAAATAGCTTCTTTATTTTTAGATTTCTTAATGTTGGAGATTATAAACAGATTTTAGGGGTATTAGGGTAATAGATCCAATAGTATGATAAGTTTGTTAGGATGCGGTTTTACTATATAACTGAGCTTGGATGTATTGCAAATTAGCTTGAATAAAGTAACCGTCAGATTTGCTTTCAATTCTCTCTTCTTTCTCTGGCTCCATTTTATTGTACAAAAGTTAACATGACAACAGAGCCATACTACCCCCGTCTACTCCTTTATATAACTACATTGATTGATTATCACATTGCAAGTCCCTTTATTTATTATTGGATTTAATCTAAACTTGTTGAACACCATAAAAATCTATTTTAAAATAAATAACAAGGTGATTAGGGAAAAAACACATGATTACTAGGTAACAAGATACAAAATAACATTTCTTTTATCCCACTATTTTTTTTATTTTGACTTTTCAAAGTCTAATTAAACAATTTTTGTCAACAAATTAGACTTTACAAAATAATAATATTTTTTTATCATAATAAATTGAATTACTCTTTTTTACAAGACAATTTGTAAATTTTTAAAATTATAAATAAATATTTTGAAGCTGTTAGTCAGAATTTAAAAAATTTTGACTTTGAAAAATTTAGCGGACACAAAAAAGTATTAATGGAGGAGATATGAATTTACTTCTTGAATTTCCTTCAATAGGATACCTTTTAAGTTTTGGTTCCCACGAATCATTTAAACGATATTTTAGTTATAGCTCGATGAGATAATTTAAATCATTAATAGCTTATCTCTTGTTGTCTCAGTTTTTGGGTTCCATTCTCGCTCACCCCGAGATTTGTTAGAACATATACTTAATCATAAGGAATATAAGTCTCATTACTCAACCGTATTAAGTTTTGAAACCTAATGTTTAGAAATAATTGAGTATTCATCCCTATTTGCTTAAATTTATGTCTGAAAAGTTTGTGCCTTGATTCTCCGTTTAAAACTCCTCCAAATTCTGTAGAGGTTTGCTATCAGTAAAAGTGCTTGAGTTGCAGATGTATATGGTTAAAAGAGTCAAGAGATAGATCAAGATTTCAAGGGATCAGGTGTTAGCTTTTCAGTCATAACTGTAAGTCCTGCTACACTTGTCAAATCTACACGTTTCTTTAGTTTTAAGAACCTTGTTGAAGATATTTTTATGCTCGATAGTGTGGTGTTGGATTTTTGTTAGGAATATGTTGTGAACTTGATGATAAATGATACAAAACACCTTAGTAGATTTAACTTAGTGAATTTTGTCGCACTCGAAGGATGATCAAATATAGCCCCGACGGATGATTCAATATAGTCCTGACGGATGATGATTTGACATCCATCGAGTGAGTAGCTTATGTAATAATAAGTATCGTATCACATTTCTGCAAACAACTTTGTGTAGATTCTGTAGGAGGTTATGAGACATGTTGACTACTAGTAGATATGCAGAATAGGTTGATTAATTGTAAATATGATATGTCTTGTAATTATGCATAAGTGAAATAGAGTCAAATGTCAAATAGCTACCTGACGGATGATCAACAAAGCTACCCGACGGATAACAAGAATGTACCCGACGGATGATCAATTTAAATATCTGTTGATAGTGACAACACAGTCACATGCGTTGGGTGTTTGCAAAAGGAATGTGGCAGCCTGTTTAGCAGAAAATTGAGAACAAAGAAGCATTACCACTTCTATGCAAGTTATGAAGATTTTCAAAGATGCTGGAATAGAGTAATGAAGCAGCATTAAGTTAGACTTGATAGGTTTTGTTTTATTATCCTGTCTTATTATCATGTAAACTTGGTGATATATAAACTAAGTGTAGCTAGTAGAACAAACTTAACTAAGCCAACACATTTTAGGAGAGAAATAGAAAAAGCTGTATTTGTCAAGAATTTCTCTGTAGTTTATTTGTTCAACTTGTAAAGCAGCTGTGAGCCAATTTGAGCTTCACGGAGTTCTCAAATCGATATATATATATATATATATATATATATATATGGGGGATACATTCAAATCTACCATAAAATTTTAAAGACTCGTGTTTTTATTACTTTATGTTTGATTTATTTAATCCTTTCATTCTACACTTTGCAAATCAAAACAAATATATATATGTCGAGTTAGAACTGTTTTAAAATCTTGAAAAAGTAGCCAGAATTATATTCAACTCCCCTTCTGTAATTTTTGTTGTATTGTTATGGAATAACAATCAGAGCAGGATCTTGAAGTACAAAAAGTGTAAAGATCACAAGAAACAGCAAGATGAGCAAGAAGGATGTTGGAGTTAAAATTCCTATTCTGGACAAAGATAATTATCACCACTGGAAGGTGAAAATGCATCTACATCTTCTTTCTCAAGATGAGGCCTATGTGGATTGCATAGAGAGAGGTCCTCATGTACGAATGAGAGCTGCAACAGGCAATGAACCATTTGTTCCTAAGCCTAGGCAGGAATGGTCAGATCCTGATATTGAGCAAGTCAGGAAAGACAAGAAGGCCATGAATATATTGTTTAATGGAGTTGATGGTGATATGTTTGATAACATCATTAACTGCAAAATAGCCAAGGAGGTTTGGGACATGATCCAGATTATTTGTGATGGTACTGAGCAAGTAAGGGAGAATAAGATGCAGCTGCTAATTCAACAATATGAGCACTTCCATTGTGAAGATAGTGAGTCTCTCACTGATATTTTTAATAGGTTTCAAAAACTACTAAATGCTCTGAAGTTGCATTGAAGAGTCTATCAGAATAAAGACTCTAACCTCAAGTTCCTTAGATCTCTTCCAAAGGAGTGGAAACCAATGGCAGGCTCATTGAGAAATTCTCAGGATTATAAGGAGTTCACCTTGGAGAGACTGTATGGCATCCTGAAAACTTATGAGCTTGAAATAGATCAAGATGAGAGGATGAAGAAAGGAAGGAAGAAAGGAGGGTCCATAGCACTGGTTGCTGAGTTAGAGAAAGAGAAAGAGATGAAGATAGAAGCTGTTGAGTCTATATTAAAGGTCTGTGAAAGCAAGGGCAAAGGGCCGGTAGCTGAAAATGAAGATCATTTGAGCTAAGATGACATGGATGATATTGATGAGCATTTAGCATTCCTTTCCAGAAGATTTGCCAAGCTCAAGTTCAAAAAGAACTTTGGAGCAGCCAAGCCAAGTAGAAACATAGTGGATAAATCCAAATTTAAATGTTTCAAATTTGGCTTGGCAGGGCATTTTTCCAGTGAGTGTAGAAAGTCAGATTCCAATAAAAAGAAGTTTGAGCCTGTTGATTCAGCATCTGTCGAGTTGCAAAATGCTTCATCCGTCGGGAGACAATCAGCTTCATCCATCGGGAGACAAAGTGCATAATCCGTCGGGTCATTAAGAGAAGCTAAAAGTCAGATTAGATCACTTACAAAATGTTCCCCTTTCTCAAATCAAAGATTCACAAACTCAGGGGGAGTTTCTAATAATCAAACTCAGTCATACATCAAGATAACAATGAGGCCTCTTCATCTAGAGCTAATCTACCTCAACAAAGAAAATGGACTAAAGATCACCCTTTTGAGCTCATAATTGGTGATGCATCTTCTAGAGTTCAAACAAGGAGAGCAACTCAAGAAGAATGTCTATACAGTAGCTTCCTATCTAAGGAAGAACCAAAAAAGGTAGAAGAAGCTTTGTTGGATCCTGATTGGATTTTAGCTATGCAGGAGGAGCTAAACCAATCTAAAAGGAACAAGTTATGGAAGCTGGTACCCAAGCCTAAAGGAAAGAATCCAATTGACACCAAATGGGTATTCAAAAACAAGATGGATGAAAATGGCATATTAGTCAGGAACAAATCTAGATTGGTTGCTAAGGGCTATTGTCAACAAGAAGGAATAGATTTTGCTGAAACTTTTGCTCCTGTTGCAAGACTTGAAGCCATCAGAATTTTCTTAACCTATGCAGCTCATGCCAATTTCAAAGTCTATCAAATGGATGTCAAAAGTGCTTTTCTGAATGGAGATTTGGAGGAGGAAGTCTATGTTAGTCAGCCTCCTGGTTTTGAAGATCCAAATTTCCCAAATCATGTCTACTATCTTTTGAAAGCACTTTATGCACTGAAGTAAACCTAGAGCCTGGTATGACACTTTATCAAAGTTTCTTTTGGAAAATCACTTCAGAAGAGGTATTATTGATAAAACTTTATTCTTTAGAAATGTTAATGGCTCTAGTATACTTGTTCAAATTTATGTAGATGATATTATATTTGGCTCTACAGATGAAAAACTTGGCAAAAAGTTTGCCAAATTGATGCGAAGTAAGTATGAAATGAGCATGATGGCAGAACTAACTTACTTTCTTGGTTTGCAAGTTAAGCAAGTTAGTGATGGAATATTCATTAGTCAAACTAAATACATTCATGATCTTTTAAAGAAGTTTGATCTAATGGATTGCACATCTACAAAAACTTCCATGGCCACTGCAACTAAGCTTGAATTAAACACTACTGAAAAGTCTGTGGATATTTTAAGCTATAAGGGCATGGTTGGCTCACTTCTGTACTTAACAGCTAGTAGGCCAGATATAATGTTTTCTACTTGTCTATGTGCTAGATTTCAGGCTGATCCTAGAGAATCTCACCTAGTAGCTATTAAGAGAATTTTCGGATATCTCAAGGAAACACCAAAACTTGGCATTTGGTACCGTAGAAATTCTGGTTTTGATCTAACTGGTTATTCAGATGCAGATTATGCAGGTTGTAGAATAGACAGAAAAAGTACAACAGGAACCTGTCAATTTTTAGGGAACAAGCTTGTGTCCTGGTTCAGTAAAAAGTAAAATTCAGTTACTACTTCTACAGCTGAAGCTGAATATATTGCTGCTGGTAGTTGCTGTGTACATATTTTGTGGATGAAAAATCAATTGTTGAACTATGGTCCACAAGTGAATAGAATTCCCATTTTCTGTGATAACATAAGTGCAATTGCCATCACCGAAAATCCACTACAGCATTCAAGAACAAAGCACATAGACATCAAGTACCACTTCATAAGGGAACATGTGATGAATGGAACTGTGGAACTGCATTTTGTTCCAAGTGAAAAACAGCTTGTAGATATCTTTACCAAGCCACTTGATGAATCCACCTTTTCAAGCTTGGTAAGTGAGTTAGGTATGCGTAATTATTCCTGAATCATTTCAGATATTTTTGCAAGTTTTAATGCAGCCAGAAATTTAATTGATTTTTCTGTTTTGGATGAAATTTTGTCTAAGTCAAAATTTACATCCCGATGGATGCTCATTATCCATCGAGTTTGATCATCCGTCGGAATATTAATTGTTAATAAAAATCAATTATTTTTCTGGAGTATTTTATAACTCGATGGATAACTGATTTATCCTCATCCATCAAATTGTCTCAATCCTAGCCGTTAAAACTCTGAACATCATCCATTGAGTATACTTACAGTTTGTAAGCATGACACGGCGGATAAGTGACATAATTTCTATTGTTTATTTCATTTTTAAACGGCTATTTTGGGCAATTTTTATTGGTCACTTTATTTTACTTTATTACTTTTGACAGTTTATTTCTGAGATAGTATAAAAGCTAAATTCATTTTCATTCTTCTATTTTATCATTCTCAAGATTCAATTGCTCTAACTTCTTTCTTCTTGATAGGGAATAAAAAAATCCTGATTACGTAATTAGATATTATATTAATTACACATGATTTGGGCTATAAGGCCCAATAAGAAGATGTATGACATTCAGACCAAAAAGGTTAACACATTGATCAAGCCTGGTGGACCAGATCAGGCCTGATGGAACAAAGAAGGCCCAAAACCCTGAATATTAATTAATTTTGTAATTAATTAATAAGGGAAAAATCAGCTATTAAGAAGAGTCCCAATAAGGATATAAATCCTAGTGGATTAGCCTCCAAAGGACCTAGAAGGATAAGGAATCAGTTTCCTACCACTTAGTACTCCAAATTCCATTCTAATTATGAGACTTGACCACCAAGTCTCCTATACCAAGTCCAATTCATGGACTCCCAATATCTATATAAGGAGCCTCACCCCACAAATCAGAACTACATTTTTTTGACTTGATCCTTGGCAATCAGCAAGGTACGTAGGCATCTTGTTAAGGCAGATTGAGTCACGAAACACAAGAGCAGTCAAATCGAGACTCGAAGCTCACGTTTCTTAGTAATAAACACAGCAATTATATACCTTAATTTTTAATCCATAACATTTGGCGCTGTGTAACACCCCTAAATTCAAGGTCGGGAATTCGGGTTGTTACGATCACTTAATATTGTCTAATAAATAATTAATCCTCTTTTCACATCATTACTCGACCTTTTAACCAAACTCACACACACATAGGTTATATGCTCAGAAACATTACTAAATTAACGTTAAAGTATTTAAGTTATTACAAACCAAAGGAAATTATCTCAAAAGGGTGAACGCCGAGAACAGCTCTACATGAGACTGGCTCGGGTCACAAATAGTCTTGGTTCAAGTACTCAAAATGAAACTATCTCTATTCGTCTACCTGAGGTGGCTGGCGGACAAACAGTCTACAATACTCACGTGCGTCCCCTACCCGCTTGCGGGTAGTCGTCCCGGTTCGGGCCATGCTGGTAATCTATTGTGATATGATATTTATAAAAGCAAGAGTGAGCACTAATGCTCAGCAAGATATAGATATCCATTATTTAAATATGATCATTTAGGGAAAAACAACCATTAAGCATTGTATATCCAAGGTTTCTAAAAGTTTATATGCTTGTCAATTTTATGAAAAACTCAACTTTAAATGTATCAGTTAAATCAGTTTATACTTGTACTCATTTTCTCTCAAAATCTCAATATGATGCTTGAACCAAGGTTCTCGAATGGATGTGATATATATTAATCAACAACCTTATTTAAAACTCAGCCTTATCGGCCTTCTGCTGTAGGTTTCACAATAATTTATCCAAAGTGGAGGAAATGGACTATACTGGAATAAACCACGTACCAATGATCATCCGAATACGAAATTTTCTCTACTAGTAGAAGGAATACAAACCTAGCCACCTTTGGGCTTATCAAGACATTACACGATGGTTGCCCATTTCCGTGCAAGTCCAAAAGTCAATGGTCACAGAGACCATATAACTGTATACTGCGCCACTCCGCGCTTGGTCACTACACGATACCTCTCCGTGTCGGGTAGGCTACATTCCAGTCCCAAAACAATTATATCATTTACATAAAATCCTTTATCGAAGGAATAGATTGTTCTGATTTGACCTTTAAATAAGATAATTTATTCATCGCTTTTAATCCAATTGATCCTTGGGAGTTGTCGGAGTTTTGAGTTTAAAATCATTTTCAAACCCTTATCTGTAGTAGAGTTTTACATATATTGTTCACTTGTTTTTCATTGAGCGAGGAAGCAAAACCCTTATGCTTCTAGACTAAGTTCCCTAAGGTTTTGATAAGTTTCAGATGATTGATCTCTTCCGAGAATTTTGAATAATTTAGAAAGTACCCTTGGGAACTATGTCTATTTTTAAATGATTTTTAGAAGTACAGAATATTAAGTATTTAGGGTCTCATAATATTTTTAAGAAGGGTTCGATGAATTGATAAAACCTTAAGTACAAAATGTTTCTCAATAAGGTTCATTGAATTGATAAAAATCTTGATTAAATACTTAAGACAGGATTTGACATCTTATAATTACCCTTCGAATGGTTACATACGTTTTAGATAGAGTGAATGGATTTAAAAACTTTTCAATATCTCTTTAAGTATTTTCTGGATATTTTAGTAACTCTTTAGATATTACTTATAAATAAATAATCAAGTAGGATATCCCTTGAGTGAATATTCGATTATCTCTTTTAGTTATAAATCAAATCTCAATCGTTCGCTTAATATGTATGTTACGTGAAAGTACTTTGTTTATTGAAATTGAAATCTTCCGTGTCCGGCTCATTCCGGGATTAAATCAATTTAAAAATATCTCCGACTCCCACTATCTTGTATTATATTAACATTACGTTTCAATTTCTCATACTCGTATAAAACGAAGTTCGTTTTCGTAAACAATCGTATAATTGGAATGTATTGATATCACAGACAAACATATATTTTCAAACTATAAATCATGGCATCAATATCACAACAGTATATATAGCATGGATAATTTGTGTTAGGGTTTCGTAAACTTGCCTCGAGTGCTAGGAGTTGTATGGTCTCGGGGCTTTTGTTGGCGATCTAAAATCAATAACCAACGATCTTAGTTAGTACGCGATTATCGATTCGCTTCACTAAAACATTTTTATAAAATCTAAAAATTAATATTTTCTTAAAATTCTTTTTGGACAGTCTTCCTTGCTACATTATTTAATTATCATGATTTTTCCAAGATTCCGATATTATTTATAGCCTTTCAAAATCAGCATGCAAGTGGCCTATGTGCAGTTGGCTTTTCGTATGATTGCTCTAGACTAAAACAGTCATAACTTCTAAACCATAAATCCCCTCGTGACGATCCACACATGTACAGAAACTAAAAATCAAGATCTACCCAGTCATGGCTAGTGACTCACAAATTTCAAATATTTACATAGCCGAATACACTGCAGAAGGCAGACCAAGTGCAATAGGCTCCACATTCCATTTCTACTACTTATTCTTGACACATTCACTACTTATGACCAACACAACACTTCTTACTTCTCAAGATACACCCACATACACCTTATATACTTTTTGTAGCATCACATACAAGCATCACAACTCAAAAACTCAAGTACTTAGCAAGAATATGAGCAAAACAACCTTACACATACACAAACTCTTGGATCTTGACACTACATCATAAATAACTCTTAAACCCACCCTTAAAACTTTAAAGAGTTGGAAGTTATACCTTCTTGAGCACTAGGAGGATTAGTAATAAGATGATTAGGGCTTGGTTTGATTTAAAAACACTTAGAATGGCTAGATCCTTAAGAAACAAAGTCAAGAAACCAAGTTAGTCAAAACAATCCATAAAGTTCTTGAACTTCAAGAATTTGTTTCTCACAAACCATTAAGAATTTGGCCATGAAATCATAGACATACCTTTACTAGGATGTAAGGAAGCTTTGGGAATTTTTATAGAATTTTTAATAGAGGGAATGATGAAGAAGTAAAGTGAAGAAGAGGACTCTTCCTCTTTTCTGCATGAAGCAGCCGAGAGTAATGAGAGAGATGGGGGGGGGTTTGGCTTTTTTTTTTGTTGAAGTGGTGGAGTGTATAAGATGGGTTTGATAGAGTGTTTATATGGGCATAATAATCAGCAAAATAAATGGCTTGGTTGATAATTTAGATGAGTAGAAATGGGGAGGTATGGCCTTGTACCTTCTTGTCTCCCAATTACTATTCACTAACTATTCACTTACTATTCCACTAACTGTTCTAGTTAGCTTCTAATTCCCTAGTTACATCTCCTAACTACTAGTTAGCTTGGTTTTGCATGGCCAACTTGAATGGAATTAATTTCTCATTCGATTATTTATCGTACACGTGATTGTTGTTCCATTCAGATAGTTTAATCGTATAACATTTCATTTCGTAGTGAATTCTTTTTATTGCTTATAATCCTTTAACCAATTCTATTCCTTTCTATTGATCATAGAAACACCTTGATATAATATTTATTTCACGTAGTATTCCCGGTTCTACGCCATTCCTTACGGATACGAAAACACGTAGTAAAATCGTGAATCTTCGAATTCCGACGGCTTTTACATTCACTTATTTTCCTCGATAAACAAGAATATGATCTCGGATTTCCAAAATTCCACTATTTATATTTGTGATGAACTCCATACGTACTACATAATTAGTTCCAGTTACTATTCACTGAAGTTTTAAAATATTACAAAAATCAGGGTTCTTACAGTCTCCCCCCCTTAAAAGGATTCCGTCCCGGAATCAATCCACAAATAGATGGGGGTACTTTTCTTGTATGTGACTCTCTAATTCCCAAGTTGACTCCTCGACGTTATGATGCCTCCATAAGACTCTGACTAGATTGACACTCTTGTTTCGGAGTACTTGCTCTTTTCGGTCAATGATTTCGACTGGCTGCTCAATATAGGACAGATCTGGTTGAAGGTCTACTTGCTCATGCTCCACTATATGTTTGGCATCCGCATTATACTTCCTCAACATTTATACATGAAAAACATTATGAACCTGCTGCAGATTTGGAGGTAAATCTAACTCGTATGCCACGGGTCCTATCCGTCTTAGAATCTCGAAAGGTCCAATATAACGGGGGCTCAACTTCCCCTTTTTCCCAAATCTCATCAATCCTTTCCATGGTGACACTTTCAGAAATACCTGGTCACCCACTTCATATTCTCTGTCCTTCCCTTCCAGATCGGCGTATTTACGCTGTCGGTCCAGGGCTGCTGCTATGTGTCCTCTGACTAATTGAACTATGTCCCTTGTCCTTTGCACCAAGTCGGGACCTAGTAACTTTCTCTCACCAACTTCATCCCAATACAAGGGCAAACGGAACCTTCAGCCATACAATGCCTCGTATGGGGGCATTCTGATACTCGCATGATAACTGTTGTTGTAGGCAAACTCTATCAAAGACAGGTGTTCATCCCAAGAACCCTTAAAATCAATTACACACATTCTCAGCATGTCCTCCAATGTCTGAATGGTTCGCTCACTTTGTCCATCTGTTTACGGATGGTAAGCGGTGCTCATGTTTAGTTTGGTTCCTAGGCATTCCGGAAAGCTCCTCCAAAATCTGGAGTTGAATCGGGGATCTCGGTTAGATACGATAGCTACTGGCACTCCATGTCTTACCACAATTTCCTTAATGTATAGCTCCGCTAATCTATCCACTATGTAGGTTTCCTTGATTGGAAGAAAGTGCAATGACTTGGTTAGTCGGTCTACAATTACCCATATTGCATCATGGTTAGTCTTAGTTCAGGGTAATCCTACCACAAAATCCATAGCTATCTGCTCCCATTTCCACATCGAAATTTTTAAGGGTTGCAAGAGTCCGCTTGGTCGCGGGTGTTCTGCCTTTACTCTCTAACAGGTCATACACTTACTGACCCACTCCGCTACATCCTTCTTCATGTTAGGCCACCAGTAGTACTCCTTCAAATCTTGGTACATTTTGGTGCTTCCGGGGTGGACCGTATATCTAGAGCTGTGTCCTTCACGTAAAATTTCATCCTTTAATTCTTGGACGTTAGGGACCCATATCCTGTAGGCATGCCTCCTAATTCCCTTCTCTTCTGGGTCACACTTGGCCTCCTCTCCGCTTACCAGTTCCTTGTTCTCCCTCAACACTATTTCTTGGCATCGCCTAATCTTTTCCGGTAGCTCCGGTTGCATAACCATCCCATACAAGCCTTCGGTCCCTGGCTCAGCGACCTTGACCTCAATCTCTAACTTTTCAAATTCTCTGATCAAATCCTCTGACGTGGTGATCCTTTTCAATCTTTCCTTACGACTAAGGGCATCGGCCACCACATTGGCCTTCCCCGGGTGATAAAGAATTTCGCAGTCGTAGTCCTTAATCAATTCTAACCACCTTCTTTGCCTCATGTTTAGCTCCTTCTGGGTGAAGATATATTTAAGACTCTTGTGGTCAGTATAAATCTCACACTTTTCTCCGTATAGGTAATGTCTCTACATCTTAAGGGCAAACACTATGGCGGCTAATTCTAAGTCATGGGTGGGGTACCTCACTTCATATTCCTTTAATTGCCTGGATGCATAGGTAATTACCTTATCGTGCTACATCAGCACACATCCCAAACCCTTATGGGACACATCACTATAAATCACAAAGTTCCCTTTATCGTCTGGTAGGGCCAGCACTGGGGCCGATACTAACCTTTTCTTTAATTCTTGGAAACTCTCCTCACATTTCTCTGTCCAAACAAACTTTTCTATTTTCCGAGTAAGTCTAGTCAACGGGCCTGCTATCTTGGCGAAATTTCTTGACAAACCTTCGATAATACCCGGCTAGTCCAATAAAGCTTCTTACCTCGGTGGGCGTGGTTGGTTGTTCCCAATTAGCGACAGCTTCTATCTTTGCAGGGTCTACGAGAATTCCTTCCTTACTAATCACATGACCCAAAAACTGAACTTCTTTCAACCAAAATTCACACTTTGAGAATTTGGCATACAATTTTTCTTTCCGCAAGATTTCCAATACTATCCTGAGGTGTTCTGCATGTTCCTCCTCCGATCTAGAGTAAATTAGAATATCATCCATGAAGACTATCACGCATTCGTCCAGATACTTCTTAAAGACTCTGTTCATCAGATCCATGAAAGCCGCGGGCGTGTTAGTCAAACCAAATGACATTACTAGGAACTCATAATGTCTGTACCTAGTGCGAAATGCAGTCTTAGGTATATCTTCCGGTTTGATCTTAAGTTGATGATAACTTGTCCTAAGGTCAATCTTGGAAAAACACGTTGCATCCTTTAGATGGTCAAAAAGGTCATCTATTCTTGGAAATGGGTACTTGTTCTTAATGGTCAGCTTGTTCAGCTCTCGATAATCGATGCACAGTCTCATGCTTTCGTCCTTCTTCTTCACAAATAGTACGGGTGCACCCCACGGGGATACACTCGGTCTAATCATTCCTTTATCCAATAGATCTTGCAGTTAATCAGCCAACTCTTTCATTTCGATGGGGGCCAAACGATACGGGGCCTTTGATACTGGTGCCGTACCGGGAGCTAAATCAATGGCAAATTCTATCTCCCGATCCGGGGGTAGTCCGGGAAGATCCTTGGGAAATATATCCTCAAACTCATTAACTACAGGTATGGTATGGATCTCAGGGGTTTCTCGTTTGGTATCCACCACGTGAGCCAAGTAGGCCTCACAGCCTTGCCTTAAAAGTCTCTTGGTCTGCACCATAGTTAGAAATTTCTTGGTTTGCCGTTTCCCCTTAATTATTATACTCTTACCACTAGGTGTTTTCAATTTTACTTTCTTCCCCTCACAATCAATCTGGGCATGGTTTCTATATAGCCAATCCATTCCTAATATCACATCAAACTCCCCTAGTCGAAAGGGAATTAAATCTACTGGGTATCTTACTCCACCTAATTCTAGGTTGCAGATAACATAAACTTGATTTACAGGGATAATCTCTTGATTAGTTATTTCCACTTGCAAAGATTCTTTCAAAGGTTTCACTTTTAAGTTCAATTCTTCAGCAAATTCCTTAGATACAAAAGACTTAGTAGCTCCAGAATCAAATAGCACATTGGCGGAATTGGAGTTTAGGAGGAGCGTACCTGCTATAACATTGGTATTCCTCACGGCATCTTTCACAGTCATATTAAAGGTCCTGGCAGTCGACACTCTGTTAGATGCAGCTACACTACCCCTCGAGCTAGCCGGGGCTGCCGCAGGGCAGTCCTTCTTCATGTGTCCTGTCTTTCCACACTGAAAACACTTAGTCGCTTCCTGGTTACAAGCTGTGGCATAGTGCCCCACCTTAAACCTACCCTTAAAACTCTTGGATCTTGACACTACATCATAAATAACTATTAAACCCACCCTTAAAACTTTAAAGAGTTGGAAGTTATACCTTCTTGAGCACTAAGAGGGTTAGTACTAAGATGATTAGGGCTTGGTTTGCTTGAAAAACACTTAGAAGGGCTAGATCCTTAAGAAACAAAGTCAAGAAACCAAGTTAGTCAAAATAGTCCATAAAGTTCTAGAACTTCAAGAATTTGTTTCTCACAAACCATTAAGAATTTGGCCATGAAATCATAGACATACCTTTACTAGGATGTAAGGAAGCTTTGGGAATTTTTATAGAATTTTTAATAAAGGTAATGATGGAGAAGTGAAGTGAAGAAGAGGACTCTTCCTCTTTTCTGCATGAAGTAGCCGAGAGTAATGAGAGAGATGAGGGGGGTTTGGCTTATTTTTTTTTGTTGAAGTGGTGGAGTGTATAAGATGGGTTTGATAGAGTGTTTATATGGGCATAATAATCAGCAAAAGAAATGGCTTGGTTGATAATTTAGATGAGTAGAAATGGGGAGGTATGGCCTTGTACCTTCTTGTCTCCCAATTACTATTCACTAACTATTCACTTACTATTCACTTACTATTCCACTAACTGTTCTAGTTAGCTTCTAATTCCCTAGTTACATCTCCTAACTACTAGTTATCTTGGTTTTGCATGGTCAACTTGCATGGAATTAATTTCTCATTCGATTATTTATCGTACACGCGATTGTTGTTCCATTCCGATAGTTTAATCGTATAACATTTCGTTTTGTAGTGAATTCTTTTTATTGCTTATAATCCTTTAACCAATTCTATTCCTTTCTATTGATCATAGAAACACCTTGATATAATATTTATTTCATGTAGTATTCCCGGTTCTACGCCATTCCTTATGGATACGAAAACACGTAGTAAAATCGTGAATCTTCGAATTCCGACGTCTTTTACATTTACTTATTTTCCTCGATAAACAAGAATATGATCTCAGATTTCCAAAATTCCACTATTTATGTTTGTGATGAACTCCATACGTACTACATAATTAGTTCCAGTTACTATTCACTGAAGTTTTAAAATATTACAAAAATCAGGGTTCTTACATGTCGTCTTTGGGAAAGCACAACAACAACCATGGCGAGAACACGGAGAACAGTTAGAGCCCTTGAAGGAGGAACACCAGCGGAGACAACCCAAGTTATTTCGTCAATCGTGGAGGTACCTCCTCATTCAACTTATGCAGCCACACAAGAAGAAGCCCAGATAGGGGCAACTGAACCTCAACCACAAGGGATGATTCCCTCGGCTACTAAAGGTACGAATCCCCAAGTTCAACAACTACATGCACCTGTGAATTCTCGACCCATTGGGTATAAGTATTCAACTATTGTGACTACTAACCCCCCATATGGGATGCCCCTTTACCCCGAGGTTGGATGAAGCAGACATGCTGGGAGGAGTGAAGCACGAGGGCGTTCGCCCCCCTATATACAAGGTTTGGCTCCTATCCCTGAGGATCAGGAATTTTCTGGTCCTTACACTGAGAGAGACTCTGAATCTTCAGATGATGAAGTGGCCCCAAGAAGGAGGCGTGCTGGCAAAGAGCCGATGGCTGATGGTCGTCAACGTCCTAGGAGCACCCAAGGGACGAATTCCCAAGAAGTGCAGGAAAGGATCAGGGATCATGAGGCTGAGATTCAAAGGTTGAAGCGCGACTTGGAGGTGCACCAGAACACCAGACCTCCACTACCTCCAAGGGGGAGGAATCCTCCCCCTATCATAGACCTGGATGGTCCAACACAGAGAAGGGATGATCCAAGCAATCTTCTTCCCCTTGGAGATCCTGATGATCCTACCCCACCATTCACTGAAAAAATAATGAATGCCCATATCTCAAGGAAGTTCAAGATGCCCACTATCAAAGCATATGATGGCACTAGAGATCCCGCCAATCATGTCAGGACATTCTCTAATGCACTGCTGCTACAGCCCGTGAATGACACTATTAAGTGTCAGGCCTTTCCTCAAACCCTGTCGGGTATGGCTCAAAGGTGGTATAGTCGTTTACCCCAAAACTCTATTGGGTCCTTAGGAGAATTAAGTCAGGCTTTTATTAAGCAATTCATCAATGGGAGAGTGTATGAGAAAAGTTCAGCATCCCTCACGAGCATTGTGCAGGGGGAGAACGAATCCTTAAGAGACTACCTGAATCGTTTCACAATGGAAGCTTTAAAAGTCCCGGACCTTGATGACAAGGTAGCCATGATAACACTGCAACAGGGAACTAGGGATGAGTTTTTCAAGATATCCTTGGCCAAACACCCCCCTGAAAGCATGTTGCAGCTCCAAGATAGGGCAGGAAAGTACATCAAGGTGGAAGAGAGTATGAGGAAGACAGTCGTGAGCAATGAGCCCGCTAGAGGACAAGTATCCCACAACTGAGCAAAACCCTGACTCAACTCCGAAGAGAGGAGGACCTGGAAAAAAATTCACTGAGTATGCTAAGCTGAATGCTCCAAGGAGCCAAATTTTAATGGAAATCGAGAAAGATCGAGATATTCGTTGGCCTAAGCCCTTGAAGGCCGATCCTGCCAAGCTAGATAAGAGCAAGTATTGTAGATTTCACAAGGATTTTGGTCATGACACCGATAAGTGTAGGCAGCTGAAAGATGAAATTAAGTTCCTTATTAGAAAAGGGAGATTGAACAAGTACAGTGGAGATGGAGGAGACAAGAGCAACAATGTGAGAAAAAAATTTGACGATCGAAGAAGAGATCAAGAAGATCAGGGGCGAAATCCCCAACCTAGGGGGCCAGTGATAAATACAATCTTTGGAGGACCGCGACCCCGAGGGCCTGTGATAAACATAATTTTTGGAGGGCCAACTGCTGCTGGATTATCCAAGAACTCCAGGAAAGCGTATGTCCGAGAAGTTATGCATATTATTGGGGAAGCCCCGAAGAGGGTCAGGACAGGAGTAACAATGTCTTTTGATGATTCTGATCTGGAGGGTGTAAAATTTCCCCATGACGACCCGCTGGTCATAACCCCGATAATAGGGAACAACCCGGTGAGAAGGGTCCTTGTGGATAATGGTGCTTCAGTGGATATCTTGCTCCAGGACACCTTTTTAAGGATGGGATATAATGACTCCCAATTGACCCCAACCGACATGCCGATATATGGATTTTCGGGAGTGGAGTGCCCCGTAGAAGGGATAATCAAGTTGCCAACAATCATAGGACAGGAACCAAGGCAAGCAACTCAGATGTTGGACTTTGTGGTGGTGAAGGCTAGTTCGACTTACAACGCTATCATGGGAAGAATAGGGATACACGCCTTCAAGGCAGTCCCTTCTTCCTACCATTCAGTTATGAAGTTTCCCACCCGGGATGGGATCGGAGAAGAGAGAGGAGATCAAAAAATGGTTAGAAGTTATTATGTGGCCTCTTTGAGGGCAGATGGAGTTGGGGGGGCAGGTTGTTCCTATTGAAGATCTGGATATCCGAGAGAATGATGAGAAAAGAGGAAAGCAAGCAGAAGACTTGGTTTCGATTCCTTTAGCCCCAGAGGATCATGAGAAGGTGACTTTTATTGGAGCCACACTCGAGGAGCCCCTTAGAGGGAAGTTGGTGAAATTTTTGCAAGAAAATATTGACGTGTTTGCATGGTCAGCAGCTGATATGCCAGGCATAGACCCGGAACTGATTACTCACAAGCTGAATGTGGACCCAAATCGGAAGACAGTGAAGCAAAAGAAAAGAAGTTTTGCTCCAGAGAGGCAAGAAGCTATAAAACAGGAAGTAGAGAAGCTCTTAAAAGCTGGTTTCATTGAGGAGATTCAATTTCCGAAATGGTTAGCGAATCCTGTAATGGTGAAGAAGGCCAATGGAAAATGGAGGATGTGTGTGGACTTCACTGATCTAAATGATGCCTGTCCTAAGGACTGTTTCCCGTTACCAAGGATCGATACTTTGATAGATGCCACTTCTGGGCATGAGATGTTGAGCTTTATGGATGGATTTAGTGGATACAATCAGATCAAGATGCACAAGGATGACATTCCAAAGGTATCATTCATCACTGACTTTGGTGTTTATTGTTATCTTGTAATGGCATTTGGTCTCAAGAATGCAGGAGCCACCTATCAAAGGTTGGTAAATAAAATTTTTACGGATCTTATTGGCAAGACTATGGAAGTTTATGTTGATGACATGTTAGTCAAGAGTCTAGTAAAGACTGACCATATAGCCCATTTGAGGGAAGCTTTTGAGGTCCTAAGATATCATAAGATGATGTTAAATCCTACGAAGTGTGCTTTCAGAGTAGGGTTTGGAAAGTTTTTAGGATTAATGGTCTCCAAGAGAGGAATCGAGGCCAATCCCGATAAAATAAAGGCAATCCTGGACATTGAACCACCAAAAACTATCAAAGATGTTCAGAAGCTCACAGGAAGGGTTGCTGCGCTGGGATGATTCATCTCCAAGTCAGGGGACAAGTGCTTGTCGTTCTTCAAGTCCTTAAAGAAGGTCAAAGATTTTGAATGGAGTGAGGAAAGCCAGAAGGCATTTGAGGAATTAAAGAAATATATGGCTCAGGCCCCGTTGTTGGCGACTTTGAATGAAGTTTTATACTTATACTTGGCCGTTTCAGAGAATGCCTTGAGCGCTGTATTGGTTAAGGAGGAACTGAAAATCCAGAAACCCGTATACTATATCAGCAAAATTCTGCATTGAGCTGAGTTGAATTATTCAATTATTGAGAAGTTTGCTTTAGCCTTGATAATGGCTTCAAGAAAGTTGCGTCCTTACTTTCAGGCTCATAAGATTGAAGTGCTAACAAATCAGCCCTTGAGAAATATTATTCACAGTCCCAAGGCTAGTGGGAGGTTGATCAAGTGGGACATAGAGCTGGGAGAATTCGACATCAAGTATAAACCACGAATGGCAATAAAAGCCCAGGCGTTAGCTGACTTCGTGGTGGAATGTACCATACCCAACCAAGAAGTCGAGGGGCAGGGAGATACCTTACCTCAAGATAAGGAAGTTGATAAGGGGACAAAGAACAGGATGATAAGGAGAAAAAATATTGGGTGCTCTATTTTAATAGAGCATCAAAAACAAATTCAAGTGGAGCAGGTTTGGTTTTACAAAGCCTTGATGGGTTCTTGATTGAGTATGCCATGAAGTTAGACTTCCCGACCACAAATAATGAGACAGAATATGAAGCTCTGATAGCTGGACTTGGCTTAGCAGGGACACTTAGAGTCAAGAACTTAAAAGTCTGGGGAGACTCGAAGCTGGTCATATCCCAGGTAAAAGGAGAGTTTGAGGCACGGGATGATACGATGGCTAAGTATGTCCGCCTAGTAAGGGCTGTGATGACCCAATTCGATGAATGCCATGTTGAGCACATTCCGAGGGAGGAAAATGCTAAGGCAGATGCATTATCAAAGTTTGCTTCATCTGAGATAGAGGAAAGCTCAGAAAGTGTATACTTCCGTATTCTGAAGACACGGAGCATTGATGTTAAGCTTGTAGCTCCTATAGGTCTGGGGACGTTATGGATAGATCCCATTAAGACTCATATTCAAACCGGATGGTTGCCAAACAATGCTACTGAAGCACGGAAGTTGGCTGTTCGAGCGCTAATGTACACTTTGATAGATGGGATTTTGTATAAAAGATCTTTTGTGGTTCCCTACTTAAGGTATCTCAGGCCCGATGAGGCACACTTGGCTCTTGAAGAAGTACATGAAGGCATATGTGGGCAACACTTGGGGGGCAGAGCGCTAGCTCATAAAATAACCCGTTTAGGCTTCCATTGGCCGGAAATGATGGCCGATGCCAAAAAATATATGAAGAAATGTGACCGCTGCCAGAAGAATGCACCTGTCGTTAGACAACCCCCCGAGATGCTGACCTCCATCAACTCACCTATCCCTTTGTTATGTGGGGAATGGATATACTTGGGCCTTTCCCCATGCCCAAGACACAAAGAAAGTTTCTGATTGTAGCCATTGATTATTTTACTAAGTGAATTGAAGCCAAGCCTTTGGCCAAAATCACAACTAAGCAGGTTGCACAATTCCTGTGGGAAAATATCATGTGCCGATATGGAATTCCCCGCATCCTAGTCACTGACAATGGAACACATTTCAATAATGAGGAATTCAAAAAGTATTGTGAGGAGAATGAAATTGAATTACAATTCACCTCTGTGGTTCACCCGCAAGCCAATGGGCAAGCGGAAGTTGCGAATTGGATAATCCTGGATGGACTAAAGAAGAGGATCGAGAAGTCGAGGAATAATTGGGTGGATGAAATACTCCCAATACTATGGGCCTATAGGACTACCTATAGAGTCACGACTGGAGCAACTCCCTGCATGTTAGCATATGGGGCAGAAGCAGTTGTTCCTGTAGAGATATCACATTCCTCCCCCAGGATTCAAGCTTTTAATGCTGAGGAAAATGAGGAAGGGCAAAGGTTAGCCCTGGATCTAATTGATGAAGTGCGAGATGAGGCACATGCGAAGATAGTGGAATATCGGAAAAAGGCTTCATTCTACTACAACCTAAGGGTTAAAGAAAGGTTCTTCAAACAGGGTGACTTAGTCTTAAGGAAGGTGGAAGCTTCTGGTGTAGGGCAGAAAGGGAAGCTTGCCCCAAATTGGAAGGGCCATACAAGGTCAAGAGTGTTCAAGGTAGAGGAACCTACAAGCTTGAAACTATGGATGGTTTTGAAGTCCTGAGAACTTGGCATGCGCAAAACCTGAAGGTTTACTATGTGTAAAACAGTTAAAGCACGATTCTCACTTGTCAGAGTGACAAGTAGATTTAAAAACATCTTGAAGCTTTGCTTGCTTAGGATTTTTATATGTTTAGATTTTATCAGGGTTGAACCCATCTTATGTAAGGTATCAAGAATACCAAGTTATAATAAAAAGCATTCGGCTTAATCTAGCCTATTAGATTGATGCATTGTGAAGGATAAAACCAAGTTATAAACTTGAGTTTGAAAACTCGGAAAAAACACGATAATACCTGGACAATACAAGTGAAAATAGTAAAAGTCAATTACAAAGTTCGATATTGTCTAAAAAAGAAAAATACATAATAATGCAAAATACTTAGGCCTTAGAAGGCTAAGATTCTTCAGAACCACTATCCGAAGTCTCCTCGGACGTCTCTTCAGTCGGTCCCTCGGATGTCTCTTCAGAAGTCTCCGCAGAGGTTTCCTCGGAACTATCGTTGGACGCTTTGGATGCCACATGGGACGCTAGTTTTGGAGGCTCTTCTACCCTGGCCTTCTTTATAATAGGCTCGGTCTTCTCCTCAGAAGAAGATTCCTCCTCTTCAGAGCTGGATTCAAGCTCCTTCCTTTTTTGGCCTTGGCCCTGACTTCCTGAGGGTGCTCTAACCGGGGATACTGAAGGGCCATCCTTAATCATATTGGCGAGTTTATCTGCAATGCCCCCAAGTGCTGGGAGTTGCATAGGGGAAGGGAAGGAAGATTGTTAAAGGACCTCAGGAAACTCGTCCTGGATAGCCTCTACAGCAGCGTCCCATCCTTCCTTGTAACTGACTAGATGGAGGAGGGCATCGTGCTCTACCATTAAATCCTTGAATTCTTGAGTATCCATCTAGCCGTCAAAGGCTTTGTCTTTTTGAGCCCTGGGAATAAAAATCTCAGCCCTGGCCATTTCAAGATCAGAAGTTGAGGAGGCAAGTTGGGCTTCAAGAGCCTCTATACGCTGGTTAGCCTCCTCTAGCTTCTTGTTTGTGTCTTCCAGACCAACTTTCCAAGCCTTGGCTTGGTGAATTGCCCCTTGAAAGTGGACGTTCGCCTGCTACAGAACAAAGGAAAAGTGAAAAACAAGAAAAATTATGGCAGGAAGCTATAGATATCAAAAGGAAAAGATGTACCGTAGCCAAGGCCTGAGCTCCGAAAAGCTCGTTAGCCTTCAAGTCCTGTTGAAGGACAAGATCATGATAATCCACAGGAGAAATGGAATCCATAGACCATTCCTTGGCAAGCGCTGTATTGCCAACAATCGAATCCTTTCCCCTGATTCCCCAAGCGGGTTGAAAGAAAGACCCTGGTTTTTGTTTTGTACGTAAAGGTTGGTTGGGGCCTTCCTCGCATGCTTCCTTCGCCTGGAGTAGGAACTCCGGGAAGCGATCCTCGAGGCGCGGGTCTTTGAAGACCTTCCCTGCGCGTTTTATCCGGGTCGTTTCCAGGTCTTTAGGCTTTGTAGCCTCGTCGATCTTCTCAGCCACTGCAACAAATAAGATAAGTGAATTGAGAAATTAGCAAAGTAAAAAGAGGGAGAAACGAAGACAACTAGAGAAGGAAGGAAATATACTCGTTTTAGGAACGGGAGAAAGGCCACGTTCTAAGAGAACGGTCTCCCTAATAAGATCCTAAGAGTGGGAAGTCCCATTATCTTGAGTAAGGAGGTTGAAGGCTCTGGTCTCCTCCTCAGACAACACTATATCATTAGGGCTCCCATCCACAGCTAGCCCAAAAGATGAATGAAAGAGGGTGCCCCAATCGCTGCCCTCCCAAAGGACGTACAGAAAATCCTTCTTCCACCCCAAGTTATTGTCAGGGATGGACTTTCCATTCACTATATGGGGAACGGTGGGGTGTTGGTTCAAAGAAACCCACCCCGGATTCTTGTCGGGGCTGTTCTTAAACTGAAAGATCTTTCTGAACACAGCAACCGAGGTAGGGACGTTGTGCTTGGCGCATTGCGACAAATAGCAAAGAATCAACCTCCAAGAGTTTGGAGGGAGTTGGCAAGGGCTGATGCCCACATCGGCTAGCAGAACTGGGATGAATGGGTGAAAAGGGAGTCTGATACCTGCCCTTAAAGTGTTCCTATAGACGCATAGAGCGTCTTTTCTCCATTGACAGGCCCTGTCGGCCGGACCCGCAAGATCCAGCTTGAAGGGTTCCTTGATTTTGAAACAAGTACTCAACTTGTCCAGCTCCTTTGGATCTCGGAAAACACTGATATGGTCGTGCGCGTCCACATGCGCGTCGGACGGGTACTCATCCCCTCGGGTGTTGATTATATCAATCAAGGAAGTATACCTTGATCGAATGGGGAACTCACTGGACTTTTTGGCCACGTTCATCTTGGTCAAACGAGTCATTCTCTTATCAGCCATCTGAAAAAAGGGGCACAAGAGAAGATAATTTTAAAAAGCTATGCAAAAAATGAGCAAAAGAAAAGAAGAGACAAAGGTATTTTACCTGAAGTAACGCTGCAAAAAGGGGCTGGCTTGCTAAGTGAAGATTTTGGGGCTCAAAAACTGTGACCTACAACTATTTCTCTGAGATCTTTGGGAGAAGAATAGAGGAAGGGAATTCATAAATGAGAAAGTGAGAAATGAGTGACCCTAGTTACTCCTTTATATAGGCGGAAAAGAGAAGATGAAAACGCAGAAAAGCCCATTAAGCTGAAGGCCAAAAGAAAAAGGCCAAATTCTGGAATGTTCCAGAATAACTTTAGAGTTATTAAGTTCTGGAACCTTCCAGAATATCTTCAATAATTCTTATGGCCCAAACGAGGCCCAAATCCCAAAAGGATTTGGAAAAGTGAAGGCCCAAAATGAGGCCCAAATCCAAAAAAGATTTGGAAAAGTAAAATCCCAAACAAGGCCCAATCCAAGTTAAATTAGGAAAAGCCCAATGAAGACCAGGATTGAGGTCAAATTTGAGGTCATAAATCCTATTCGAATTCTTTCGAACAGGCGCCCAAAAAATACTGGTTAAAAAGACCAGGATGGAGGTCGAAGTTGAAGTCGTGGATCCAGTTCGAATTCTTTCGAACAGAAACCAGAAAAGCACTTATCAATAAGGCTAGTCGAAATCCTGATCATAAATCGAGTACGAAATTTTTGAGGAGGAGGACAAGATCCAGGTCGTTGGTTTGACTAGGATCCAGGTCGAAACCCTGGTCATGATTCCTAGTCGAAACCTTGCGAATAGGAATCAAATAAGGACGGAAATCTCGACCACAATCCAGGTCGAAGGTTCGACTAGGATCCTAGTCGAAATCCAGGTCGTGGAACCTAGTCGAAATCTTTCGACCAGGAATCAAACAAGGACATAAATTTCGACCAAAATCCAGGTCGAAGGTTCGACTAGGATCCTGGTCGAAATCCAGGTCGTGGAACCTAGTCGAAATCCTTCGACCAGGATTAAAAGGTTGGCCCAAAATTCGACTAGGATCCAGGTCAAATTTTCGACTAGGATCCTAGTCGAAAAAGGGGTGAAAGTTAGAAAATATTTTTTGAAAAATTGCAGAAAATTTGGAAAATCTTGGAAAAAAAAGAAAAGGGAAAATTTCTAAAAAATACCAGAAAATTCCTAAAAAGAGGAAAAAGGTAAGAAAATAATAGAGAAGTTTTTAAATAACCCTGAAGCCGTGTACAAGGCAAATCGTTGTAAATGTGTAGGTCGCTCCACACTTTACACAAAACGATACCCTGTAAGGGAACGAGTGAACTTAACTTTTACGAAATCTTATACGGTTTCCCAAAAGTTGGGGGGCAAATGATAGAGAATAAATAAATTATGATTACGTAATTCTATATTACATTAATTACACATGATTTGGGCTATAAGGCCCAATAAGAAGATGTATGACATTCAGACCAAAAAGGTTAACACATTGATCAGGCCTGGTGGACCATATCAGGCCTGATGGAACAAAGAAGGCCCAAAACCCTGAATATTAATTAATTTTGTAATTAATTAATAAGGGAAAAATCAGCTATTAACAAGAGTCCCAATAAGGATATAAATACTAGTGGATTAGCCTCCAAGGGACCTAGAAGGATAAGGAATCAGTTTCCTACCACTTAGGACTCCAAAGTCCATTCTAATTCTGAGACTTGACCACCAAGTCTCCTACACCAAGTCCAATTCAAGGACTCCCAATATCTATATAAGAGGCCTCACCCCACAAATCAGAACTACGTTTTTTTACTTGATCATTGGCAATCAGTAAGGTACATAGGCATCTTGTTAAGGCAGATTGAGTCACGAAACACAAGAGCAGTCAAATCGAGCCTCGAAACTCACGTTCCTTAGTAATAAACATAGCAATTATATACCTTAGTTTTTAATCCATAACACTTCTCAAAAGCAAATACTTTCTATGCAAATTTCCCAATCTCTAACAATGGCACCAGTCATCAAAATTATGTCTCAAACTGGATATATCTACAAAAAGAACAACTTCACAGCTCTAGTGAACAAGGAGATTCAACAGTCTGGAGACTACCACAAAATGATGGATTTTCTGAAAGGCTGTAAACTCAACTATGCTATGCTGGAATCTTCCACTATCTACTGTGAGATTGTAGAAGAGATATGGACAACTGTAGTGTACAACTCAACTGACAAAACCATTACATTCACTCTAAAAGGTAAGCAGTTTTGCATAAATAGTGACATTGTCAAAGCATGCTTTAGAATTCCTAATAATATTGCTACTGCTCTACACACAGACACTGACATAGTTAACATGCTAAATTCCATGGGCTATGCACTTACTACCTCTAAGTTAAGTGAAATTAGGAGGTTAGGTCTTAGAAAGGAATGAATCTTTTTGTGTGATGTGGTAACTAAGGTATTCTCTGGTAAGATTAATAACTTTGATTCTGTTAACATTTCTATGCTTAACATGCTTTACATGCTAGTTACTGATAATTACTTTAATTTCAGTGACTTGGTTTTGTTTGAGTTAGGCTTTAAGTTAGGAGAACTTAATAAGAGAGGTAAATGTGTCTATTATACTAGATTCGTTATGATGCTTGCTAACCATCTCATTGAGAACATTGTAATTGAGAACCCGACCAACAAGCTAAATTGTTGGGTTCAAGAAAGAAGGATTATTGCAGATCTCAACAGGACAAACTACCACAAAGAGATGCCTCTCTTTTATTTTCCAATCATGGAGGGACCCCAGGTAAGTGAGGTAATTTCTAATGTCTCCACTCTTCCAACCTCACATACTTCTTTGCCTTCAAATATAACAATGACATCTGTGTCAATGACCCAACAGATGCCTACCCAAGCTACTAAACCATAAATTTCAAAATCTAAGTCTAAGAAAGCCCCCTCTGGTTTCTTTCAAAAGAAACCAGTTGCAAAATCCACTAAAACCAAAGAGGGGAGTGTGAAGGAGGGTAAGTAAGGTGAGGGACAGGGTGAAAATCAAAGAAACCCTAAGGATAAGGCTGGAAAGAAGAGTGTACCCAAACCTAGCCACACCACAATTTTCCAATAAACTGTGATTATTAATAAGGAAATAAGCTCAATTCTAGTTTCATCCTCCCAAAAGGATGTTACTATTGAAAAAAGCTCCCAACAAGGAGCACAGGCCAAGAGGGGTAGGGACACTAGCTCACCACAAACTTATGCTAGAAAGAAAAGATCAAAAACCCTTGGGGATGCACAGGGCACACACACAGTGCAAACTGGTGCTAAAGACCCAGTCAATGCACCATCTCAAAGTCAAGTTGATGTGCCTCCAATAAATGTGGAGTCACAGCCAAAATCTCTAATAATTAAAGCACCTGATACACCAAATTCTCCCACACACTCACTGGATGTTGACATGATAAACACGTCACTTCCAAATTCTTCATCTTTAGCTCTATTGGAGAAGCCAAAAATCCAAGCAAGTGAGCATCATCTTTTAGATGATTTGTTGGCTCACTTGCCATTTGTTTCTGAGTCTGTTGAGACATCCGTGCCAAAATTTTCATCAATCTGCACAGAGTCTACAATAGTCACCACTCCAAACTCATTCATTTCTTCTATCCCGATGGATATTCATCATCCGTCGAGTAGTGATTGTATCCCGACGGATAAGCCTAACAGCAGTCATTCGTCGGATAACCAAACTACTATCCCGATGAATATTCCTCATCTGTCGGGTGTCTCTGCACAACTTAAAATTTCTTCAATTCTCACAAGTGCAGAAGACTTAGTAGTATTACAATCACTCTGAGGGATGAGGGAAGGGAGTGAATTGAGTGAGAGGCTGGGTTGTTCCCAGGAAAAAAGAGAGAATAAGAGTGAATCCACGCAGTCCATTTCTTCAGGACTTCCAAAAGTGAGTGAGAGGAGTCCCACCTTAGATGGTGATGGTGAGGGTGAGAGTGTGGGAAGCCAAGGGGAGCCCTTGATGCAAAAAGAGAGAGATCATTAAAGAAAAGCAGGTACAGGAGTGATAAAGATGGAATCCATTGCAAGTGAGTCAATGAGTGTCAATGATGCAGAAAGGAAAAGGCTATTTTAGCAAGAATATCAAGCTGTCATAGATTCTATTTCCCTGGATGCTGAGACATTTACTCATCCTATTACATCTTACCAAACTCTAGCTGTGCAGGGCAATGAGGAGGCTGAAAGGATTTTAAATTTGGTGCACACTACACAATCTCTTCAAAGAGCAAAGGATGCAATCACTGCTATGCCTTCCAACACTGGCAGTGATTTTGAACTAGCTGAAAAAAAAATTGGGAAGCTGGTGGGGATGATGAGGAAGACAGCATGAGCATAGGGGGAGATGCAGATGTTCCTTCCTGGATGCAAACAAAAGAATGTTCCTACTCACATCTCCAATCAACACTATTCAAGCTAATCCATGACACCCAAACAGCCATTCAAGCATCTACTAATGCTAGCACAAAAAAGCTACTCACAGCTCACCTTGAATCACTCCAACTGCACAAAATTCAAGCTCTCCAACACATTCAGAGTGTGGATGAAATCAAGCAAGAAATTTCTGAAGTAAAACGGGATTTCATAAAAAGGTTGGATGCTAGAATTCCTGGAACCACCATGACTGAAATAGCATACAAGCTAAGGAAGGAGGCTGATCTCAATAGAAAAGTTGAGGCCATGGAATCAAGATTTCTGATGTAGAGAAGTCAATACCCAAGATACTCACTAATCAAGAAACTCAGACTGCTCTAATCCAACAATTGGTGGCTGCTCAACTCCCTCCCACTCAACAACTTGATGCTAACAAAAAGGGGGAGAAAGGCTCAAGTGAGGGGGAGAAACAACTCAACATACAAGTCAGCAAAGTGATTGTGCCAGCAATTGCTTTCCTAAAGCCACCAGTCATGGACAACATTGACATCATAAATCTGGAAGAATCTTCAAGATAAAGAAGACAAAGACAAGAGCTAGTAAGAAAGTGAAACCAGTGACTCCCAAATCCAAGACCCTAGTCTAATCTCAATTCACAGTCAACAAAGGAGATATGTTGTACATTTGTGACATCAAAGAGTTTTCTGACATTAACCTCTACTTAGATGAATTGGAAGAAGTTAGAGGAATTGATGCTCATAGACATCTTCCTGAAAGACTAGTATTCAAAGACATCTTCTAGAAAGCCAATATATGCTAATAAAGATCTACTCATCTTTTAAAAATAACTTCGGATACAATGTGACTGCTAGAAGATTAGTTCTAAAGAAGACTGAGGAGCTGAGGAGTAATAGAGCCAATGATGCACTTCCAAAAACCTGTCAATTCCCTTCACAGGAAAGCGAGTGCATTGAGGCCTTATTGGTTGATAGAATTCAGGGATGAAAAGGGATTTAGAAGATTTTTCAGATTGGAGGACCAGTTGAGTATCTCTAGCAATGAGACTCTATTGGAAATGCAAGGAATGCTAGATCTCTCAGAAGATGATGAACTTGAATTCCATAGACAACTTCAAAACCATATAGAAGAGAACAACAGGAGGCCTGGGAAGAAACCTAGACAATCAAGAAAATAGACTTATCTACTCAGACTAGAGGAGCACCTTGATAATGATTGTGAGCTATTCTTTGTGTAATTTGCCTTGTTCAATTTTCAGTAAATTTTACAGCACTTCTCAGTTTCATCTACTATTTTCAATCTGTATTCTTAGAGTGTTTTGTTATCATCAAGTTTTACTTAATTTATGGCTACAATTCCACTAGACATAAATTGGGGGAGATTGTTAGGAATATGTTGTGAACTTGATGATAAATGATACAAAACACCTTAGTAGATTTAACTTAGTAAATTTTGTAGCACTCGACGGATGATCAAATATAGTCCCGACGGATGATTCAATGTAGTCCCGACGGATGATGATTTGACATCCATCGAGTGAGTAGCTTATGTAATAATAAGTATTGTAGCACATTTTTGCAAACAACTTTGTGTAGATTCTGTAGGAGCTTATGAGTTATGTTGACTACTAGTAGATATGCATAATATGTTGATTAATTGTAAATATGGGATGTCTTGTAATTCTGCATAAGTGAAATGGAAGTCAAGTGTCAAATAGCTACCCGACGGATGATCAACAAAGCTACCCGACGGATAATAAGAATGTACCCGACGGATGATCAATTCCAATATATGTTGACAGTGACAACACAGTCAAATGCGTTGGATGTTTGCAAAAGCAATGTGGCAGTCTGTTTAGCAGGAAATTGAGACCAAAGAAGCATTACCACTTTCATGCAAGTTATAAAGATTTTCTAAAATGCTGGAATAGAGTAATGAAGCAGCATTGAGTTAGACTTGATAGGTTTTGCTTTATTATCCTGTGTTATTACCATGTAAACTTGGTGATATATAAACCAAGTGTAGCTAGTAGAACAAACTTAACTAAGCAAACACATTTTAGGAGAGAAATAGAAAAAGTTGTATTTGTCAAGAATTTCTCTGTAGTTTGTTTGTTCAACTTGTAAAGCATCTGTGAGCCAATTTGAGCTTCACAGAGTTCTCAAATCGATATATATATATATATGTATATATATATGGTGGATACATTCAAATCCACCAGAAAATTTTAAATACTTGTGTTTTTATTACTTTGTGTTTGATTTATTTAATCCTTTCATTCCGCACTTTGCAAATCAAAACACATATATATCTGTCGAGTTATAACTGTTTTAAAATCTTGAAAAAGTAGTCAGAATTATATTCAACTCCCCTTCTGTAATTCTTGTTGTATTATTAGGAAATAACAATTTTAGTGAAACTTTTGTTTGTTCTGTGAGAGGATATAACATGTTTGATATAAGTTTTAAAAGAAACATTGTTTCTTGGAACTATTTAATTGAGGAGACACATAATTCTTTTGATAAGGTGTTGAAGAGAAACCTTGTCTACAACTGCTTGGTGTTTAGATCTATGATGATGATGGTTAGATTGAGATTATGAAAGATATTCGACATAATGCGTAATAGAAATGTAGTTGTTCGTGTGTTTAATTTTGTGATCCTAAAATCCAGAATTAGAAAGGCAGTTTCGAAGGAAGCTCAAAGGTGTTTGATGAAATATTTTTTGAGAATTATTGAGTATAGCGAACTTGCAATTGGGTGTTTCCGTGTATCTTATGTCGAAAGCATGCTCAATATCATTTTAATATATGGTTTTGAAAAGATGCATCGATTGTCATGTAAGCCAAAATATGTAACGCGAGTTTCATTTTATCATGGTGGTTTGTCTGCATATTTTTATTATTTGTTCAATAGAGGTTCTGAAGCTAGAGTATCAAAGAAGGAAATAAGTGTGCGGTCTTTGTATAATTTCATATGTGAAATTGTTGGTTAGTTTTTCATGCAGCTAGTTTAGAGGATAATGTAAATGAAAGGTTACGAGGTGCAAGAGAAACTATATATAGTCTGTTTTTGTTGATCCTATAAAGTGGAATTAGATTATATATATGTGATATTATTTAACTGTGGATTTGACGATTCAATATAAGTTGAGAAAATTAACGAGCTTGGTGTTTTAAACTACACGACAGTTGCAATCAACAGCACTATGGAATTATATTGAAGACTTGGGGATAGATGAAAACGCAATCGTGTGGGTATGTGGATTTGAAATGAAGTTAATATTTGATCCTGATGGTCATAAACTAATCAAGGATAACTCTGTTTTGTAGTGTCACAATGCAACCCTGTTTGTTCATTAGTTAGCTGAAAATAAGGACGAGTGGACGGTTGTTGATATTTGTTTTTATTTATCTAATAAAAATAGTTCGAGAGAGCAACTGCGATCCCAAGACTTACCATACTAGGTAACTTTTTGACCCCGGGTACAAACTTCTTCTAAAGATGTTAATAAACAAGGTTGCACTGATCTACAAGGTTAACCAATAAACAAGATAGGGCTTGATATGATAAAACAGTTCAATCAGTTTCTCCAGAACAATCAAAAGTGAGTATTTATGCAGTTGAATTAAGGAAAAGAAAGAAATGTTGTCATATTAGCAGGGTAAATGGCGTAAATAAATCAAATTTGAAAAGGTTGAATGTTCATGTAACAGCGGTGCATCTAGAATTGTCCTGCCAGGAGGTTTACAAAGCTTTTCCATGGGAGAGAAGAAAAACACAAGGACAACAATTTTATATCCAAGAATGCTTCTAATGCAATCAAAATAATTGGTTTTTCGTACATCATCTTTAAAAGTAGGTAGCAAGCAGGTGAGCGCATGTGTGAAGCAGACTACATCTCAACATGGAGGTGTTTTTAATTTTATTACTTTTTTTGTTTCTACTATAGGCACTAGCCTAAATATATGACATAAAGTAGGTTTAGTGTCACAAGGAGATCAAACTTATCTTGGCCACTTTGTTTTCATTTTTCCTAGGCTTCATGTTTTCATTGTAAGACTTAAATCTGGTTATAGTTCACATCAATATTTCTCATTGAGTGTGCCTGAGCTATCCCATCAAATATTGGACTTCATGAATATTATATGTGCAACAAATTCTTGGCATTGCTATGTTCAAGGATTACAACATTATTCAGGAATAAAAACATAGTCTTTATCTGACTACATGAGTGACATGAAGAAGTGTGAGAAGTTCAATCCTCCTCAGTTGCTTCCAAGTTATGTGTATAATTTTCTTTTAGTATTTTAGTTTGTATTTGTCTGCGTATTCAAGCTAGTTAGTTCAGTACCCCATTCCTACTATACTATCTTCTTTGGGGGTATTGAAAATTAAAACATATTTTAGGGGTATTATTGTAAAAGACCAAATAGTACGATAAGTTTGTTAGGATGCAGCTTTAGGATATAATCGAGTATCGATCTATTGCAAATCAACTTGAATAAAATAACTATGGAATTTTCTTTCTATTCTCTCTTCTTTCTCTGGCTCTATAGCTTTGCACAAAAGTTAACACTTAACACATAAAATATCTAAATAATATCTGCTGTGTAATCTAAAAAGTATTACACGGACATCTAGAGTAATCAAACCTACACTAGTTATGAAACTAGTAGCATTACAATTGACTTCTCGTAAGGTCTATTTATAGCCAAATGCTCAGTACCATCAGTTATATCAATTGATATTGGATGACCAAATATCCCAAAATATGAATAATTTTTTTGTGTGAAAGGTGAGCTCCTGCGATATTCACCACCGTCCTAAATTCAATTCGAGTCTTACAGATATCCCAAAAATACCATAAAAATCTTTCTTAGAAAAACTACCGAAACCCACAACTGGACATATACAATCATCAAAATATAACACACTAACATCCCAACAAGATGGGCACACTAACAAACTTGATAACAAGGTACTCAACAAGATCTTATCCAAAAACGATTAGATCTCGATTATATTATGAAAACCGGTAATTAGAATGGAGGCGAAGGGGGAGGGGGATGAAGGACTAGAAAGTGGAGAACTGGCGGTTAGAACCCTAGATATAGAATTGAATCTCAAAACTTAGAGAAAAATATATCTAGCATTTGGGATGTAGTCTACTTAGCTCAATTTAAAATTTGAAATTTGAAATATCAAATATTGTCACTATGCCATATATGGCCTATTCTTACATTTCAGCATGGGTATTACCTTCGTGTATGTTACTATAGGTACGAAATTTTTACTCAATCACAACACCGACATTAAGGGAATGACCAAAGCTATTAGATTATGTCACCCGAGCTCACATAGGTGTTACTCACACCAACACAACAAACTATGTTGACATTGACTATTAATAATAAAAATCTTAATTGTAATTTTTAGCAAAAATTAATTTTGAAACTGATTGATTTGAATAAAATAATATATGATTTTTTTTTTAGAATTAAAAGAATAACAAATAAATTATTTATTTTAAATTTTAAATATTAAAATAGTTTTTTAAATTTAAAACTGAATGAAAGGATTTAATAATTATTTTAATCAAAATAATAAATTTTGATTAATATTGACTTATATATATAATAACTTGTAATATATTTGAAATTTTATAAATTAGATGTAATAGATATTATGTGAGAAATTGAAAAAGTATTAAAATATTTATAAAATTTAAAAAGAAAGCAAAAGACCTGAAAAAAATAAGCAAATAAAATTGGGTGGGGCTAGTGAAACAGGGACTGGGCCACTAAAATTTGGGTTTAGGTAGAGCGGGAAGGGAAATTTTGAGACAAAAGAAAAAGGAGAAATGGATTAGGGAAACACATTCGATATCACTCAAACATTTCTCTCTCTCTGTTGATTAATGAGCACGAGCAAATGGTTTGTGTTTCACACAAAAAATTCGAACAACATGTTCGTGTTTCGAATAATAAATTCGAGCAACACAGGAGAGCAATTAAGGTTTTGATCAAAGAATTGAGTAACACATTCGAGTAATTAAGGGTTCAAATTAAATTAGGGTTCTAAAAAATACAGTTCGATTTTAAGGTATAATCTCCCTCACTGGCTAACTCTCTCTCACGCTCTATCTGTCTCACACACTCTCTCTCTCTCTCTCCACCTTTCTCTCACTATATCTCTCTCTCATACTCCATGTAACACCCCTAGATCCGGGGTCGGGGATCCGGGTCGTCACGGTCTTTCTTTCCACAATATCACTTCACTTAATTAATAATAAATAACCTTATGCTGTGACCCCACACTAACACACACCACAACCCGTTATAGTCTCAGAAATGAAATTTAAATAAGTACAAGTCTTTGAATCCACAATTTAAAAGTTATTACAACCCAAAATGATTACTTGATAAATTTACAGTTAATTGCCATTATCTGCCACAAGTTATAATTATACATAATTGATTCTCAAAAGTAGATGGTCTGATCTATAATAGATCTACCTCTGCAGCTATAGCAGCTACAACATCAACAGGAAGACGCGGGACGCTTCCCACGCGCTTGCGCTGGGTCTGCTGGAGTCTGGCCATCTTTCCTAACTGTTGTTGTGTGATGAAGAAATAAAGCAAGGGTGAGCAGCAAGCCCACCAAAATAATATGTATAATGATTAACAATATATGAGCCTTCTCATAGTACTCATGAAAGTCTTGGTCAAAAGAAATGAACCAAGTTGATATCTTAATGCGATGAAGTCGCAAAATATTCAGTATATATATATATACATATATACTTTTCAAAATATTGGAAGTCCTCTTCCATGCATAATACACACAGAGTTCCAGTTTATAACTGTATATATAAAAAATATCGTTGCAAGGTGATCTCATATATCTAACCTTGTCTCAACATTTTTCCGAAAATCTTTGTCATTCATAAGACAATCATTAACTAGATATAAGTTTAAAAGATGAAGTTACAAGATACCCCAAAATACTTATATCTTTCCCAAATACTACTTGAACTACCCCCGTTCAAGTTATAATCAGTTTCAAAGGTTCATCACATAGATGAGACTACAAGACAAGATTTGAATAGATTCAATCTTTGAATATCATTATAAATAATGAAGTTACGAGATACTTCATTAAGTCCCGATATATAAATATATTCATATATATCTCCCATACATTTCCTGAAAACCTCTGTCATGTAAAGTATGAACAGAGTTGCAATATCCAATGAATTTGGAAGGAAAAGAATTTTGGCATAAACCAGATATCTTGCTGATCAGGCAAAGATACCAATAAGTAACCTTTTCTACTATAGATGGATGAATTCCTCACCGGTCATCACCCTGGCCGCATTAGGACCTCGCGCTAGACCGTTACCCGGCCACTCACGCGTTGATGGACTGCCACCCAGCCACTTACACTTTCATAGACCGTACCCCGGCCTGTCGCTTATGCCGACTCAATCAGATGGACTTACTTCCCGAATATTGGGCAAGTAATCAAATTGTTTTCTCAAAACAGCAACCATGTTGCGAATATAAAATACACCACATAGCCGGATCCCCAAGATTTTTGAGCGAATATTCAAGTCTCCTTCGAAAGGAAGATCTTAAATCGGAAAATGAGTTTTGGGATCCGCTCTAACTTTTAAAATCATTTTGAAGACTCGAAAATATTTTTAAGAATGTTTGGAGTAAAGCTGATTTAATGAAATAAATCAGTCCCGATATATTAGAAAATATCTGAATATTATTATTTAAATAATATTCCCATAAAGAATAATCTTTATAAAAATAATTGAAGTAGAAGTTTTAAAACTTATACTTGAAACGAGTATTAAATAACCAAAGATACACTTATATGAAAGTATTATCTTTATTTGAATAATCGAAAATAAGTTTGATTATTAACACCTTATTCTTTAATAAAATAAAGAATATATTTCAGTAATAAGCGGAGTCATAATACCTCGAATGAATATTATAAATAATATTCATTAAATAAAATAAAGGAGTCATACATCCTCAAATGAATATTCAAATAATATTCAATTAATAAAATAAAAGGAGTCATAAGCCCTCGAATGAATATTCAAGATAATATTCATTAATAAAATAAAGTTATCGAATAAACCTTATTCGATTAATAGTTTTGAAAACTATAACCATATATATATATAAATATATATATATATATATAAAATCTACTCGGGATCCTCGAGTCCCGGTTTTAGAAAATGTTTTCACCTTTGGGTCCCTATACTAAGGGTATACGCAAATACCGCTTATCTCTATCATAGGTATTATGCAACGAATAAGCATTTGAACTAACAGATATATAAATCAAGAATACGAAACAGGCATGCATATATATACCATATCAGCATGCTTCAATATATCGCAACATTTGCTAATTAACCAACATGCATCTATCGCAAGATAATGCATATACATATATTCATCACAACAACAGTATAACGGGTAGAAAACTTGCCTGAGCGACTGGGGGTTACGAATGGCTCGGGACGAGTCTGGTAACCTATAAGCAACAAGTAAGTTGGAATTAAACCAAAGTCACTTGTAAATCTATACCCTAACCAACTCAGACTCTAACGCTCGTTTTGCGCTTACTGATTTGCTTAAGTCACCCGGGTACCCTCGGCTCCACCATTTTTAATAATTTAACCTTTACGAGTTTTAAGGCGATTCCTTCGCGAGTGTCTTACCAACTGCCTAACACACTTACCATAAATGTTTCATACATTAATTAACCCTTTTCGGTCTTTAACCTATGTTTCAAAGTAAGGCGAGGGGAAAAGTTTCATTCGCGAAACGCCGTTACTTGAAACGGTCGTTTCTCCTAAACCGTGCATCGGAATCGAACGAACTACATATCAAAATGAAGCTCGTAACACGAACTATCTAAACATGGCAATGGTCATAATCTAGCAGGGGGTTCTCGGGTCCTAAGGTTATGGACAAAAACAGTCTAAAGAAAATCGGACGTTACGACGGCTATGCTTACGCGATTTCCCAATTTAAAACCATTCAAAACCAACCCAATTCAACCTCAATCCAACATACAACCAACATCCATCCTTATCACATCATAACAACTCCAACCAATTAAATTTTAACATTCATACTTATGCCTAAGCTTGAATTTAACTATACTACATTCTTTTAATCAAAACAACAACATTTACCAATCCAACAACATCCCAAAACTCACTAATCTCTACATACACAACCATCAAGCCTCTCATGAACTAAAATACTCATATTATGCTCTTCACATTCAATAACAAAGCTTGGTTAAGAGATTATACCTTCCTTGAAGCTTTTTAACACAACACAAGAGCTTTGAATGCCTAAAGAACCTTGATCCTTGCTTGTATAACCTTAATCTTTCATAAAATTTCAAGAAAACTAAAGTTATTTCTTGAAGGTTACTATTCACCATCTTATTCCTTGATTTATTGGAAGAGATTGTGAAGGAATTAGGAGCTTAAACTTATAGAATATCCATATCTATGTACAAGGAAGCTTAGATAATTACCTTGTGATTTAACAATGCTTGGAACTTGATTTTTGATTTTTCTTCCTTTGAAAAAGATGAAAAGCCGAGAGCAATGTTTGAAGAATGAAAAATTTGGTGTTTGCTTTGATTTGTTTTGGCTAGCTAGGTTGTTTTGGTTTTGTTTTTGGTTAGTTACCCTTCTAACCTTGAACTTTGTGTGGTTTACAATCATCCAACAACTCCTTCCTTTTTTGTCATGCCTATGTCACCTTGCACATGTTATAATGCTCCCACTTGTCCACACCTTGTGGTTTGATGATGTCACAGTCCCTGGCTTCTTGTACAAGCTTGTCTCTTGGTCACTTATTTGTTTTACGGTTCGCTTATCTTTCGTTCTCGTTTATCGTTTGAGGAATCATACCCGGGATCTTATTACTTAGGTTCCCTTAACCTTTCTCAATATATTATATTCCTTTTATGATCCTCTCCTATAATCCTTTTTATCCTGTTACCTTATACTCAATTCTTTCCGTATCTATTGGATTTCCGGGAAAAATCAAAGTGTTCGGAATTGGATTCTGACGATTTTCACATACACTTATATACCACATAGAGTACTAATAATATTCCATAAGATCAATAACAGAACCCCTACATAGCGTGGCATGAAAATTTTTCTCATTCAGCAAAAACACTATTCATAAGGGTTTCAAAAATTTCCAAAAATTGGGGTTATTACAGTCTCCCCTCCTTAATAGGATTCCGTCCCGGAATCAGATAGAAAACAGTTGGGGATGCTTTTCTAGCATTGTGCCGTCTAACTCTCTAGTCAATTTTCGACATTGTGGTCCTACCACCAACTCTGCCTAGTTTGATAATCCTTCTCCTAAGCACTTGTTCCTTTTCACTCTATAACCCTTCCTGGTTGCTCCATATAGGTTACGTCGGGTTGCATATCTATGCGCTCATATGCCTCTATTTATCTGGCAACTGAATTACACTTCCTTAACATTGATACGTGAAACACGTTACGACCTGCTACATGTTCGGGGTTAGGGCTAGCTCATATGCTAACTTCCCAAACGTCTTAATATATCCAAGGGTCCAACAAATTGTAGACTTAGCTTTCCTTTCTTTCCGAACCTCATCAATCCTTTCCAAGGGATACCTATAACATTACTAGGTCCCCTATTTCATACTCTTTGTCCTTTCGTGTCATGTCCATCTTGGGCTACTACCAGCCGTCCTCTGATTAGATCTATCATATCCTTGGTCCTTTGGACTACTGCGGATTCGAGCATCTTGCGCTCTACAACTTCATCCTAACATAAGGGAGATCGACATTGTCTTCCCTCAAGGATCTCATAAGGCGACATCTCGATAATGACAAATGATCTATTGTCGTTAGAAAACTCAATCCGTGTTAAGTGATCATTCTAATTTCTTTCAAGTCTATTGCACAGACTCTCATTATAGCTTTTAGCATTAGAGCTTCTGCTTCTCAATACCCATTCTTTTCGAGTTCGTAATCGCTACTACCTTCCGTTCCTAATATTATACTGGTTATACTTTTGCTCGTTAGCGTTCTATAACCTTTTAATAACCACGTCAACCTTAGTATCACGAATGTGTTTCCATTCCGCATACTACCACCACTTTATTACTCCTTTTTCAGTTGTTTCTATTTTCTAACATTTGATCAATCAAATAGAAGTAAAGGAATTTGTTGAGAGATCACTATGATCATGAACACTTGTTATATCGCATAGTTAGTACAGAAGGTGGCCAGCCTTTAGTACTTGACAAGCAATTAAACAATAGCTGGTATCCTACTAGGCTTCTATCACACAGATAGATAGTCATTCGGCAATACCTCCCCTTTCTGGAAGGGTTGTTCTTCTCAGCTTACATGAAATGAAAAGAAGAGAAAAGAACGAATTGAAGAGAATTTTATATGTGAAAAAAAAATATACTGCCACAAAATATCTGGCTTGGAACCTACCTCTAAACTATAGAGGTTTGTCATAGGAGAACAAATCATATACATATATAAATCAACATTAAGCATTATAGCCTCGTATTTCCCATGCCTAAATATTTTCGCTATCCCGTCCATCATTCTATGGACCCACACTCTTCCTCGAGCTTATACATAATCACCTTTGAAACTCCCTCGACATCGAAAATCGAATCTGGGATCTCATTCTAGACATCATCGTTACTAGAATTCTATGCTTGCACCGTAACCTTCCTCGTATAATAATATGACTCTCTATTGATAAGAAAGAATAAATATTCAATAGGTAGATACTCTACTTAATTAGTCTATCAATGTTCTATCAATGATAACTTATACACTACCATGACCCGATTAGTGGTACTCAATCTCAACACCCATTCCAATACAACTCTCACGGGTGTAATCAACTCATTACTCGCGGAATCATTACTGCATTACTATGGTCCACCACTGACCTACTGTCGTCATTCACCTTTCCATAAAATCTTAATATCTAACCATACGGAGTCCATACATGTCGTATCAAATCCTTCTAAGGAGGTAACATAATCACCATTCATGATTCATGAAGAACACTCCTGATCCTGATATACATACATGACATGAAGCAGATAAAAGTGCAGAAGAGTTTCAATCAAAGCAACGATAGCAGGTTAATACCATTCTTAATCATACGCCCTAAATAGAAGACTTAACTCAAGGGTTCATCTAGTCCTTTTTGAAATATGGTCCTGGCTTATCTCAAGATAGGACCTTCTAAGATAGATAGCCCGTTCATGGCGATTACACGAATTAAACCTTTACCAACTACTATTACGATTGGGTATTGCACAGTCATCAGGAGGAATGTCAATCTTCCAAACCATAATACAACCTTCACAGTTTTAACCATCATCACTGTATTCTTTTGGCACAAGCGCCTATAATTATCCTCTTACCTTTAAAGTGTCGGCCACCTCTTTAGCCTTTCCTGATAGTAAAATTTCCTTACAGTCAATGTCATTTTAACCACCTCCAAATAAATTTTCTACCTTATTTCAATCACAGCTTATGTGAAAATGCTTTCCTTAAAATCTGATGAGTAAAATTTTTTTTTTTTTTTTATTTCCTCAGCCTTTAGAGGTTAATCACTGTCATGACTGACTCTCGATCGTACTTAGAACATCTTTTGTCTTAGGTCCTAATTGCCCTGAACAATTTCGACCTTTACTGGTTCGATCCATACTTTCTCGTGGTTTAACACGTGTCCCACTTGGCACCATTATAATTACGTCATATTTCTTTTATCAACATTTTTATTCTTGAGAATTTTGAATATTACCTTTCTCCTTGTAAAACCTCTAAGGTTATCCTTCAATCGTTCCTCCTGTATTCCCTAGATACAGGGCATATCAAAATACCATTCACTATTACTAGAACCATTGTCTATATACTTCTGAAAAATTTCTCCACTGATCCTTAAAGGTTGTTGTTACCTTAACCCTTTCCAATTCATCCTGTCAAAACTCATACTGTCCCTATTAAGGGTGAAATGCCAACCTTTATGCATTCCCCTAGGATTCATTTTAAGTTACCGATGTTCTATCCTTAATTCCACCTTTAAAAGGTACCTGCATCCTTCCATGGATAAATCAAGTCATATATCCCTGATAAGGGTGTCTTATTCAATCATTCCCACCTCGATAGTATATGCCTAATTTCACAATAACATCTGTATATAACATGAGGTCAATCAATATGGCCTCCCAAAAGATAACAACGGTTATCCGCTTTTCTTGCCTAATTTGGTAACGATAACAAGGATGTTCTGGAAGATATTGGTCGTGTTCAACGTGAACTTCGTCTTAATAATTCCGTGTTTACTTTTGTTGTTTATCTCAACAGTCACCTCAATGTTGGGATATCTTTCATACCTGGCGTCTCCCTTTCTGGGTATCAAGCCACCGGTCTTACACTTCACATTCTTGAAGGTCACTTCCTTCATCCAATTTTCCTAATTTCTTACTTCCTTGTCTCCTCAGTCTATCCGCGTCTCATTATTTATCCTTCGAACTATCTCAAGGTTTCCTCGAATCCTCCTAACTTACAGGGGATAAAATATATGTATCTCTTATGCCTTCACCCAGCAATTTTAACTCATGGTGAATCACCCTCATCCTGACGATTACATACTTTTCTATTTCTATTGCTACGAGTCTTTAGGGTTTCCTCATACCCAATTCCTTTATCATTCCTCAAACTCTATTGCCTTTATATTCCTTTCCACTTCAGTTTCTTTTTATTTTCCTTTCTCTTATCGTTATTTCATGAACCAACACAACATAAGCATTGATTTCAAACATCCCGTCATTCTGGATTCGTGTCCTCAGAACGAATCTTGACAACTTTTACAACTTAGATTCATAATTTATCATACTCGTCTGCCTTTGTTCTGACTCTAAAGCTTTTACACTTTCTCCTTATCTTTGGGAATTACTTTCCCGAAAATAATTGACTGGACTTAAATCAGTTTATTATAATCTCTTGCTCCGTGCCTTTCTTGGTCTTTCACCAGCGGGTGGTCTCTCTCTTAGGAGGGTAAGTGACAAAAACAGTCCTTTTGAGATTCGTCAATCATTTAGAATCTCAAATGATTCCTATATTTCCTTTAGCCAGGCTCTTGCCTCGATTGGGTCAACCTGTTCCTTGGAACTCTGAGAGCTTAGAGACTTACAGGTCCTGAAAGAATTTCCTATCGCATTGTTTCCTCAAGGTGGTGGTTGGGGATAATAGTCTAAGTTCTGTCTAGAAAGGTCCATAAATTATCATATAGGAGTACCGTTTCGGGTCTCCTTTCCTTACTCGACTTTCCGTTTCCTTAGTATGAAATGTTTCATCCTTCTCCCATACTTGGGGTTATCTTATACGTTAAAATCCTTATTTTCCACTTCATTATGTTATGGGTTCCTTCTATCTTGATGGCGACCTCCCTGACTGTCACGTTCAGGGTTTGCTCTAAATCTTATTCCTCAAACTAGCTTTCATCTAAGATCTCATCTTTAAGCTCTTGAACATTTGGAACCCAAATTCTATAGGAATACCTTATTATTCCCTTCTCATCTTTCTCGGTATTAACCTCTTATCTATTTGTTGGCTCTCTGCCTTCATTCATCACTCTTTCTGGCACAATATGTTCTTTTCCAATAATTCGGACTGTATTGCAATCTCAAACAGCTTTTCGGTACCGGCTCCGGTTACCTTCACTTCTATTTCCATTTTCTCAAAATCTCTTATAAACTCTCCAAAAGACATTATCATCTTGAGTCTCTCCTTTTTACTAAGGGCATCAGCCACCATATTGGCTTTCCCCGAATGATAAAGAATCTCCCAATCATTATTCTTGATTAGCTCTAACTGCCTCCTCTGGCATATGTTGAGCTCTTTCTACGTGAAAATGTACTAGAGCACTTATGGTTTGTGTAAATCTCGCGCTTCTATTCATACCAGTAGTGCCTCCAATATTTAGGGCAAAACTATTGCCACGAGCCCAAGCTCATGGGTGGGGATATCGAATTTCATATTACCTTAATTGTCTTGACGCAGACGCGATTATCTTGCTGTGCTAAGAAGCACCCTAATTCCTTATGCGAAGCGTCACTTACAAATCACAAAATCTCCTTTTTCCATCCGGCAATGCCAAAATAGGGGCCATCACCAATCTTTGCTTCAGTTCTTGAAAGTTGTTCTCGTATTTCTCTGTCCATTCGAACTTCTCAGTCTTACGAGTAAGCCGCGTTAAAGGGGCTACTATCTTTACAAACTTGAACGAACCTCCGGTAGTGACCGGCCAATCCTACCTCTGGGAGTTGCCCTAACCATGGTCATCAATTCATCAGTGGTCCTTTATTCATTCTTGTCAGGATCCTCCACGAGATCCTCCTCAGCAACAATCCCATCTAGGACATCATCCTCAACCGCTACATTTATAAGGGTTCCCATAAGGGTTTTAACTGTCAGTACTACGTTAGGTAGTCCGACTATGAACTTGGCAAGAGTTCTTATTATTTAATGAACTTATTATCTTAACGTCACATCATCTCTGAGGTTTATAACGCTTAGCTCTGATACCATTTCTGTAACACCCCCAGATCCGGGGTCGGGGATCCGGGTCGTCACGGTCTTTCTTTCCACAATATCACTTCACTTAATTAATAATAAATAACCTTATGCTGTGACCCCACACTAACACACACCACAACCCGTTATAGTCTCAGAATTGAAATTTAAATAAGTACAAGTCTTTGAATCCATAATTTAAAAGTTATTACAACCCAAAATGATTACTTGATAAATTTACAGTTAATTGCCATTATCTGCCACAAGTTATAATTATACATAATTGATTCTCAAAAGTAGATGGTCTGATCTATAATAGATCTACCTCTGCAGCTATAGCAGCTACAACATCAACGGGAAGACGCGGGACGCTTCCCACACGCTTGCGCTGGGTCTGCTGGAGTCTGGCCATCTTTCCTAACTGTTGTTGTGTGATGAAGAAATAAAGCAAGGGTGAGCAGCAAGCCCACCAAAATAATATGTATAATGATTAACAATATATGAGCCTTCTCATAGTACTCATGAAAGTCTTGGTCAAAAGAAATGAACCAAGTTGATATCTTAATGCGATGAAGTCGCAAAATATTCAGTATATATATATATACATATATACTTTTCAAAATATTGGAAGTCCTCTTCCATGCATAATACACACAGAGTTCCAGTTTATAACTGTATATATAAAAAATATCGTTGCAAGGTGATCTCATATATCTAACCTTGTCTCAACATTTTTCCGAAAATCTTTGTCATTCATAAGACAATCATTAACTAGATATAAGTTTAAAAGATGAAGTTACAAGATACCCCAAAATACTTATATCTTTCCCAAATACTACTTGAACTACCCCCGTTCAAGTTATAATCAGTTTCAAAGGTTCATCACATAGATGAGACTACAAGACAAGATTTGAATAGATTCAATCTTTGAATATCATTATAAATAATAAAGTTACGAGATACTTCATTAAGTCCCGATATATAAATATATTCATATATATCTCCCATACATTTCCTGAAAACCTCTGTCATGTAAAGTATGAACAGAGTTGCAATATCCAATGAATTTGGAAGGAAAAGAATTTTGGCATAAACCAGATATCTTGCTGATCAGGCAAAGATACCAATAAGTAACCTTTTCTACTGTAGATGGATGAATTCCTCACCGGTCATCACCCTGGCCGCATTAGGACCTCGCGCTAGACCGTTACCCGGCCACTCACGCGTTGATGGACTGCCACCCAGCCACTTACACTTTCATAGACCGTACCCCGGCCTGTCGCTTATGCCGACTCAATCAGATGGACTTACTTCCCGAACATTGGGCAAGTAATCAAATTGTTTTCTCAAAACAACAACCATGTTGCAAATATAAAATACACCACAGAGCCGGATCCCCAAGATTTTTGAGCGAATATTCAAGTCTCCTTCGAAAGGAAGATCTTAAATCGGAAAACGAGTTTTGGGATCCGCTCTAACTTTTAAAATCATTTTGAAGACTCGAAAATATTTTTAAGAATGTTTGGAGTAAAGCTGATTTAATGAAATAAATCAGTCCCGATATATTAGAAAATATCTGAATATTATTATTTAAATAATATTCCCATAAAGAATAATCTTTATAAAAATAATTGAAGTAGAAGTTTTAAAACTTATACTTGAAACGAGTATTAAATAACCAAAGATACACTTATATGAAAGTATTATCTTTATTTGAATAATCGAAAATAAGTTTGATTATTAACACCTTATTCTTTAATAAAATAAAGAATATATTTCAGTAATAAGCGGAGTCATAATACCTCGAATGAATATTAGAAATAATATTCATTAAATAAAATAAAGGAGTCATACATCCTCAAATGAATATTCAAATAATATTCAATTAATAAAATAAAAGGAGTCATAAGCCCTCGAATGAATATTCAAGATAATATTCATTAATAAAATAAAGTTATCGAATAAACCTTATTCGATTAATAGTTTTGAAAACTATAACCATATATATATATATAAATATATATATATATATATATAAAATCTACTCGGGATCCTCGACTCCCGGTTTTAGAAAATGTTTTCACCTTTGGGTCCCTATACTAAGGGTATACGCAAATACCGCTTATCTCTAGCATAGGTATTATGCAACGAATAAGCATTTGAACTAACAGATATATAAATCAAGAATACGAAACAGGCATGCATATATATACCATATCAGCATGCTTCAATATATCGCAACATTTGCTAATTAACCAACATGCATCTATCGCAAGATAATGCATATACATATATTCATCACAACAATAGTATAACGGGTAGAAAACTTGCCTGAGCGACTGGGGGTTACGAATGGCTCGGGACGAGTCTGGTAACCTATAAGCAACAAGTAAGTTGGAATTAAACCAAAGTCACTTGTAAATCTATACCCTAACCAACTCAGACTCTAACGCTCGTTTTGCGCTTACTGATTTGCTTAAGTCACCCGGGTACCCTCGGCTCCACCATTTTTAATAATTTAACCTTTACGAGTTTTAAGGCGATTCCTTCGCGAGTGTCTTACCAACTGCCTAACACACTTACCATAAATGTTTCATACATTAATTAACCCTTTTCGGTCTTTAACCTATGTTTCAAAGTAAGGCGAGGGGAAAAGTTTCGTTCGCGAAACGCCGTTACTTGAAACGGTCGTTTCTCCTAAACCGTGCATCGGAATCGAACGAACTACATATCAAAATGAAGCTCGTAACACGAACTATCTAAACATGGCAATGGTCATAATCTAGCAGGGGGTTCTCGGGTCCTAAGGTTATGCACAAAAACAGTCTAAAGAAAATCGGACGTTACGACAGCTATGTTTACGCGATTTCCCAATTTAAAACCATTCAAAACCAACCCAATTCAACCTCAATCCAACATAAAACCAACATCCATCCTTATCACATCATAACAACTCCAACCAATTAAATTTTAATATTCATACTTATGCCTAAGCTTGAATTTAACTATACTACATTCTTTTAATCAAAACAACAACATTTACCAATCCAACAACATCCCAAAACTCACTAATCTCTACATACACAACCATCAAGCCTCTCATGAACTAAAATACTCATATTATGCTCTTAACATTCAATAACAAAGCTTGGTTAAGAGATTATACCTTCCTTGAAGCTTTTTAACACAACACAAGAGCTTTGAATGCCTAAAGAACCTTGATCCTTGCTTGTATAACCTTAATCTTTCATAAAATTTCAAGAAAACTAAAGTTATTTCTTGAAGGTTACTATTCACCATCTTATTCCTTGATTTATTGGAAGAGATTGTGAAGGAATTAGGAGCTTAAACTTATAGAATATCCATATCTATGTACAAGGAAGGTTAGATAATTACCTTGTGATTTAACAATGCTTGGAACTTGATTTTTGATTTTTCTTCCTTTGAAAAAGATGAAAAGCCGAGAGCAATGTTTGAAGAATGAAAAATTTTGTGTTTGCTTTGATTTGTTTTGGCTAGCTAGGTTGTTTTGGTTTTGTTTTTGGTTAGTTACCCTTCTAACCTTGAACTTTGTGTGGTTTACAATCATCCAACAACTCCTTCCTTTTTTGTCATGCCTATGTCACCTTGCACATGTCATAATGCTCCCACTTGTCCACACCTTGTGGTTTGATGATGTCACAATCCCTGGCTTCTTGTACAAGCTTGTCTCTTGGTCACTTATTTGTTTTACGGTTCGCTTATCTTTCGTTCTCGTTTATCGTTTGAGGAATCATACCCGGGATCTTATTACTTAGGTTCCCTTAACCTTTCTCAATATATTATATTCCTTTTATGATCCTCTCCTATAATCCTTTTTATCCTGTTACCTTATACTCAATTCTTTCCGTATCTATTGGATTTCCGGGAAAAATCAAAGTGTTCGGAATTGGATTCTGACGATCTTTACATACACTTATATACCACATAGAGTATTAATAATATTCCATAAGATCAATAACAGAACCCCTACATAGCGTGACATGAAAATTTTTCTCATTCAGCAAAAATACTATTCATAAGGGTTTCAAAAATTTCCAAAAATTGGGGTTATTACACTCCATCTCTATGTCCCTATCACCCTCTCTCTATCTTGTTCATATCTCTCTCACTTTATGTTATTCCTAGTGAACTAACAATGAGATTTACAGAAGGGGAGTTGAATGTAAATCTCAAAACTTTTTCAAGTTTTGAGCAATTTCAAAGGCTGTGTGTTTAAGATAAACAAGTGTGTGAATTGCTTAAGCTAATACAGACAGATATATATTCAAGCACAAAAGTACATAACACAACAGACCTTAAAAACGTTTCTGGTGGATTTGTTGTTCCACCAGAGATGGTATTTCAGAAAATCTGTGATTCAAGAAGTTGATCACAGCTGCATCCTAGTACAAACTAGATAATTTTTCTCAAGATTTTTCTAAACAGCTCTGGAAAAATTCTCTTCTAATTACTAGCTGCTACTTGGTTTATATAACACCAAGTTTACAAGTGAAGACAAAGATAAAAAGTACAATAATAAAATAAGTTCTCCACTTGTTGCTTCTCCATTTTACTCCAGTGCATTGTTGACTATTGCCTTTTTATACTAGAGTAGAACGACTGCTTTTTCTGATGTTCCTGAAATAGGCTACCACATCTCAGTTGTCTCTGTCAACCCATGTGCCTCTGTTTGTAGGTACAACTACCACTTGTCAACTGCTATTTAACAGAACATCCGTTGAAGCCTTCATCCGTTGATGGCTTTATCTGTTGATGTGTTAACAGTTGAAGCTCTATCCGTTGATGCACTCATCCGTTGAAGGATGTTATCCGTTGAAACTTTAGAGACATCCGTTGAAGCTTTGTTTCTCATCCGTTGAAGGTCTTTAAGTTATCCGTTGACACCATTTCATTTATACAAAATTACAAGGCATGAAATATTTATAATTGGCCTTCCTATCTGCATATCCTTTAGTAGTCAACATGACTTATAATTTCCCTCAACATTTAAGAATTATATCTCAAATTCAGAGACTGAAATGTGCTACAACACTAGACTTATTTCTAAGTAAAGCTACACCATCAACGGATAGCCAAAAGTGGTCTTATCCGTTGAGGCTACAAACACTAGATTTCTACTTAAGTGTTTTGTTAAACATATCATCAAACTAATGCACATATATTCCTAACAATCTCCCCCTATTTATGTCTATAAGAATTGTAGACATAAATTCAAGGTTAACTTGATGATAACAAAACACTTAACAAATATATGAAATGAAACTAAGTAGAAATTTAAAAGTGCTGCAAAAGTGTATGTACTAGAAGGTAATTGAAGATTTACAGTGTTTCCAAGGGTGCTCCTCTAGCCTGAGCAAATCATCTTTTTCTTCTTTGATCCCTGGTTTTCTTTCCTAGCCCTTTGTCATTTTCCTCAATTTGGAGTTGGAGTTGTCTGAAGAATTCAGCTTCATCTTCATCACTGATATCCAACTTAGATTGCATTTCTTTGAGAGTTTCATTGCTGGCAATCTTGAGTTGGTCTTCAAGTCTGAAAAATCTTCTGACTCCTTTATCATCTCTGAATTCCATCAACCAATGAGGTGATTTGTGAATTGTAGTTCCCCTTTCTTGAATGAGTAAAGTTTTGGGCAAAGCATTGGGCTCCCTCCAGGTTTTCCTTATGTTGGCAATCTTGTTGAGAATTTCAGTCTTGGCAGTCCTGGTAAAGCCAGAATCCTTTTGTATGGCTGAAAAGACTCTGATCAAGGTAGAGTAGCCTTCATTCAGAATCCTGTAGAGAGGCCATGTTCTTTCCCCGGCTCCTTTGTATCTGAACACCAATCTCTCTGGTAGCTGTCTGTAAGCAGCAATTCCCCTTACATCCTCCAGCTCATCCAGATAGAGTTCAATGTTTGAAATTTCTTTTATGTCACAGATGTGAACATAATCATCTTTAGAAATGGGTGGCTTAGGGTTAGGTTTATGTTTTTGAGTGAATTTCTTAGAGTTTAGGGGAGGTGTAGATTTGGATTTTCTTTTCTGTTTCTTTGGTAGTGGAAGAGTGGTTAAAAAGGTAGGCAAATTGATGGTGTCCCAATCAATAGGTTCCTCTTTTGGGATGATTGGTTCACCATGGATGTTTATAGTGGGATCAGCAACAAAAGGTTCAGGTATGGAAGGTAGAGATTTAGTTTCTTCAGTATTGCCTTCACTCCTTCTATGTGCCTTGGCCTTTCTTCTGTTTCCCTTCTGCCATTTCTCTTTTTCCTCCATGCTTTCACCAAATATACTCCCAAAAACCTCATCTAAGTTTGCAATCTTGTCTTCACCCCTGACTTCAATTCCTTTCTCATTTTCAACTAGACTTGACTTTAGCTTTTGTTCAAGCTTTGCTTGTGCTCTTTTGTCAGCCTTGAGTTTTTCAGCTTCTTTCTTTAACCTTTTGGTTTCTTCCCTCTTGGCTATTGAGAATTTGGGATGTCCTTGCATCACACATATGTTTTTTCCCTCTCTAAAGAGAATAGCCATATTTCTCCTTACTGCCTCATCCATGGTCTCCTTGTGTTTTATGATGCTAGTACCCAAAACTTTGTCTTCATCAGGCTTTGGAAGAGGAAAGTCCACTTCTTTCATCTGAGCAAAGTTTAGAGGGTTCTTTGTGGAGTCCTTGCTGGATCTGGTGTTGGGCTTGAGAACCATAGGTTTTAGATTCTTGAAAGAAGTCTCTCCAACCTTATTTCTCCTTTCTGGCTTGTGCTCCATATTGATTGGTTCAACCTTTGTGCTATGTTTCACAGATATTGATTTATCTTGTGTTGAGCCAAACAGCTGTTGCATCCTTTCATCAATTCTCCTCCTTTGCTCTTTCACTTGAATTTCAGCTGCTGCTAGCTGGATTAAATCAATTCCATCAGGCTTTCCTTTGATTTGAATGATTGGAGAAGTAGTGATGGCAGGAACTAGCACTTTAGATATTTGGATTTTTGTAGATGGCTCTCCTTCCCCTTCCCTTTTACTCTCCCCCTTTTTGTTATCATCAAGGAGAGGGGTCAAGCCCTGTGCTTTTGCCAGCTGCATAAGTAGATTTTTTTGAGATTGTTGGTTGTGAAGAATGGTGGCCACAGAATCTTCAATAGCTTGAACTCTGTCTTCCAATTTGGCCAGCCTCTTTTCAGTATGTGATTCCTTTTTCAATCTCAACAAAATGTCCTGCATTGTACCAAAGGGCATGACTGAATCCAATTTTTCAGAATTGTAGGATTTCAAGTCAGCAATATCCTTTCTGAGTTCATCCACACTCAGATTCTGTCTTACTTGCTGCAACTTCATGAGATGCAGTGAGTCCAAGTGAGCTGTAAGGATAGCCTTTGTACCAGCATGAGAAGTTTTCTGAATGGCCTGTTTGATAGTACTGATTTGTTTGACTAAGGAGACATTGAATTGCCCTGTTGTAGACTCCTTTGTGAAGGCCCAGTCAGGTAGATTTGGAATAGAACTAGGGCCTTCATCTCCCCCTAAGTTCATGCTTCCATCAGAAGAAACAAAGTCATCATCATCAGAATTTACTCCAAATTCTTCAAATGACTCACCAGCTGTTGAAGGCATCTTGTTAATAGCAGTTTTGTCTCTTTGAAGAGATGCTGTTGTATGTACTAGATGTAGTGCCTTTTCTGCCTCCACATTGCCCTGTGCAGCCAATACTTGATAGGCTGAAACAAGATGAGTAAAAGTGTCAGCATCCAAGGAAATGTTATCAATTACAGCTTTGTAATGTTGCTGAAATTGTCTTTCCTTTTCAGCATTATTCACAATCATTGACTCACTAGCAATGGCTGGATCCATCCTTATATCTGCTGTACCTGCCTTTCTCTCATTTTCTCTATGTTCTTGCATCAGGGGCTCCCCCTGGCTCACACAACTCACTCCCTCACCTTCACCTACTAAGGTGGTACTCCTCTCACTTACTTTTGCCATGCTGGAAGAAATAGCATGCATATTTGAGCTCTCAATCTCTCCTTTTGCCTGGGAGCAACCCAGCCTCTCACTCAAATTGTCACTCCCTTCCCTCAGTCCTAGAAGTGATTGTACAGTAATCAAGTCTTCTACACTTGGAATTGTTTCAGTTGTGTGTGTAGAGACTATCAACGGATGAGGAATAGCCGTTGAAGGTGAAACTGATGGTATCAACGGATAACTGCTGTTAAGCTTATCCGTTGAAGAACAACCACTTGTCAACGGATGAGTGATATCCGTTGAAGAAGGAAAAGAAGTAGAAATTGAAAGTGATATAACTGTTGAATCTGTGTAGATTGATATGAGTTTTGGTGACACAGATCCTTCAATTACATCTGAAAGAATTTGCGGGTGATCCAACAAATCATCTAAAAGATGATGATCACCTGTATTTGAGTGGGGCTCCTCCCTGAGATGTAAAGAGGGAGAATCAGGAATTGATGGGAATAACATATCCACATCTAGAGATGGTGAAGAAGTGTGTGGTGATTGATGTGTGTTAATTGTGAGAGAATGGGGCTGTGACTCCATATTTGTTGGAGCCACATCAAACTGAGTTTGAGAAGGCATAGATACAGATGGATGTATCTGTGCAGTGTGTGCACCCTGTGTAGAAGATTGGGTTCTAGCTCTCTTTCTTCTAATAAAGGCTTTTGTTGGTGAGTGTTTGGCTTTAGTGTCCCTCCCTCGTTTGTGTGTTCCTGGTTGGGAACTATTTTCAATAGTTACATCCTTTTGGGAGGATGCAGCTAGGGATATGCTAGTAACCTTTTCAACCACCACAGCTTTTTGAGAAACTGTGGCTTGGCTAGCTTGGGAAGCACTTTTCTCTCCTTCCTTATCCTGGGGGTTTCTTTGATGTTCACCCCTCCCCTCACCACTCACACCCTGTTCACTCCCCTCAGGGTTAATGGTAGGTGTTACAACTGTTGTCTTTTGAGAAACAACAGAGGTGGTTTTCTTTGTCTTTGATTTTGAAAGTTTAGTTTTGGTGACCTTGGTAGGAATCTGTTGGGGCATTGTCACAGATTCCATGGCCACACTAGAAGATAAAGAAATAGAGGGGTTGGAAGAAGTAGGAGTTGTAGAAGCAATTACCTCACCTACCTGTGGTGCATTCATGATTGGTAAATATACCAATGGCACACTGTTGTTGAGATCCATTCTCAATAAATCTGCAAGAACTCTTTTCTCTTGTGCCCAACACTTGAGTTTATTATTCTCATTTGTAATGACCAAACCTTCAGCAACATGGTTAGCCAATAACATAAAGAATCTAGCATAATAGATGTTATTAGGTCTATTAGCTTTGTTACCTAATCTAGTACCCAATTCTAGCATAATATAGTTGCTAAAATTAAAATACCTATCAGAAACAAGCATATAGAGCATATTAACAAGAGATGAAGTTATGGCATCAAAATTGCTAATTTTCCCAGAGAAAACCTTGATAAAGGCATCCCCAAGAAAACTCCATTCTTTCCTAAGGCCTTTTCTTCTAATACTCCCTAAACTAGCAGAGTTAAGAGAATAACCTATGGAATCTAACATGCTGGATACATCATTATCAGTGTGTGGTGTCATGGCATTGTTCTCAGGTAATTTAAAACATGCTAGTAAGTCATCACAGTTAACACAGTGATTTTTACCTTTGAGAGTGAAGGAGATAGTCATATCTATGGAGTTGAACTCAGCAGTTGTCCAAATCTCCTCAACTACTTCATAGTAAATCGTTGGGGCTTCCAGCATTGCATAGCTAAGTTTACAGTTTTTGATGAAGTCCATCATTTTGTGATAATCTGAGTGGGCTTCATTCTTTTCTACCAAAGCTATGAAATTGTTCTTCTCATAGATGAACCCAGATTGAGACATAATCTTTACTACTGGTGCAATTGTTGTGAGTAGAAATTGCAGAGAATAACTTGAAGGTTTTGCAGAGAGAAAATGGTAAAAGCTTTGAAATTTCAAGAAAGCGTAAAGTAAAAATGAAAAATCAGAAGGGCTTATATACTTTCTCAAATTAAAAAAAAATAAATAAGAGATTAAACAATAAATATGTGTAAGTGAATTTCAGCCGTTTAAGAATAAACTGTAAGTATTCTAAAAACTACCTTTAAAACAAATACATACAGCTGTATGTATGAGTATCAACGGTTAAGACAATAGAATCAACGGCTGTGAAACACTTGAATCGACTGATGTGATATTTCAACGGATAAGGTAAACTGTCATCCGTTGAAGAGCACTTCAGTTTTATCCGTTGACGGATAAAAATTCCAGAAATGTATATGACTTTCAACGGATAATGAACATCCGTTGATAGAACAATTTTAACTTTCAACGGATAGGGAATATCCGTTGATGGAATATGTTAAAAATCAAACTTGTTCTTGCAGCTAATACATTTCAGGTTTCAATTTAAATTGCAATAAGGACATGAATTTTAAGAGTAATTAAGCATACCTAGCTCACTTACCAATCTTGTGAATGTTGATTCATCAAGTGGCTTGGTAAATATGTCTGCAATTTGTTGTTCACTTGGAACAAAATGAAGTTCCACTGTACCTTTCATCACATGTTCCCTTATGAAGTGGTACTTGATATCAATGTGCTTGGTCCTTGAGTGCTGCACAGGATTCTCTGTTATGGCTATGGCACTTGTGTTGTCACAAAAAATAGGAATTCTATCAACATGTAGTCCATAATCAAGGAGTTGATTCCTCATCCATAACACTTGAGAGCAGCAACTTCCAGCAGCAATGTATTCAGCCTCAGCTGTAGAAGTAGAGACTGAATTTTGCTTTTTGCTAAACCACGATACAAGCTTGTTTCCCAGGAATTGGCAGGAGCCTGTTGTACTTTTCCTGTCTATTTTGTAACCTGCATAGTCTGCATCTGAGTAGCCAATTAGATCAAAACCAGACTCTCTAGGGTACCAAATTCCTAGATTTGGAGTCCCCTTGAGATATCTGAAAATTCTTTTAATAGCTACTAAGTGAGATTCTTTAGGGTCAGCTTGAAATCTAGCACAGAGACATGTAGAAAACATTATATCTGGTCTACTGGCAGTTAAATATAAAAGTGAACCAACCATGCCTCTATAACTTGTAATGTCCACAGACCTTTCAATCTTATTTAATTCAAGTTTGGTGGCAGTGGCCATGGGAGTTTTTGCAGATGAACATTCTATTAAGTCAAACTTTTTTAAAAGATCATAAATATATTTAGTTTGACTAATGAAAATTCCATCACTAACTTGTTTAACTTGTAAACCAAGAAAATATGTTAGTTCTCCCATCAGGTTCATTTCATAATTACTTTGCATTAGCTTAGCAAACTTTTTACAAAGCTTATCATCTGTAGATCCAAATATTATGTCATCTACATAAATTTGAACAAGTATATTAGAGCCATTAACATTCCTAAAGAAGAGAGTTTTATCAACAGTACCTCTAGTGAAGTGATTCTCCAAAAGGAATTTTGATAAGGTTTCATACCAGGCTCTAGGTGCTTGCTTCAGTCCATAGAGTGCTTTCAATAGATAATACACATAGTCTGGAAAATTTGGATCTTCAAACCCTGGAGGTTGACTTACATAAACTTCTTCCTCCAATTTCCCATTTAGAAATGCACTCTTGACATCCATTTGATAGACTTTGAAATTGGCATGGGCTGCATAGGCTAGAAAAATTCTGATGGCTTCAAGTCTTGCAACAGGAGCATATGTCTCATTAAAATCTATTCCCTCTTGTTGAGAATAGCCTTTAGCAACCAATCTGGCTTTATTCCTTATGACAATGCCATTTTCATCCATCTTGTTTCTGAATACCCATTTTGTGTCAATAGGACTCTTGTTCTTTGGTTTGGGTACCAGCTTCCAAACTTTGTTTCTCTCAAATTGGTTCAGCTCTTCCTGCATAGCTAATATCCAATCTGGATCCAATAAAGCTTCTTCCACTTTCTTAGGTTCCTCCTGAGATAGAAAACTACTATACAGACATTCATCTTGAGTAGCTTTTCTTGTTTGCACTTTAGATGATGCATCACCAATGATCAGTTCAAAGGGATGATTCTTGGTCCATTTCCTTTGAGGTGGAAGATATACTCTAGATGAGGTGGCCTCAGTATTGTCATGATGTGAGACAGAGTGTTGATTAGTTGAAACTCCCCCTGAGTTGTTGGTCCTTTGCAGGGAACTTGGAGTTTTATCAACTGATGATGTAAATCGATTATCCGTTGATGAACTATGATCAACGAATGCTTCATTTTGTACTTCAACGGATGATGCACTATGTCTTTTAACGGATACTGCATTGCCTCTATCAACGGATGCAGAATTTTGTGCATTATCCAAGGGCATGTTTTGAATCCCTTTTGAAGTGTCATCTCCATCAGTCTCCTCTTCACTATCATCATAATATATCTCAATATTGTCAAATTTGAGTCTCTCATGGTGTCCCTCATCTGTTAGTCCATCAATCTTTTTATCATCAAACACAACATGCACAGATTCCATAACAATGTTGGTTCTTAGATTGTAGACCCTATAAGATTTTCCAGCTGAGTAACCAACAAATATCCCTTCATCAGCCTTTGCATCAAACTTCCCTTTATGGTCAGATTGATTTCTCAATATAAAGCATTTACATCCAAAGACATGAAGAAAGTTTAGAGTTGGTTTTCTTCTCTTGAACAACTGATAAGGAGTCATGCCTTTAGCTTGATTGATCAAAGAAATATTCTGAGTGTAGCAGGCACAATTAACAGCTTCAGCCCAGAAATATGTTGGTAACTTTGATTCTTCAAGCATTGTTCTAGCAGCCTCAATTAAAGATCTGTTCTTTCTTTCAACTACCCCATTTTGCTGAGGTGTTCTTGGAGCTGAGAACTCATGCATGATTCCATTTTCTTCACAGAACAGCCTCATTGTCAAATTCTTGAACTCAGTTCCATTGTCACTCCTGATATTCCTAACCTTCAAGTCAGGATGATTATTGACTTTCCTGATGTGATTGATAATGATTTCACTTGCTTCATCCTTTGATCCAAGAAAATAGACCCATGAAAACTTTGAGAAATCATCTACAATCACTAAGCAATATCTTTTTCTTGCAATTGACAATACATTGACTGGTCCAAACAAATCCATATGTAGCAGCTATAATGGTTCATCAATTGTTGTTTCAAGCTTCTTTTTGAATGATGCTTTCCTTTGTTTGCCTTTCTGACAAGCATCACACAAACCATCCCTTGAGAATTCAACAAGAGGAATTCCTCTAACTAAGTCCTTTTTGACTAGATCATTCATTGTCTTGAAATTCAAATGGGATAGCTTCTTGTGCCATAGCCAACTTTCAACTGGACTTGCTTTGCTGAAGAGACAAGTAATAGATTCTGCATCAGTAGAGTTGAAGTCAGCTAAGTACACATTTCCTTTTCTAACTCCAGTTAGAACCACTTTGTTGTCTTTCTTACTGGTGACAACACAGGCTTCAGAATTGAAGGAAATTGTATTCCCTCTATCACATAGTTGACCGATGCTCAGTAAGTTGTGCTTGAGACCATCAACTAATGCAACTTCATCAATGATGACATTCCTTGTTGAAATCAAGCCATATCCCATAGTAAACCCTTTGCTATCATCTCCAAAGGTTATGCTAGGGCCAGCTCTCTCTTTAAACTCTGTGAGCAGGGAGAAATCTCCTGTCATGTGTCTTGAACAGCCACTGTCCAAGTACCATAGATTTCTTCTGTTTCCTTGCACACCATAAAATCAATCAAGTTGATTTTGGAACCCAAGTTTCCTTGGGTCCATTCATGTTAGCCTTTCTCCTAGACTTCATTCCTCCTGCATCTTTAGACTTAGGTAACTTTGAGTCAACCTTGATCTTAGATATAGTTGGTTGAGGTGTAGGGTTAGTCACAGAATCATTTAGCACATTTGGAATTTGATAAGGCATGGATTGTGCAAACATGTTATTCCACATAGGCATATTGTATGGCATTTGAGGCATACTAAATGTAGCAAGATAATGATTGTTAAAATATGGCATGTTTGTAAAATGTGCATAAGGATTCTGTTGAGACATAACAGGCATAGCATGCAGAGGTGATGCAGACATATTAGGCATGGAAGAGGGTACAGGTATGTGAGTTTTCTTAATAGATTTGCAATTAGCAGATAGATGATTAACACTATTACAATGCACACAGCTTTTTCTAGGAGCATACTTATCAGGTGTGTAATTGTTATGTTTTTTAACCCCTACCTTCCCATTTCTATTAGATTTCCTTTTAGTTTCCTTTTTATCCTCAACCACTTTGAGCCTATTCTTTAACTGTTCTAAGGTCATGTGTCCTATATTCACCTTACTGAAATCTTTGGATGTGCTTGCTTCTTCTTTGACAAAGTTCTTGGAAGTTGAACCAAACTTTTTGTTGAGTTTCTTTAGATTTTCACTTTTAGAAACATCTGCCTGTTTTAATTAAGGAACCTTCAACGGATGCTCCTTTTCTTCCTTCAACGGATAATTTTCATCATCCGTTGATTCCACATCCGTTGACAGCCCATCAATTAATTCCATTTTCTTTTTGTTTTTATCCTAGGCAGTTTCACAAAATGATTCAATTCCTTGGACCTTGACAATTTGAGCACTAACATCCCTAGATGTCTTCCAGGCTTTAATCACCTCTTGCTCTCTCTCTAATTGATTAGAAAGTATTTCTACTTTCTTAACAGATTCAGCTAGTTCATTTTCAACAGATATACAATGTAGCTTAGTTTTCTCTAGGTCAATCAACTTATCTTCTAACACAGCATTTCTATTACTTAAAAACAGATTGTTCTCTTTAATCCTACTATTTTCTTTAGCAAGAGATTTAAGAGACACACGTAAGTGATACAATTCAGTAGACATGTCATTAAAAGCATCATTGCACTCTTCTTTAGTAAGTTGTGTTAAATCAGCAGTGATTACCTGGTTGCTTGATGAACTAACTTCATTTTCCTCAGAATCAGCCATGAGAGCCAAGTTGACATATTCCACATCTTCATCCTCTTCTTCTCCATCAGCTGCCCAGTCTTTTTCTTGAGTAATGAAAGCCTTCTCCTTTTGCTTGAGCAGATCAAAATATTTCTTTTTGTAATCTACTTGGTCAAATTTCTTATTTTCAGAAGTTGGCTTTCTGCACTCACTTGCAAAGTGTCCACTTATACCACAATTGAAACACTTGAACTTGGATTTGTCCACCATGTTCTTATGAGGTTTAGTGGCTCTAGTGTTTTTCTTAAATTTCATCTTTGCAAATCTTCTGGACAGAAATGCAAGATGCTCATCAATACCATCAGAGTCATCTTGGCTGGAGTTGTCTTCATTCTCAGCAACTTGCTCCTTACGCTTGCTTGATTCTGATTTGCTTGTGCCATCTTTGGAGTTTAATATTGATCTCACAGTTTCTTGTCTGCATTCTTTCTCATTTTCAGCTACCAAGGCAACTGAACCTCCTTTCTTTCTTCCCTTCTCCAATACCTCATCCTGTTCCAGCTCTAGTTCATAAGTCTTCAAGATTCCATATAATCTTTCAAGAGTGAAGTCCTTATAATCTTGAGAGTTTCTCAAGGAGACAGTCATGGGTTTCCATTCCTTTGGCAAGGATCTTAAAAACTTAAGATTTGAATCCTTCACCTGGTACACTCTACCATACAGCTTCAGTCCATTCAACAGCTTTTGGAATCTATTGAATGTGTCATTTAAAGATTCATTTTCTTCAAAATGAAAATACTCATACTGTTGAATGAGAAGCTGCATTTTGTTTTCTTTTACTTGTTCTGTACCTTCACACAGTAGCTGAACTGTGTCCCAAACCTCTTTGGCAGTTGTGCAATTTATCACATTATCAAACATATCCTTGTCAAGACCATTAAACAAAATGTTCATAGCCTTCTTATCCTTGTGGACTTCTTCTGTGTCTTCCATTGTCCATTCTGCTCTAGGTTTTGGAATGGATTGACCAACAACAATTGTGGCTGTAGCAACTGTGGCTACTTTGTGGGGAATGTGAGGACCATTCTCAATACAGTTTACATAACCTTCATCTTGGGAGAGTAGATGAAGGTGCATTTTCACCTTCCAATGGTGATAACTGTCTTTGTCAAGAACTGGGATTTTTACTCCAATATCCTTCTTACTCATATTTGTTAGTTTCCAAAAACTTTAAACTCTTTGTATGTCAAGAGCCTGCTCTGATACCAATTGTTATTCCTAGTGAACTAACAATGAGATTTACAGAAGGGGGGTTGAATGTAAATCTCAAAACTTTTTCAAGTTTTGAGCAGTTTCAAAGGCTGTGTGTTTAAGATAAACAAGTGTGTGAATTGCTTTAAGCTAATACAGACAGATATATATTCAAGCACAAAAGTACAGAACACAACAGACCTTAAAAACTTTTCTGGTGGATTTGTTGTTCCACCAGAGATGGTATTTCAGAAAACCTGTGATTCAAGAAGTTGATCACAGCTGCATCCTAGTACAAACTAGATAATTTTTCTCAAGATTTTTCTAAACAGCTCTGGAAAAATTCTCTTCTAATTACTAGCTGCTACTTGGTTTATATAACACCAAGTTTACAAGTGAAGACAAAGATAAAAAGTACAATAATAAAATAAGTTCTCCACTTGTTGCTTCTCCATTTTACTCCAGTGCATTGTTGACTATTGCCTCTTTATACTAGAGTAGAACGGCTGCTTTTTCTGATGTTCCTGAAATAGGCTACCACATCTCAGTTGTCTCTGTCAACCCATGTGCCTCTGTTTGTAGGTACAACTACCACTTGTCAACTGCTATTTAACAGAACATCCGTTGAAGCCTTCATCCATTGATGGCTTTATCTGTTGATGTGTTAGCAGTTGAAGCTCTATCCGTTGATGCACTCATCCGTTGAAGGATGTTATCCGTTGAAGCTTTAGAGACATCCGTTGAAGCTTTGTTTCTCATCCGTTGAAGGTCTTTAAGTTATCCGTTGACACCATTTCATTTATACAAAATTACAAGGCATGAAATATTTACAATTGGCCTTCCTATCTGCATATCCTTTAGTAGTCAACATGACTTATAATTTCCCTCAACATTTAAGAATTATATCTCAAATTCAGAGACTGAAATGTGCTACAACACTAGACTTATTTCTAAGTAAAGCTACACCATCAACGGATAGCCAAAAGTGGTCTTATCCGTTGAGGCTACAAACACTAGATTTCTACTTAAGTGTTTTGTTAAACATATCATCAAACTAATGCACATATATTCCTAACACTTTATTTATTTCGTGAAATGTTAGTTGTAATCTTATACTGTAGATATTGAAAACTAGTAATTGTATGGAGACGATTATACGATTACTTGTTGTCATATAGGCGGAAGTTTAAATATGTTATTACAATTGTATATGGATTGTATTGAAAGATACAATTCTACTTATTTTTACTAGATAAAGGATATGAGAATGAAAGCATTGTGATGGTGGTTTGTTTTTGTTGGATGTCCCAGTTTTGCTTTTGTTATTTACTAGCAATCAATACGGGGATAATCTGTAAAGGAGGGTGAATACAAGTTACAATTTTCAACTTTTTCAAACTTGAACAATTACTAAACTGAAATAAGAACACAAGACATAAAAATTTCAGGTGGTTTGTTTTTCGACTTGCCATCTGAGTTATATATTGAAGAAATAATCTGTGCAAATTACAAGAAATGTATAACTTTTTTATAGTATTTCTCTCAAAGATAGTGCGCTAAACCAAGATTTATAAAAAACTCTATGTTATTATTTCTTAGAGAAGATACTGCTACAACTTGGTTTATATAACACCATGTTACTATCTTTACAAGTCAATTTGATGCACGGTCTTCTAAGTCCAGTAAGATTACTTATGCATTCCTTCCTGTGAAGCTTGATAAATGAGGCTATATATTACCTTGATGTATCGATTTGAATAACCATCCAATTTTTCATGCATGGAAATAGAATGTTCCTTCTTTTTCAGAATCCAAGATCACATGCACGTTTTTCTTGGCTTTCATTTTCAAACTGAGATCTTTTATCAACCCGTGTGCTTTGTCAGATTTGATACATGTGCTATGTCAAGTCACTATCAATTGCTATTTGCTTCTTTAGCCATTGATAGTGTAATCTTCTTAGCGGTTGATAAGTTGATGTCTTTAGCTGTTGATAGTTTATACTCCTTAGCCGTTGATGACTCACTTCACTTAAATAAAATTACATAGCATTTCATATTTACAATTAATCATCCTATTCAATTTATCCACTGAGTCAACTATACCTCAGAATGAATAATTACATCAATGACTATATATTGAGATCTGCATGAAAATGTTGTAAAAATATATCAGTTGATATGCTACCCAGTTAACGGATATCAGACAATGATAGTTATCCGTTGATAGCTACATCTACTTAATGAATGATTATGCTATATGTTTTATTTATCATCAAAAATAAATGTGATTCCTAAAAATATCCCCCAATTTATTACTAATAGAATAACAACAATAAATTAACTTCTATATGATAATAAAATATATTATGAACACAATTATTTGAAGATAGCATAATATATGATATTTAAGCTGCTGAATTTTAAATTAAATAGAAAGTACAAACAAAATGTAAACATATTACTTTAAATTGTTGCTTATCTAGTCTGAACTGATCATTCTGCTTCTTTCCACCTTCCTGGTTGTAACCATATTTCCATTAAAGAAAGCCATATAATACTCATTCATATTAAACCTTAGTATTTAGCATTCCCATGAGGTAATTTAGGTAATAATTACTTGCTATTTTCAGTTAATCCTTAAATCTGAAAAATCTTTTGCAGCCATCCTGATCTCTAAATTCCATCATGTGTTCTAGTTGATGATGAATTCTCTTTCCAGTGAAAAGAATAGCTACTTTTCTGGGTAATGCATCTTTATCATTCCACCGAAAAGTAAAGAAGGAACCGTCTAAAAAGACTATTCCTTATCTGGTTAATTCTTTTGAAAACTAGCCTCCTGGCAGTTGGAGTAAATGCACCCGTTCTCTTTATATGAGAGAATACCTTCATTATGGTCTTGTCTATTCCCTAAAAATGTGCTGAAGAGGCCATTATCTGCTGGTGCCTCTTTTATAGTAAAACACAAGTTTTTCAGGCATTCTAGGAGTAGCATCCAAGCCTCCGACTTCATGAATCTCATCCATATATAATTTGAGGTCTGATTTTTTCTCAATGTCTGTAATGTAGATAAAAGAGTCTCTGTCTTCAGGTTTCTTCACTTGTATGAGAGCTGATGGTTTTGGCAGTGGTTTCTGCAGTTCTTTCTTCTTTTAAGCTTCCTTTTCAAGAAGAAATGCGGGTAACTGGATATTTTCTGGCTCAATTGATTCCTCCCTAGGCAATATTGGTTCACCATAAAAATTGAGTCCATGTGTCACTATTATAGGTTCATCTAGTGATATTTTCCTCTTGGATCTCGCATTCTTCCTTGTACCCTTCTTTTTTCTCATTTTTAGGCCTCTTCGCCCATTCATCATTAGCCTCAGCCTCTAATTCTTCACCAGTTCCTTCTATAGCTCACTGACTAGTTGCAACTGGTACTCTGTGAACATATCCTCTATTTCACTTTGCTTTCCACCTTCATCTTGCTAAAAGGCATTCTTGCTAATTTCTTAGCTTTAGCATCACCATAACCCTCATTTCTAAGAAATATATAGATTAGTTCTCCCCCTCTAGATATGCATGCTCTTATTTTCTTCAGAGCAGGATCTGAAGCAGTTTTGCATTTCTTGATTTACTCAGCCAAAATTTCTCCTCATCAGGCCTGGGCCTAGCAAAATGCACATCTCTTGAGAGCTTCTTTCCTTTTATATCATTTCTCCTAACACGAGATCTAGATTCAAATGACTTGAGTTCTGAGATGAACTCATTCTTAGACGAAGGACATCCCTTTTGAATTATGATTCTTATAGATATGTCAAAAGTCATAATCTTCATCATGTTGGTTGATGTTGGGATACTTGATGGCTTTTTCTTGGTGGCTTCAGAGACATACGCCAGACTTCCAGATATACTGTCAATAGCCTTGATTCTCTCTTCTTTGCTCACAAGGACTTGAATTTGCAGTTGCCGCAGAGAAGCAAGGCTTGTGACAGTGGCTGATGATCAATGAACAGTTTCAATTTCTTGAGCTATTGACTTCTCTCCCCTTTTTGTTATTGTTAGGTCCCAATGTGTTTGTAGAAGGGGGGGTTGAATACAAACAGTACCGAATAATCAAATTAAATGCGGAATAAAAAATGTGAAACAAAATTCAAGTTAAATAAAAATATTATTAAACTTGAAAGGTGTTACAACAACTGTATCGATTACAAGGAATTAATCTCAAATTAATTATCACAAATTTAGAATAAATTCGACATGAACTTTTTCTATTTTTGCAATAATTAGAATCAAATGCTAAACGCGATTTGAGATTAAGTTCTAGGGATTTTGATCCGCTAGATTGTTACACAAGAACAAGATAAATAATTCTAGTGGTTTGGATTTAACTTTACAAACTAGAAATATGATCTTGATTTTCTGCAGATGAAGAATGAAATATTTGCTTTTCTTTTCTGCTATGTTCTTGCTTGTTGACTTGTGTTTGTTTGATATTGGATGATAAAAATGTGTTCTGCTTCTGCTGCTTTTTAAACAATCCACCGAATAGAAAATAGCTGGTATGACATTCCTTTTGACCTAGTAAGACTTTCGGTAGGACTATCCATTTCCAGTAGAACTTTCGGCAAGACTATTGTTAGAACTAGCAAGACAATCAGAATGAACTAGCAAGACAATCCTCCTCCCAGTGTAACTTTCGGTAGGACTATCTAAATGGCTTGGAAAGACTTTCGGTATGACAATCCAATTGTCATACCAGTTCAAATATTTGTCTTGCTGATTTAATCTTGAATATTAATTCAAAATCATTTCTGAAAAATGCATAATATTAATTCAGAATTAATTAACCAGTTAATTCAATTAATCAATAAATTAATCTCTGCAGATATAATTTATTTTCTTAATTAAATTATATGACTTAATTAATTAATAGAGAATTAATACTAATCTTGAGCAGCAACCATTCTTCTGCAAATCTTCTGAAAATCACTGAAAATTATGAATCAATTCCACCACTTCAATGTTGACACTCGATGTACTGTCTGGTTCATGAGTGACTAACTTCCGTGACGTTTCTTCATGTCTGGACTTTGACACTTTGATTTTCTTCAGATTAAATCCTTGTAATTATCTGATACCCTGACGAGATCTCTGTCACTTGATTAAATCCACACTCTTGATTTATATCACTGAGGCATGATCAATTTCTTGAACTTCTTCCAGTGAATTAATTCCTCAAGTCTGTAGATGAACCTTGTTTCTGAATCCTTTGACAGATATTACTTTGCGAGATCTCTCTGACGGTAGATCCACTATTTACTTATTACATTCTTATTTGAGTTGAGTTAAATCCTCGAATATACAAATAGGCCTATGACATATGACTTACAATCTCCCCCTATTTGTTTGTTAGAAAATAACACACAAATACCTAGAGGATAACTCAACTAACAAATAAGAAAAAGATATAAACAGAAATGCAAAGTAAATAGTAGAAAAGTTCTGGACTAGATTTAACATTTTCCAGATTCCAAGTAGATGTTCCTCTAGACTGAACATATCTTCAAGTAGTTCCATCTTCATTTGTACAACCACATTTCCTGTTGAGAAGCCCATATCTCTCTTGCTTCTCCCCCTATGAGAATCAACTGATTAAAGAAGATCACCTTCGTTTACCACCTCTCCCGTACAATAGGATCCGCAGATAAAGGCCAATGGTACTCCCCTTTTGAAAATAGCTTCTTCCCTTACTAGAAAATCACCTTGTGTTTACCACCTCTCCCGTACAATAGGATCCGTAGTTACAAACAACAATGGTGTGGTGTAGTGTACATATGTAGGATCTTTTTCATCCTCCCTGCTATTTCTCCCCCTTAGTTGAGGAATCCTCCAAACTATTACTTAAGCTTTTATCTCCCCCTTAAAGAAGGAATGTATGTCATCGTCTGAAGGAGTTCTCATATTTCACTTGGTTGGAAAAGAAATAACAAGTGTTTCTCTTTCTTCCTCACTGTGAGTGTGTGATTCTGTTTAGTGTACCTCACATGTGTTTCACTTTTCTCTCCACTCGTGTTTACACTCATTCTCACAAGTGTATCACTCTTCTCTCATAGCTCCAACATTCAGCTGTACCTGCAAGGAAAATCACCTTAGACATCCTTAAGGAGGTCACAGGTGGTGCAATGGGAGTTCACAAATCCCCATCCTTGTTAAACTTGTCAGATGAATCTGAGTCATAATTTACAAGTTGCTAGTTTCCCTTTTAGGGTTCCAGATTTGAATTCTGGGAAGGTAAACAATGATCCAAAGAATTTAGCATAAAGATCAAGGTTCCCTTCTAATGTCTGTGAAGACATTTCCTTGTGACTCATCAGGTAATATCTGAATCATTGTCAACAAGTTTCCGATCTGCACCTATGTCAGATCCACTATCCGCAGATGCAACCAGGGGATTTAAGCCTGGGGAGGTAGACACTGACCACTGACATATGGCTTTTGGATCAGTATCCTCTCCTAACACCTGTAAAGGCAATTGGTCCATTAACGAACCTTGAACAATCGAATCTGACCTTAAAATGGTCGAAACTCTTATTTTCGTCAACTCATCCTTTGTGTGTGTAAACTTTCCTTGTGCATCAAGAGTTGTTTATGTTTGAAGTGGTGACACTACATCGGATGCCCTGGCCGACAGGCAAATTTCAATAGACGCACCCTGTTGAGAGAATGAATCTAGTAACTTTTTTTATGCCTTTTCAGCCATTACATCTTTTTGAGAAGATGTATGGGGGCTAGCAGTTGTCTCGGTTTAAATACTACTCATCTATGTAGGAGACAGAGCTACTGGGTTGACTACAGAACCTTCCTTATGTGGTGCACTAAGGCACTATCTCCCTCACGCTCATTCATACTATATTTAGTGGTAAGAGAGTGTTGGTTGGTTCTGTTTCTGTGTTTGTCTTTACAGTCTAGGATAGACGTTGTGGGTTTTCAACCTCATGACTGTCAATGAAAGAAAGTCATTGGAGACTGAACCTGTAACACAGAACATATGGCACTATAGAGAGATAAAATGTATTTAAGATCTATAATGAATGAAAATTATACATTTAATCTTTTGAGAGTAATGATGTACAATAGTGATTTCAAAGGATTTTACATGAAATAAGAAGTCACTAATGTAGAAAGAAGTTTGATTTTGTTTTTCAGTATGAATGAGTTTTTGATAAAACATTGATCACTTAGGGTAAAGTCTAAGTAATTCTCATTCATGTCAAAAGCTTACAAATATCTGCAACATAATGTTAACAACATATCATTAACCGATACTTGTCAAGTACTTTAGATACTAATTGTTATGTTGCATAAACAATATATCACTGCACATATAAAACCATATGATTGTGCCTAATGATAAGAGAGTTAAAAATATGACGACTCTACTAGTTCATAATAAACAATAACTTCAGTTAGAGTGCCATACCATGTTCTTGACGATTGCTTGAGTAGTACTCTAGTTCATACCAACCTGAAGTGAGATTGTGAAGAAGAGATTGCATAGTCCAATAGATCTGCAGCTGCAAAGTCCATGAACTGTGGTGCATTGACTTCCTCTTTTGACTCACCAACCAGGAGTACACTTGTACACATCTTACTAGAGTCCAATTCCAAGTGTAATGTGCAGCAGGTGCCTGATATGTCGTAATATTCTCAAGTCTCGTCACTGGTGCTATATGTTAGATGATGCTTCCTGATAATAACCTAGCACACTATACAAAATTTTCACTGATAACATATCCAGCTTGCAAACAGCCATATCCCTCAGATAAACCTTTGCTGTTATCTCCAAAGGTAATCAGGGGGCCAGCTTTCTCAACCACATTTGATAGCAGGGCTCTATCTCCGGTCATATGTCTTGATGATCCACTGTCAAGAATCCACACTACCGGTTACACCTGTTTAATGCCCTGCACTTCAAATGGATTAGACCTTCTTCGGAACCCAAACTTGGTTGGGCCCGGCATACTTGTAGAATTGTCCTTTGTCAGGCAAAACAACATTTTTAATTTTAATGGTCTCAACATCCTTAATGACTGAACATTTGACCTTGTAAACAGCCTTAACAAATTTCTGTTTAGGCTTAAGCACAAATGTCTCCTTTCTAGCCTTAGAAGGACTAGCAGTCGTAGACCTATCATACTTCTTGTTATTCACATGCTGACGAGGAGTAGTCTTATCATTAGAAACATGCTTACCATTAAAATAAGCATACATCATATTAAAAGCACAAGACATACAATTAGAAACACCACATGCTTTATGAGAGTGATTAACAGCAGGCAATTTATGCATGGTAGACATGGCATTTTTGTTATCCAACTCATGTGTGTCTGAGTTAGTCTCAGTTGCTTTCACAACTTTGACTGGAACTTTCGACACACTTGACTTGGAAACAACCTTCTCATTAGCAAGATCTTCAGCACGTATTTCTTCTTGAATAACAGAAGAGGTCGCATCAAATGGTTCAGCAATTGATGGTTTATAGAGGGGTTCATCAACACCCTTAAGCACATGTGGTACTTCCCTCCCTTTAGCACAGACACGAGGAGGGGAGTTTATGCCTAATTCTCCAATAGCACCATTGTAATCATAACCTATTCCAGATGTTTGATTAACAAATTGCTTACTGTAGAACTCTTTAGCCTTCGAACAAGAATTGAAGTAGGCTCTAACCTTAGTCTCAAGACCGGTGATCTTGTCTTTGAGAATAGTTTCGAGTTTTCTATAACAGTCAACTCTATTCTCTAGAAAAGATACGTTTTCTTTTAATTTGTCTTGATTAATGTGCACAAGTCTTAATTCATTGACCTCTTTCTCAAGGTCTGTGATCTGTAAACTTAACAGTTCATTATCACGACATGCACAATCTAAGTTACCTCTTAGATAATAAACCATTTCAGCAATAGAAAGTTTTACCTCTATTCTTGACGATGAAGCTTTTCCATCAATAGCCATAAGAGCAAGATTTCCTTCATCTTCATCTTCACTGTCAGTATCATCCCAGCTTCTTCCCTTTGCCAGATAAGCCCTTTCAGAGTTCTTTCTTACCTGCTTTGGCTTCCTACATTTTGTGGCAAAGTGTCCCAACTCATTGCAGTTATAGCATCTAATGGTGCTCCGATCAACCATCCCTGTTTTGTATCCACCACTGCTGGTGTTAGAGGATGAAGATCCACCTTTCTGGAATTTGTTGTATTTGGACTTGTACTTAAGCTTGGGATTCCTCTTGAATCTGACATGGGAGAATCTCTTGACAATTTGGGCCATTGACTCGTCTTCCAATTGCTCCAGCTCTTCCAAGGAATAAAAATCATCACTTGATTGATTTGTAGTAGGAGGATCATATTCTGCTACTAACATATTTTCCTCAGCCTTGGAACACTGTACCATTCTCTCCAATTGTTGAGATTGCTGTTGTTGTTGACCTTCAGCTACAAGTGCAGTAGATGTGTTGGCCATTCTATCCTTCCCGTAGACTTCCTTCTGTTGAATCTGCTCCAACTCATAGGTTCTTAACACTCCATAGAGCATGTCCAAAGAAATCTCACTCAGATCTCTAGCTTCTCTAATGGCAGTGATTCTATGTTCAAGATGAGTTGGAAGTGTTAAAAGGAACTTTTTGTTGACCTCCCTGATTGAATAATATTTCCCATTTATGTTCAGGTTGTTGATCAACGCGTTGTACCTCTCAAACACTTCAGTAATTCCTTCTCCTGGATTTGATTTAAAATATTCATACTCAGAGGTTAGGATCTCCAACTTGTTCTCCCTAACTTCCTCTGTGCCTTCATTGATCACCTCAATAGTTTCCCACATATGTTTGGAATTTTTACAGTTCATCACATGTCTGTTCATCAAGGGATCAAGGGAATCAATTAAAATTAACTGAAGGCTGGCATCCAAGGAGGCTTCATCTTTTTCAGCAGGAGAAAAATCCTCAGGATCTTTAGGATAGGTTCTGGCTTTGGTGATCACAACATCATCTACTATCACCTCCGGTTCAATAACCATCGGAGTTCTTATCCCCTTCTTTAACAAGTTTGAATATTTGGGATTTGCCACTTGTAAAAATAAGAGCGTCTTCTTCTTCCACATAATATAATTCTCTTTATCAAATTGTGGAATTTTAACGGTTCCAACTTTTTGTGAAGTCATTATGAATTTTTGAATGAATAAAAATTCAAGGAGTTGAAAAATCACAAAAGTCTAGGATCTTGATTTGTTCATTAATCAGAAGGCTCTGATACCAATTGTTAGGTCCCAATGTGTTTGTAGAAGGGGGGGGGGGGTTGAATACAAACAGTACTGAATAATCGAATTAAATGCGGAATAAAAAATGTGAAACAAAATTCAAGTTAAATAAAAATATTATTAAACTTGAAAGGTGTTACAACAACTGTATCGATTACAAGGAATTAATCTCAAATTAATTATCACAAATTTAGAATAAATTCGACATGAACTTTTTCTATTTTTGCAATAATTAGAATCAAATGCTAAACGCGATTTGAGATTAAGTTCTAGGGATTTTGATCTGCTAGATTATTACACAAGAACAAGATAAATAATTCTAGTGGTTTGGATTTAACTTTACAAACTAGAAATATGATCTTGATTTTCTGCAAATGAAGAATGAAATATTTGCTTTTCTTTTCTGCTATGTTCTTGCTTGTTGACTTGTGTTTGTTTGATATTGGATGATAAAAATGTGTTCTACTTCTGCTGCTTTTTAAACAATCCACCGAATAGAAAAAATCTGGTATGACAATCCTTTTGACCTAGCAAGACTTTCGGTAGGACTATCCATTTCCAGTAGAACTTTCGGCAAGACTATTGTTAGAACTAGCAAGACAATCAGAATGAACTAGCAAGACAATCCTCCTCCCAGTGTAACTTTCGGTAGGACTATCTAAATGGCTTGGAAAGACTTTCGGTATGACAATCCAATTGTCATACCAGTTCAAATATTTGTCTTGCTGATTTAATCTTGAATATTAATTCAAAATCATTTCTGAAAAATGCATAATATTAATTCAGAATTAATTAACCAATTAATTCAATTAATCAATAAATTAATCTTTGCAGATATAATATATTTTCTTAATTAAATTATATGACTTAATTAATTAATAGAGAATTAATACTAATCTTGAGCAGCAACCATTCTTCTGCAAATCTTCTGAAAATCACTGAAAATTATGAATCAATTCCACCACTTCAATGTTGACACTCGATGTACTGTCTGGTTCATGAGTGACTAACTTCCGTGACGTTTCTTCAAGTCTTGACTTTGACACTTTGATTTTCTTCAGATTAAATCCTTGTAATTATCTGATACCCTGACGAGATCTCTGTCACTTGATTAAATCCACACTCTTGATTTATATCACTGAGGCATGATCAATTTCTTGAACTTCTTCCAGTGAATTAATTCCTCAAGTCTGTAGATGAACCTTGTTTCTGAATCCTTTGACAGATATTACTTTGCGAGATCTCTCTGACGGTAGATCCACTATTTACTTATTACATTCTTATTTGAGTTGAGTTAAATCCTCGAATATACAAATAGGCCTATGACATATGACTTACAGTTATCATCAAGGGTTGGAAGAGTGGCTATTATTTCTTGAGCTACTAACTTCTCTCCCCTTTTTATTATCTCCAATTTGCAATACGCAGATGACACTATTATTTTCATTAATAATGACTCTGGTTCAGTTGAAGGGGTTAAGTGTAACATTCAAAATTTTCAATTTTTTAGGGTTCGTAGAACAAACGCAGCGGAAAAATCAAAAAAATAAATATGAAAACGAAACTCCAAATACAGGATCCATGCGAAACAAGACATTTAATTCGGAGATAAATGTTTCCCTTGAGCGAAACTTTAACAATTGATGAATGATGGAGGTCCAAGTTTGAATCACCACGTATCTCGTATGTACGATTTACGTCTCTACCAGAATCCACAAGAACACCTGATCTTTGACTGAGGAACGATGTACTAACACCCAAGGCTATTTCCCTCTATCTCTCTCTTTCTGAAAAGGCTAGAGTTTTGCCAAAATAAAATTAGGTTAATCATCCTAGAAAGAGATGTATTTATGGAGTACATAAACATGCCTTTTAGCCTATAATCTGATTGGGCCTTTAATTTACTTAAACTTTGAATTTTAATTTAAATAACTAATCAAGTCATACTTAATTAATATTTAAATATAATTTATATTCTAATGAAATCAGATTTTTTGTTTTATTAATTAATTAAGTCCAACTTAATTAATATCATAAATAAATTTAAATTCATATTTTATTTAAATAAATTCTCCTTCAATTGTTCTTTGTGTGACCTTATAGGTTATTATTATGTTAGGAATAATTTTATTATCCAGTAATAACATTATAAACAATGAGCGGCATCCAGTAATACATCATTGCCACCCAAGTAATAATAATAAATCAGTGATTCCATTAAACCTTTTGCGACAATGTTCCATCTAATATAATCCTTTTAACCTTGATATTTTGGATTAAACTCGAGGCATGGTTTGTGTCATTCTCTTCATAATTTAATCTTTATTTTCTTGATCGATGAGAAGACTATATTAAACAAATCAATATTTGAGCACGACCATGCATTTTATAGTCTCGCTAAAACAAGAGGCCGATAATATCACTCCTAAAATAGAAGGGTTAAATCTCATCTAGATCATTCATATCTCTCATATAATTCATAATATACACAATGTCTACTTTTATTATTACCCGGTCAAGGATAACTTTTAATAGAATCAATGTGTATTAAGTCTCGTATAGAAATATGATGACTTCAGGTTTAAGGACCAATACATCATTATCACTGTGAGATTAACTTATGACACTATAAACATGTAGTATCTCACAAGAGGTCAATTCGGCACCATGTAACTAATACATGTGCCTGTGTTTTGACTTTAATATCACCATACCTATGATCAATGAGATGTGATCCTCAGTCAACAAACAGACTAGTCTCAATGTATTATTATCATCCCTTAACAATAATACTTGACTAGGGAACTTTAGGAATATCAATACTATTCTCATAATCTCATTTCTAAGTCATGTACTTAGAGATATAGATTTACATATCATATTCCAAGGACATTTATTAATCTAACCTTTTATCGCCGAAAATAAAGATATATTAAAATTTTAAAGAGTAATCCATAAAATCATAATTAATAATCCAAATGTCTCATAACATAAACATAATAGTGTTGTCTCTATGTAACGCCCCCAAATACGGGGTCAGGAATCTGGGTCGTCACGCCATCCTTCACTCATGTGTAACCTGGTATTGATTCAATAATTCACAGACCCCAATCTCATACTCACACACACAAGTTATAGTCTTAGAAACGACGTACAAGATGTAATCTTCTTTTATTACACTCGAATGTACTTTACAGGATCTCAAACAATTATTTATAACCTTTACATGAAGTTACAATAATTATAATTGATATCTTATATCTATCTGATACTCTAGCACACCTGAGACAAAGCTGCCAGGGATCCTCCCCATGACTGCAAGTGACTAGGTCCCACACCGGCATACTGGTTATCTGTTGTGTTGTGTCATTTAAAAGAAAGCCAGAGTGAGCTATAATGCCCAGCATAATAATGTACAGTATGAAAATGACTGTATGATAAACTCACGTAAAACATCATATTTGATAAATACGTTTTCTTCAAAATAGTTTTCCTTAGTGATACACACCTTCTTATGAAAACAATTCTTTAGTGAATTTTATTAACCTTCGAATACCTTATTAGTAAACCCAACACCTAGGCTTGGGTTACGGTATTGCATCACAATTCCAATTGGAAGAATAGGACATTCACTGGAGCCACCGCATACGATGATCAGTTGTACTACGGAAATAGTAACCTTTTCTACTAGTAGAAGGACGATTTCCTTTTTATTATCGGTAATCACCCTGGTCGCATTCAGGCCTTTTTTTGTGTCCATCCCTCTGAAGTACACACTTCATAGATCCATAGGTACATATTGTACCATCTCATACGGAACCAGTAGTCTATCCAATACACGAAGTACTTGGATCCTACCCCTCCCTTGTCCTTTAGGAAATCCAATAGTATCTTGAGAACTCGAACCACATCGAAGTTCCTCCAAGAGTTTTGCTTGTTGATAGCTTTACTGTATATATATATGTACTTCCGAAAGTTTCGGAGGAAGTACTAAGGATGTGAGTTGACCGTTGTCAGCAGATAATCAATAAGGGGGAAAAGTTTCTCCTTGAAACTATATTGAAAATATTAATAAGTCGGGATAATATTCACCGAGGATCTGAAATTATTCAAATGATATTCCGAAATTAGAAAGTATGTTTTAAATCAGGATCTATGATTTTTAAATCAATAATAAACCCTTTAATAAATAATCAAATGATAATCGATAATAATCAAACCTCAAATGAGTTTACTCTCTAAAAGATTTATTTAAAATAATATTCCTCAACTAGTTTGTGTCTACATAATTAATAATCTATAATGATTAATCGGGTTTGAAATAAATCAACGTGGATTATACTACTCCCATAATAAAGGAATACGTATATAATATTTATTATCTGAACAATAAAATATAGTTGAGGGAATATGATCGTTGGAAAATTATTTTAATAAATGTTCGAAGTGTTTTTAATGTTTCGTAAGTGGACGATGAGTCCCTTTTAAACCGTACTACTATGGACTTATAACCGTCCTATAATATCTCCGGAATGATTCCCGGGTTTTATTTTAAATCCCGACCGACTCTCGGTCTTATATAATATGTCACGCTTAAAGTGGAATAAACATTTCACGATATATACTATATCGTACAATATCGCTATATTATTCGAAAATTCAACAACTATGTATCATGGAAAACATGGTATTTATGCGATGATAGTAACACAATCCTTTCACAACACAACAGTAAAAATGGAGTTGGGTTCGTAAACTTGTCTGGGTATCTCGAGGTGGAGGATGCTCTAGGTTCCGCTCGGAAATCTATAACCATAAACACAATTCATCTCGTTAGGTCCCGTTCTAATTTATGGCGACTCGCACTCATGCGCTATTTATTATGCACCCTCTCAACTTATAATACCCTTATTATTCCTTTAAGTCCTTATTCACATCATGGTCGCTTCATTTTTTTAAGTATCTTAGGTTCATTCTCTTTATCGTAGTCGGCTCCGCTTATGGATTCTTACGGTTTCTACTCCTGCGGTCTTGGCTCCGATATTTTTATAAAATTGAGAAATCATTATTTTTACTTGAAATTTTTATGGCAGTTAGGAAACTCAATATGTTACCCTCTGTAAAGAATTTCATGATTTATGAATACTTTTAAGTCGATCCTTTATATTTTCAAAGTTCGTGATTTGTAGCAGTTTTTGTCGCGTAAATCACTTTTACTAAAACGACCATAACGTTTGATCCGTAAATCGGAATCAAGCGATTCAAGTGCCTAAAAGATCCTTATAACATTTACTATTATAATAAAGGGTTATTTTTCAAGAAACTACAGTTTAAAACTCCGGGACTTTCTGCAGAAACTTAAAGTTACGATTCATTGGTTTTAACGGAGTTACGTTTACGATCGGGGTTTCATTTACGCCCTAACTCTTAACACCACCACCAACAATCATCATATCATAATCAAGACACAAACTGCTCTCAAGAACATCATGTTCTTGAGGCACAACAATTAACCTTAAATCTACTCAACTTAAACTTCAAGATCTCAACAATACCACTTCTTAAACTAAGTTTTCTACCACATACTAAATGGATCTTAAAAATGAATCTTAAATAAAGTTGGGCCTAAGATTTTTACCTTTCTTGAAAGCTTGAGATGTGTTCTTGAGGATGGTGGAGGCTTAGAAGTGTTTGGTATGATTTCTGGAGCCTAGAACCACCATTGAAATCAAGAAACCAAAGAGAGGTTACTATTCATACTATTCACTAGTGAGTTTCTTGATTTTATTCTACCCATCAAACCTTGATAAAAAGAGATGAAAGAATTTTCTTACCTTAGTTTAATTGCTAGGAGGCTTGAGAATTAATTGGATGATTTTACAAGAGCTAGAACTTGGAGATTTGAATTTGAATTCTCCTTCTTTTGCATTAGGGCTGAATGGAAGCATCAAGGGGGTATTTATACCCTTCTTGGTTGCTTGGATTGGTTGACTTGCTAGGTAACTTCTAGGAAATGGGGTGGAAGATCTTGCACTTGATTCTTATTCTCCTAGGTTTAATCCTAGGTTTATTCTTGTTGCAAATCTTAGGGACAAATCTTTGGTAGCTTCCTAGAAACTACTTATGTTAGCTTCCTTAACACATTATTTGGATAACTTGCTTGATAATCCTATGGTTAGCTTACTATTTGATAAAGTAGCCATGGTTAATTTCTTACCATGGTTTAGTTAGTGCGTTACGTTTATTTAATCGTTTACACGTTCGCTCGGTTACTTAAACGTTTTCGTAATACTTACTCGTAAATGGTTCACGACGCAATTCCTTTCATATTTATTCCTTATATTTTTAATTATCATACTTGAATATAAATTCGTAGGGTTTTAATCTCGTAATTATACTGTGATTCCCGTAATCCTCGATGAGTCGTAAATACGGTCGTTTTTCAAAGTTCATTTTCTTCGAAAACTAATAGCGTTTTCATACACTCATTTAGTACGTATAATCGTAATATCAACTCCGAAACTCATTTTCTCATGCACTACTTAGTGTGGGCTCAAAAGTTTTTCCCGTCCGTCAGGGTTACTATTCATTAAACGTTATACAAGGTCTCAAAAATTCAAGTTATTATATTAACATTCATAAAGGTCTTTTACCAATGTCAAAAATTTGGGTTCTTACAGTCTTCCCCCTTAAAAGGATTCCGTCCCAGAATTAGTTCAGAAACAGGTAGGGATATGCTTCCCGCATGACAACCTCGAGTTCTCACGTTGACCTTGCGGTATTTGATCTCTTCATAAAATTTCCAATCATCCATCCAATATATTTCCGGGTACTCGTCCTTGTAGTCTTATTACCTCTACACGTTACTCGACATATGCTAAGTCTGGCTACGAGTTTATTAGCTCATTTTCAATCATATGTTTAGTTTTGACGGTTAAATTTCCTAATCTCGATTCGTGGTACTCGTTATAAACTTGGTGACCGTTCGACGATGTTGCTAATTTATAAGTCAACTTTCTTAGTCCTTTAATTCTTCAACTGGTCCAATAAATCTTGGGTTCAACATTTCTTTCCCTTTCGAATCTCATCACTCCCTCCTCGGGAGGTACTCTTAACAATACTTGGTCTGCTACTTCGTACTTTCTGTCTTTATAGTCCTGGTCTGCATATCTCTATTGTTCGTCCTGGGCTGCCACTAGCCGGGTTCTGATAAGTTCTAGGAATTCCTTGGTCTGTGGACTCAACTATGGTCCAGTATCCTCCGCTTACCATTTTCTTCCCATCCTAAGAGAGAACGATTCTTTCTTCCGTACAAGCTTTGTAGCTGTCCCAATGCATGCATGATAACTCGTTATTATCGAAAATTCGATTAACGTCAACTAGTCACTTTATTTCCCTTAAAAATTGATAACATGGACAATTAGCGCATCTTCTAGTGTTTGGAATCATCCTTCAACTCATTTGTTTCCCCCTACATTTCTCCTACTAGTGCTAGAGTTTCATTCCTTAATGTTTTCCCATTTTGGCGCATCCTCTCTGTCGATTAAGTCATGTAAGATGTTCTCGTTGCATTTCTACACGCTCGTCTCCCGCTACACGCTTAGCGCCAGATTTAACATTTATTCCCGTAGTAACGTAAAGCACGTCATCGTCCTGTTGCCATCTTGAAGGAAGCACCATTTCATACGCAATTTATTGACACGTTTTAGGATCGTGCAACGTTCAACTTCCGTCATCGGTCGGACTCCTTTAATCATTCCCCGTATAATATCTATAGTACTGCGACATTTTTTGGGTCGTACTTGTTATTCTCGCTAGCACCTTAGACGTATTCACGTTTATTGGTACCTGCTACTAGTGGCCTTTATAGGGCGTGTACGATCTTCTTTACCTTCAATCAGTTCTGATAATGACATCCTTCATTCTTTCACGTTGCCCTTTGTAAGGGATATCGATGACTATTTTTTGTATGCTAGCGTGGTAAGTACATCTACGCGAATTATCTGTCAATAATAGGCGATTCCCCAAACCGTTCCAAATAAAAGGTAAGCCGCTAGTTGTATTTTCAATGGTCAGGATAGTCCTCTCATTCTACTTGTCGATTTGAGAACTCTAAGTCATTCCTCTGTTCGTCCTTCTTCGCAAAATATCTTGGGAAATAGTCCCGTTGTGAAATTAAATCTTGGGTCCTTGTGCGGCACAGTCGTCACAGGGTCTCTTTGTCCTAATTATCTCTTCTGCGTTCATAAAAATTTTGTAGAGTGGACATCTATCGTTTGCATAATAAAGTAAGCGATCTTATTTAATCTATCACTCAAAATCCTCAAATAGCGCGACGACTAACTTGGTTCTTGATAATCCTCCTTCAAAATTCATTATAATTAACTCCTAACCCTATTTGGGTCATCTACAAGTTGAAATCGCCAAAATTTTAACCCTCGCCTTTCCGTTTTCATTTTCCAACTATGTCGAATACTTACTTACCTACTCGATGACATCTCCTTCATATTCTGTCACGACAAATATCCGTTTATGTTTTTAAGCATCTTTAAGTCTTCTTGTTAAGTAAAAAAGCATTATTTTCATGTGATCCTTCTCATCAGTTATTCTGAGATTTATCATCCTTAATATATCTTTTCCTACTTAAAGTGTCTGCCACCATATTGGCCTTTCCTTGATGATAATAGATTTCTCAATCATAGCCTTTGATCAATTTGACTATACCCTCTATCTCGTGTTCAGTAAAAAAAAATTCAAAATTTTCTCATAAGTAAACTCCTTGTCCCTTTCAGTCCGAACCTTATCGCAATTATTCTAGATCATTATTAGGACGCCTTATGTCACGGTCCTTAAGCTGCGTAGACATATCATTAGACTTCACGCGACATCCTATTTTTATCGTTGAGTAATTCTAGCACGGGATTACTACTAACCTTACCTTCAATTCTTGAAAATCTTATTCCTCAAATTCATACATGCTTGGTTTTCCCCAAATTTATTAGCACCTCTACTGATAATGTTTCATAGAAGTGTACCTTACTAATCACGTCGTATCCCTATTTTCGTTCTTCTATAACAATATTAAGGATACTTATGATAATAACTAAACATGGTATTCCCTCTTTAAAACAACTTACTCATCACGATACTCCGATTGCACCATCATAGCACTGAGCTTTCAGTCTCATATTACAACAATCGGTTCTCAACTATACCTCTCTTTATTGGGAAGGCAATTAGCCTTGGAAAAAGATTTTCACGATATCGATGAAATTTAGACAGTCCTAACAAGGTTTCAAAATCTAACATCTGAACAATTAATGAGCTCTAAATAAAAGAGTTGCAACACTCAGAAGATTTATAACTTGGAAGGAAGAATATAACAAGGATTATCCTTCCATGTCCTTAGAATTTAATATTGTGATATTATGGAGAATATCCATTGAAATCAATGATTGTTGAATAATAGCATCATACGAATGATATTTGTAAGATTTTCCCATTGAAAGAATACTTTTCTTCCCGAAAAATGAAAGAAATATCGAATAACATCCTCAACCAAAGGTTAACCATTGAGGTCTCAAAGAGGTGTTATTTTGAAAGAAGGAATTCGATCCAATGATTAATAAATAAGGAAGTATATTGTTCTTCAATCACTTTGTAATTTTAATTGGATATTCGTTACACAAACGAAAGAATAAAATATTTCATGAACAAAATATTTCATAAAACTGAATATGAATTCTCGTTTGAGTGGGCGACCTAGTTAGGTCTCAATTAAATCGTTCTTTGAAAATTTCATCAACAATTAAATCTGGCATATATAATGCACTATGGAATAATCAAAAATTTATTGGAAGTGGAACTAGCAAAATAATAACTAGTCCATATCAAGCAATATTAACAACCGGCTAAGAAAATGGCCAGCACAATTGGTTTGGCCCATAGCAACTAGCTAGGACGATTAGCTAGGCTTTTGTCGTATTAATTAAAATTTTGACTAGTTAAGACAATTAACTAGTCATTCATGAGAACATATGCAACTAGGCATATTTCAGTTTGTTTGAAAAAAAAATTCTCAACATTGTAACCACTGAAGAAATTTATGGCTACCCGGATGACGATTTTGAAATAAAGAGTTTTCAATTTGGGCCGAGAAAGACAATTATAACTCTGAATCGAGTGGTCTTGGCATCGGAACAATCGATAGCCTCTTATCAAATATTTCTTTCCAAATAAAGGGTACACTCATAGGTGCCCTAGTCCATATACTTTATCAGATCCTTAAATATAATTGAATCGGAATACCAATATCAAATTGATACTCTTACTATGATTTTAAAGTTCAATATATAATTTCATCCCGATTAGAGGAAAAGGATTCCCGAGGAATATATGGATATTAGATCATCCATGTTTTTAACAATTTGTTAGATATTTACAATCTCGACTGAAAAGAGTAAGTATGAAAGAAGAATCAAATGAAGATACTCATTATGAATATTCATCGATGAATTGAGGGAAAATTTATATATATATAAAAATCTATTGGATAATTAAAATGAAGTATAAATATCTCTGAGTTGATCATGAAGATCATAATCTATGAATGAAAGTTCATAGATTAACTAAAAGAATTGAACAAGTCCTGATGCGGAGAAAGACTATTCAAGATGGTCACATCAGAAGTTCAAAGTAGGGAACGAAAATGATTGCTTGATATGACTTATCAAGGCATTACAAATGATCAACAATTTGGAGGGAGTAACGTGACAGTGAGTAGGTGCCAAAATAATTCACTGATTATCCTAACTCTCGTCATTATCCATCCGAGAATGATACCACCTCTTCGTCTTTGTAATTCTAAGTTTCAATAGTTTCTCTTTCAACATCATTTTAAAGTCGCTTACTAATCTAGACTTTCACACGTATATGTGTCATTCCGGTGTTTTACCTCGAAGACCTTACTCAGAAATATTCCAAAAACATCTGTTAAGCCGATAGTTGCCTGCTACACGCATCCGTTACTAACTAGTGGCCAGTTCCCCCTGGGAACAGATCGAAGAGATCTCTTAGGGATCTCAATACAGTCCATAAGTTCAGTGGCATGTGTGTGTAATTGAACATATATTACCGAATATATTAGAGGTCTATGTGTATATATATGTTGCCTCTGACATCATTTCTACCAAAGAATTCCGCTCTAGACTCACTGGTCTATCCTTCTAAAAGGTTCTAAGATCAAACCATCGCTCGTTGTAATCTTATGCCATTTAATTATAGACATGCTATCAATTCTCAATGCTCTCAATTTCTGAGCTAAACCATCATAACCTTACATGTTAAGTGCACTAATAATATTACATAGTGTACTCGTCCTATGATGACATTCTTATATTACATTAAAATATTCCGTAATAGAATTAGAATCCTCAAGGGTATATTGGACACTATCTCTGGTGAGTTTGTGATTATTACGACATTCATATCCTCCTTGGTAAAATGACGCTATCAACTAGTTTGGGCCAATAACCTCAAGTGTATGCTAATAATTAGACTTCATGATCCTCACATGTGATGCCCCTTCACGGGCAACCTATAAAGAACTACAAGTATCAAGGCTCGTGTTATCAAAATTTACATATGGTGTTGGTAATATCGTCTTTACCCCAAATGCTCTGGAGACTCAGCTCCAAGTTCTACATCCACATCCTTGCCAAATCAAATATGATTCTAATTTTTCTCCTCATCGTTCTGATAATCTCCAATGGTCTCATTAGTCATACCTTAATTCCTCAAATATACACTTATCATAACCTACACATTGAGGCTACATCCGGTAGTCCAATGAGCTCTTACGAAATCTCGCATCTAGACAGACTCCTTACACTCTCGTTTCTGAGTACTATAACTTAATGCTCTGATACCATTTCTGTAACGCCCCCAAATCCGGGGTCAGGAATCTGGGTCGTCACGTTATCCTTCACTCATGTGTAACCTGGTATTGATTCAATAATTCACAGACCCCAATCTCATACTTACACACACAAGTTATAGTCTTAGAAATGACGTACAAGATGTAATCTTCTTTTATTACACTCGAATGTACTTTACAGGATCTCAAAGAATTATTTATAACCTCTACATGAAGTTACAATAATTACGACTGATATCTTATATCTATCTGATACTCTAGCACACCTGAGACAAAGCTGTTAGGGATCCTCCCCATGACTGCAAGCAACTAGGTCCCACACCGGCATACTGGTTATCTGTTGTGTTGTGTCATTTAAAAGAAAGCAAGAGTGAGCTATAATGCCCAGCATAATAATGTACAGTATGAAAATGACTGTATGATAAACTCACGTAAAACATCATATTTGATAAATACGTTTTCTTCAAAATAGTTTTCCTTGGTGATACACACCTTCTTATGAAAACAATCCTTTAGTGGATTTTATTAACCTGCGAATACCTTATTAGTAAACCCAGCACCTAGGCTTGGGTTACGGTATTGCATCACAATTCCAATTGGAAGAATAGGACATTCACTGGAGCCACCGCATACGATGATTAGTTGTACTACGGAAATAGTAACCTTTTCTACTAGTAGAAGGACGATCTCCTTTTTATTATCGGTTATCACCCTGGCCGCATTCGGGCCTTTTTTTGTGTCCATCCCTCTTAGGTACACACTTCGTAGATCCATAGGTACATATTGTACCGTCTCCTACGGAACCAGTAGTCTATCCAATACACGAAGTACTTGGATCTTACCCCTCCCTTGTCCTTTAGGAAATCCAATCGTATCTCGAGAACTCGAACCACATCGAAGTTCCTCCAAGCATTTTGCTTGTTGATAGCTTTACTGTATATATATATATATATATATGTACTTCCGAAAGTTTCGGAGGAAGCACTAAGGATGTGAGTTGACCGTTGTCAACAGATAATCAATAAGGGGAAAAGTTTCTCCTTGAAACTATATTCAAAATATTAATAAGTCGGGATAATATTCACCGATGATCTGAAATTATTCGAATGATATTCCAAAATTAGAAAGTATGTTTTAAATTAGGATCTATGATTTTTAAATCAATAATAAACCTTTTAATAAATAATCGATAATAATCGATAATAATCAAACCTCGAATGAGTTTACTCTCTAAAAGATTTATTTAAAATAATATTCCTCAACTAGTTTGTGTCTACATAATTAATAATCTATAATGATTAATCGGGTTTGAAATAAATCAACATTGGAGTATACTACTCCCATAATAAAGGAATACGTATATAATATTTATTATCTGAACAATAAAATATAGTTGAGGGAATATGATCGTTGGAAAATTATTTTAATAAATGTTCGAGGTGTTTTAATGTTTCGTAAGTGGACGATGAGTCCCTTTTAAACCGTACTACTATTGACTAATAACCGTCCTATAATATCTCCGGAATGATTCCCGGGTTTTATTTTAAATCCCGACCGACTCTCGGTCTTATATAATATGTCACGCTTAAAGCGGAATAAACATTTCGAGATATATACTATATCGTACAACATCGCTATATTATGCGAAAATTCAACAACTACATATCATGGCAACCATGGTATTTATGCGATTATTGTAAAACAATCATTTCACAACACAACAGTAAAAATGGAGTTGGGTTCGTAAACTTTCCTGGGTATCTCGAGGTGGAGGATGCTGTAGGTTCCGCTCGGAAATCTATAACCATAAACAAAATTCATCTCGTTAGGTCCCGTTCTAATTTACGGCGACTCGCACTCATGCGCTATTTATTATGCACCCTCTCAACTTATACTACCCTTATTATTCCTTTAAGTCCTTATTCACATCATGGTCGCTTCATTTTTCTAAGTATCTTAGGTTCATTCTCTTTATCGTCGTCGGCTCCACTTATGGATTCTTACGGTTTCTACTCGCGCGGTCTTGACTCCGATATTTATATAAAATTGAGAAATCATTATTTTTACTTGAAATTTTTATGGCAGTTAGGAAACTCAATATGTTACCCTCTGTAAAAAGTTCATGATTTATGAATACTTGTAAGTCGATCTTTTATATTTTCAAATTCGTGATTTGTAGTATTTTTTGTCGCATAAATTACTTTTACTAAAATGACCATAACTTTTGATCCGTAAATCGGAATCAAGCGATTCAAGGGCCTAAAAGATCCTTATAACATTTCCTATCATAATCATGGGTTATTTTTCAAGAAACTACAGTTTAAAACTCCGGGACTTTCTGCAGAAATTTAAAGTTACGATTCCGTGGTTTTAACGGAGTCACGTTTACGATCGGGGTTTCGTTTACGCCCTAACTCTTAACACAACCACCAACAATCATCATATTTTCATCAACACACAAACTCCTCTCAAGAACATCATGTTCTTGAGGCAAGAACAATCAACTCTAAATCTACTCAACTTAAACTTCAAGATCTCAACAATACCACTTCTTATGCTAAGTTTTCTACCCACATACTAAATGGATCTTAAAAATGAATCTTAAATAAAGTTGGGCCAAAGATTTTTACCTTTATTGAAATCTTGAGATGTTTTCTTGAGGATGGTGGAGGCTTGGAAGTGCTTGGTATGATTTTTGGAGCCTAGAACCACCATTGAAATCAAGAAACCAAAGAGAGGTTACTATTCACTAGTGAGTTTCTTGATTTTATTCTGCCCATCAAACCTTGATAAAAAGAGATGAAAGAATTTTCTTACCTTATTTTAATTTCTAGGAGGCTTGAGAATTAATTCGATGATTTTACAAGAGCTAGAACTTGGAGATTTGAATTTGAATTCTCCTTTTTTTGCATTAGGGCCGAATGGAAGCATCAAGGGGGGTATTTATACTCCTCTTGGTTGCTTAGCTTGGTTGATTTGATAGGTAACTTCTAGGAAATGGGGTGGAAGATCTTGCACTTGATTTTTATTCTCCTAGGTTGAATCCTAGGTTTATTCTTGTTGCAAATCTTAGGGACAAATCTTTGGTAGCTTCCTAGAAACTACTTATGTTAGCTTCCTTAGCACATTATTTGGATAGCTTGCTTGATAATCCTATGGTTAGCTTACTATTTGATATAGTAACCATGATTAATTTCTTACCATGGTTTATTTAGTGTGTTACGTTTATTTAATCGTTTACGCGTTCGCTCGGTTAAACGTTTTCGTAAGACTTACTCGTAAATGGTTCGCGACGTAATTCCTTTCGTATTTATTCCTTATATTTTTAATTATCATACTTGAATATAAATCCGTAGGGTTTTAATCTCGTAATTATACTGTGATTCCCGTAATCCTTGATGAGTCGTAAATACGGTCGTTTTTCAAAGTTCGTTTTCTTCGAAAACTAATAGCGTTTACATACACTCATTTAGTACGTATAATCGTAATATCAACTCTGAAGCTCATTTTCTGATGCACTACATAGTGTGGGATCAAAAGTTTTTCCCGTCCATCAGGGGTACTATTCATTAAATGTTATACAAGGTCTCAAAAATTCAAGTTATTATATTACCATTCATAAAGGTCTTTTACCGATGTCAAAAATTTGGGTTCTTACACTCTAGGGCTCACACACTAATAATCTCTCACTTGCACTACAGCCAATCACCCATGTATCTAATACCCATAGAACTTGTATGACTATCGTGCTTTTGCTGCAACAAAGCCTTAGTCTGTGGGTCTACAACATTATCATCAGTATGCACTTTACATATATGTATATCTCCTCTTTCGTTACTCTCGAAGAAGATGATATCTCCTAAGTATATGCTTTGCCCGAGAATGGGACCTTAGTTCTTTAGCCTGTGCGATGGATCCATTATTATCACAGTAAAGATCGACTGGATTTGTGATTGGTGGAACCACACCAAGTCCCGTTATGAATTTACGTATCCAAACAACCTCCTTGGTTGCTTCACTAACAGCAATATACTCAGCTTCCATTGTAGAATCAGCTACTGTCTTTTGCTTTGAACTCTTCCAGCTTACAACACCTCCATTTAGGTAAAATACAAAGATACAAAATCATCTCTGTCTGTCTGGAAGCTAGCATCAATGTAACCCTTTAAAAATAGCTTTTCATCTCCTGCACACACCAAGAATGAATCTTTAGTCCTCTTTAAGTACTTAAAAATATTCCTGATAGCTGTCCAATGACCCTCCCCAGGATTAGACTGTGTTATTACCAAACAATGCAACAAGAATTATAGAAGGGGGGTTGAATGTAATTTTAGCTCCTTTTTTAAACTTTAAGTCTCTTCTTACTTAATATATATAAGAGTGTTTGATTTTGCAAGAAGTTCGGAATAAAAACTTGAATTGAAATCAAAACATAAAGTAATAAAACAAAAAGCTTTAAAATTTCTGGTGGATTTGAACTTATGCACCAGAGATATATATTAGTATGAGAACTCTGTGATGCTTGAATAGCACACAGATGCTTTACAAGTGAACTTAACTTACAAAGAGATTCTTAACAAATACAACCTTTTCTATCTCTCTGAAAATTATGGTTGCTTAGTTATTCTACTTGCTACCCTTGGTTTATATATCACCAAGTTACATAATAGTAAGACAAGATAATAAAAAAAATTATATCTAGTCTAACTTCATGCTGCTACATTACTCTATCCAGCATCTTTGAATATCTTCATAATTGCATGGAAATGGTAATGCTTCTTTGTTCTCTAAATCCTGCAATTAGGCTGCCACATTCCATTTGCAAACACCCGACGCATGTGGCTGTGTTGTCACTGTCAACTGCTAATTTGAATATTATCATCCGTCGGGATTATGTTGATTATCTGTCGGGAGTCTTGTTGATTAAGATCTTGTTTGGTTTCTTTATCTGACCAAATTTCTTCTGAATTTCCTCATCAATCTTCTTCAATTTATCATTTAATTCTTTTTCAGCTGCTGCAACATCAAGCTTTTTGATATCTGACTTTGAATTTAGCTTAGCAGCTGCTATCTGGATCAGATCAATGATGTCCAAAACTGGTGGTTTAGGATAAGTAATTTATGGAACAATTACTTGACTGACTTGAATGTTAAGCACATTCTCCCCCTCACTGATTGGCTCTCCTTGACTAACCGGGACAAGTGAATCATTCTCCCCTTTTTTGTTAGCATCAAGTTGAGTAGAGGTAGAAGTCTGTGCAGCCACTAGCTTTTGAAATAACTAAGTTTGCTGGGCTTGATATAAATGAATTGCAGTGATGGAGGCTTCTAAAGTCTTAAGTCTTGTATCCAAGGAGCCCACTTTGGTTGCAAGATCAGAGTTCTTCCTCAATTATCTGTTAATGTCAATCATGGTTGTGTTGGGAAATTTAGCATCCAATCTCTCAGCGACATCCTTCTTGACTTGATCAATCTCTGTTTTAATTGAAGTGACATCCAAATTGTGTTGAAGAGATTGAATTTGGTACAGTTGGAGAGAATTAAGATGTGCTTGAAGAAGCTTCTTGGTGTTAGCATTGGTGGTGGCTTGAAGAGCTGTCTGTGTTTGTTGAATAATATGGAAGAGAGTAGTCTTGAAGTGTTGCTCATCACATTCTTTGGAAAACACCCAAGATAGAATGTTTGATCTTGAGCTAGGGCTTGCTTCTCCCCCTATGTCTATTAGCTCTTCTTCATTATCATCTTCATCTCCAAAAAAGTCTTCAGAACTACCAGTTCCATAATCAACATCATTACCAGCTGTGTGAGGCATATCGGAGATGGCATCTTTGGCTCTTTGCATGGAGGCTGTTGTATGCACCAGATTTAGCATTCTTTCTGAAGCCACATTGCCCTACTCTGATAGAACTTAATAAGTTGAGACATGGTGAGTAAACGCCTCAGCTTCATAAGAAACAAAATCTAAGACAACTTAATATTCTTGCTGAATTAGTTATTTCTTTTCAGCCTCAATGGTATGCATTAACTCACTTACAATGGGCTCTTCCTACTCAGTTGAACCTGTTTTTATCTCAATTTCTCTCTGTTCTTGCATCAAGGGCTCCCCTTGGCTCACCACCCTCACAGCCTCACCTTCACCTACTAAGGTGGAACTCCCCTCACTCACTTTTGCCACACTGGAAGAAATAGTCTGCATTGTTTCTCTCATTTCCTTTCCTTTTGCCTGAAAACAACTCAGCCTCTCACTCTGTTCACTCCCTTCCCTCAAACCTAGGAGTAATTTCACAACCACTAACTCATCTACACTTGAAACAATTTTTGAAAATTCAGTGGACATGGAGAGAGGGCTGCAGATTTGCTAGGATTGGTACACACAGATGTATGTTGACCAATGTCTACGCAAGCCATGTGTGGATTTTCGTACTTCATAACTTTCATAGATGATAGATCTAGATTCGGATATGTGTATTTGATGAAACACAAGTCCGAAGCCTTTGAAAAGTTCAAAGAATATAAACTTGAAATGGAGAAACAAACCAAACACAGTATTATAACTCTTCGATCAGATCGAGGTGGTGAATACTTGAATGGAGAGTTTCTAGATTATCTCAAAGAAAATGGCATAGTCTCCCAGTGGACTCCTCCATATACTCCACAGTTAAATGGGGTATCTGAAAGGAGAAATCGAACTTTGTTAGACATGGTTCGGTCCATGATGAGCTATGTGAATCTTCCAGTATTCCTATGGGGTTATGCATTGGAAACCTCAGCATATTTACTGAATAAGGTGCCTTCCAAATCTGTTCCTCAAACACCATATGAGATATGGAAAGAAAGGAAACCGAGTCTTAAACACGTTAAGATTTGGGGATGTCCAGCTTATGTCAAGAAAGTTGACCCAGATAAGCTGGAATCTCGATCTGTAAAATGTAATTTTGTGGGATATCCTAAAGAGACTTTAGGGTATTACTTTTACCCCGATCATCGGGTGTTTGTCTCCAGACATGCTACCTTCTTGGAAAAGCAGTTTATCCTTGAAGGAAATAGTGGGAGAAAAATTGAACTTGATGAAGTTCAAGAAGCACAAACTACTATGGATCAAGTGGAAACACCTGTTCAGACTGAACAACCTTCTGTGGAACAGCCCATTTGTAGGTCAGGGATAGTGTCTCACCAACCTGAGAGGTATTATGGCCTTGTCATTGAGAATGATAATGAGTTGTCAATCATTGATGATGATGACCCTGTGACCTATAATGAGGCTATGAGTAGTGTTGACTCAGAGAAATGGCATAGTGCCATAAAATCTGAAATGGAATCTATGTATACCAACCAAGTATGGACTCTGGTTGAGGCGCCTGAATGTGTCAAGCCTATTGGGTGCAAGTGGGTATACAAAAGAAAGATTGGAGCAGATGGGCAGGTGGAGACCTATAAGGCCAGGCTCGTGGCAAAAGGATTCAAACAAAGGCAAGGGATTGACTTTGATGAAACTTTTTCGCCTGAAGCCCTGTTAAAATCAATTCGAATTTTGCTTGCGATTGCTGCTTATTACGACTATGAGATCTGGCAAATGGACGTGAAAACGGCCTTCCTCAATGGGGAACTTGAGGAGGAAGTGTAAATGACACAGCCAGAGGGTATTCTTTCCAAGGGAAATGAACACCTAGTGTGTAAGCTGCTGCGAACCATATATGGTTTAAGGCAAGCTTCTCGTAGATGGAACATCCATTTTGATGAGACAATCAAAGAGTTTGGTTTTATCAAAAACATAGATGAACCATGTGTCTACAAGAAGGTTAGTGGGAGCGTGATAACATTTCTTGTATTGTATGTGGATGACATACTTCTTATAGGAAATGATATACCGATGCTACAATAAGTCAAAGTATGGCTATCAAAGAACTTCACCATGAAGGACTTGGGAGAAGCATCCTACATTCTCGATATGAAGATCTATAGAGATAGATCTAGAAGAATGATAGGTCTTACCCAGGGTATATACATCCAGAAAGTGCTTAAAAGGTTTAGCATGGAAAAGTCCAAAAGAGGTCTCATACCGATGAGCCATGGAGTGTCCCTTTCCGAAAAAATGTCTCCTAAGACACCTGAGGAAAGAGAGCATATGAGTAAGATTCTTTATGCTTCAGCAATAGGATCTATCATGTACGTGATATTGTGTACAAGGCCTGATGTTACTTATTCAATTAGTTTGACGAGTAGATATCAGTCCAATCCAGGTGAAGACCACTGAAAAGCAGTGAAAAACAGCCTTAAGTACTTGCGAAGGACTAAGGACATTTTTCTTGTTTTTGGTGGTGAATCTGAGTTGAAAATAGAGGAGATGTCAACGTCGAGAGAGTTGACACACATAACATCGTGACAGACCCAGTCACAAAGCCACTTTCTCAGAGTCACTTTGATCGTCATAAAGACAAGATGTGTATTAGATACTAGAGTGATTGGATTTAGTACAAGTGGGAGATTGAAAGAGATATGTCCTAAGTCCAATCATGTATGAGGATTTAGCAATAACTTTTATGTAATCTGTTTTGATTTCATTGATATTAATAAAAAGCTCTTTTTGTTTTTATTGCGGGCTCTATCTATTTAAATGTTTAAATAAGATATACCACAGTTTAGAGTAAAGCTTTTTATGGATTATGATGAGATCATAATAATAAGACCTAAAAGATGATAACCCTAAACTTAAATAGTTCCTGGTCGTAGGATTACTAACTGGTAATTAATAATCCGCAAAGATCGGTACATACTATGCTTGCTTCATTATGAAGGATGTCTGTTCCCATAGACATTTGTGTGGTGACACTATAGCTAGTATGTAGGTGCTTATTATAGAATAAGTTCACTGAACATAACTCACACAGCTGAACAACTGATGGAGTTTACTCACGTGTCAGCAGTTGTTCACATAGTGATAGTTGGACAAGTATCCTTAGACTTGAGGTCATCATAGTCATCTTGTGTACACTGAACTATGCTTTGGTTTAGTTCTTAGTCTCAAGGGACAATTATAAGGGCTCTACTGGGTATAAGAATTTATACACGAAGATAGTGTATGATCAATAAAGGATCTACCCCTTCCAGTGTAGGAGGAGAATGTTCAATGTTGATCCACTTATGTTAGTTCAGGAATCTCTGGCCAGAGTGAATGAAATTAGAAAGGAGTTTCTAATTTACATTAAATAGAACTAAGCATAGTGAATGGGAAAGCAAGTGATTAAATAAGATAGGCTTGACACAAGTTCCATTCCTTGTATTTAATCGTGATATTGCAGGGTAGAAGGAATTAATTGTACGGTAACTACTCACTGAATAGGTTCTTGGTATTCTAAGCAGTGAATTCATTTTATCCGGATAGTCACGATATGCTGAGAAGTATCCCTCACGATGTAGAATAAATATGATTAATTAATTAATCATATTTAATGAATTAGAGAATTTATATAAATAATGATAAAAAAGTTTTATTATTATTTATTTCTATTACCGGCTTAATATTGAACCTACAGGGTCACACCATAAAAGAGAATGATTTAATGGTGGAGGAATTAATTAATAATGGCTGATAATTATTTATTTATAAAATAAATAATTAATTGGAAAATTTAATAATTGATTAAATGATATTTAATTGATTATAAATTAATTAAGAAAAGGTTCTTAATATTATTAATTAAGAATTTAATTTTTGGAAATTAAATCAAGTGAGAGAATTATTTCTAAAGAGTTTAGAAAAAGGATTAATAATTAAAAGGTGTTTTAATTATTAGTGAGAATAATAAAGGGTTAATAATAATAATAATATTTTATGGGAAAATTTTCAGCTGAAAATTTTGCCTATAAATATACTATTATAAACCCTATTTTTGCCTCAACCAAAAAGATTTACGAAACCCTAATTCTCTCCATCTCCTCCTCCTTCATTACATCGTTTTCTTGGTGGATACCGGTGGAGTGTTTCACACTTGAGGAACAGCTGCTAAGGATCTCCGTTCATCGTTTTTGGATCGCCATTAAAGACCTCCATCTTTCCATTAACGTAAAGCTTCTTAAGGTAAACATACTGAACTACGAATTAAATATTATTTTTTGCATGGATCCTGCGGAGGGTTTCATTTTTTTTAAGATTTAAATTTACGTTTTCGTTGCGTTTATGTGCTAAAAACCCTTCAATGGCATCAGAGCTACTTGCGAAAAGTTTTTAATTCATTTATGTGTTTAACTGTTTTCGATATATGAGCATGTACGTGATTCACCATGATTTGATGTTGATATAATATGCTTATATATGTATGGTTTTGAATATATGATATTCATTTGAGTTGTATAATCATAAGATGATTATGTAATCTGGATATATACTGATATATACATGATTTATGTTTGTTCTAATTATGAGAATCATATTAGATACGGATTCTGAATTGGCTGCTGCAGATTTACTGAAATCTGGGTCTGGTGTCCGATTTACGCAAACGAATATCCTATTCCATATGTAAACGAGCGTCTGAACAAAACTGATAGCTATATCTATCAACGACTCGTCTGTAAGGCGTTTGACGTCGTTTACTGCCCGTAAACAGTGATTCTTGTTTTTCTGATTTGATTCTGATTTTTCTGATTTTTGTCATAATTTCTTTTTATGATTAGATCATGGATAATATGATATGTTAAGATCAGATTATGTGTTTTAACATGCTTTTATGTGTTGTATGAGCATGGTGGATGGTTATGGCCTTCGACCTTAGTGTAATGGTTTTGGTTTTGGTTTTAAATACGACTTGCATGTTGTCAATCTTTGTAATCATAAATCTCGAATATAACTCGAGTTATTCTTGTAAGTTCATTGGATTAGTTTTACTTTCAATCACATAATGTAACTGAAGACTCAAGAAGGCTATCCAATGGAGGTGATATAAAGAAGAAGACGAGGCATACAAGAAGTCTAAACAAAGAAGAAGACTTATGTAATAAGTAGTTGTATTTATTTCCATCACCTTATTAGATTGACCTTGATCTTTATCATGAGCTTGATAAAGATCACATAGGATGGGGCCATAACCAAACACATTTACTTTATTGCACTTTACATTTACTTGTTTATTTAATTTTATATATGAGATATATGCCTATGTTTACCATGCGATGATATATTTAGGTGAATTTAAATCAATATAAGGCGTGCTCTAGAAAATCTAGAATAGGAATCGTTTCTTACCTTAACAATAAATATTATGAATACGATCATGAGATTCTTGTGTTTATGAAACACGTAATTGAATATGAATTTTCAATATTGAGAGAAAGGATGATTCTGTCAACAACAGATTTCTATCTATAAGAAAGGGTTATTAAGTGACGCCTCTTGACAATGCTCCACCCGATCCGGAAATCATCTGATTATCGATTATTGATTTGAAATATTTAATTTAAAAGGAAGAATCTCTTTATAATATGATTATGATTGTAACATAATATAATCCCTCTAAAATTAAATAATATCAAGTACTAATTGGCCAATGACACAACGGGCTTGTGTCGGTCATAGCCTTCCAACATGGTAGAAAGTGGTTCTTATTTTTAAATCATTGTCGTTTCGTGCTATAGCCGAGGGCTTTGATTTTGAAATAAGAAATACTTGTCTATTACATAGAGATGTGTACATTGAATTAGAATCTAAAGGTCGGTACGTGCTACAGCCGTGGGCCGTTGGAGACTGATTCAATTGTACGAAATGTTGGGTTAGACTTGACTTAGAATATTGAGTTTGTCGTGCCACAGCCGTGACTCAATTATTCAAGAGGCTAAACTTATATTAGGGAATAACATAAGATGTAATTGACAAGAGTTGTCTACCTATTGAACATCACATGACGTTTCGTGCCATAGCCGAGGTTGTGTGATGAAATGTATGATCCATATTCCCACTAGCATTATGAATGCTTAATTTTCACTTAGGGGGTTGAAAAAATTAGATAAATTAGTGGGAGATACTTATGAATAAAGACCCGATTCATATAGTGTTTTGAAATGAAATTGAATATTTGCTAAGTGTTGTTATGTGTTTATCATTTACAGATTTACTATATTCGTCATGTCTTCTGCACTATCACTCCGGAGCATACTAGATGCTCACAAGTTGACTGGTCCTAATTTAGCTATTTGTTTTCACTGTAACAAGTTGGGGCACTGGAAGGGTAGTAAGACTACCGCTTCTGATTCAGGCATGTTCATGATCGAAGTTAATATGTCACTAGGTCAAATTTTCTACTTGGGTATTAGATACCGCTTGTGGTTCTCATATTTGCAATTCGTTGCAAGGACTAAAGGGAAGTAGGACTCTTGAAAAAGATGAGGTGATTCTACGTATGGGCAATGGAGCAAGGGTTGCGGCCATATCTGTAGGATCATTTAGTTTACATATGCCTACGGGCAAGACTATTATTTTGAATAATTGTTATTACGTTCCCTCTACTGTGAGGAATATTGTTTCTATTCCTATGTTGGATGTGGATAGTTTTTCATTTATTATTAAGAATAATGAATGTTCTATCCTTAGAGATAATGTTCTTTTTGGAAGTGGCATTTTAAATAATGGTCTGTATATATGTGACGTAAAGCATGATTTACTTCAGATTGAACAAACTAATAAAAGAAAATGAGATGATGAAAATCTGACCTATTTATGGCACTATAGGCTAGGTCATATTAGTGAAAATAGACTGCGGACATTGCATAAGGAAGGGTTACTTGACCCCTTTGATTTTGAATCATATCCTACATGCGAGTCTTGTCTATTGGGTAAAATTACCAAATCTCCATTTAGTGGACATGGAGAGAGGGCTGCAGATTTGCTAGGATTGGTACACACAGATGTATGTGGACCAATGTCTACGCAAGCCATGGGTGGATTTTCATACTTCATTACTTTCATAGATGATAGATCTAGATTCGGACATGTGTATTTGACAAAACACAAGTCTGAAGTCTTTGAAAAGTTCAAAGAATATAAACATGAAGTGGAGAAACAAACCAAACACAGTATTATAACTCTTCGATCAGATCGAGGTGGTGAATATTTGAATGGAGAGTTTCTAGATTATCTCAAAGAAAATGGTATAGTCTCCCAGTGGACTCCTCCATATACTCCACAGTTAAATGGGGTATCTGAAAGGAGAAATCGAACTATGTTAGACATGGTTCGATCCATGATGAGCTATGCGAATCTTCCAGTATTCCTATGGGGTTATGCATTGGAAACCTCAGCATATTTACTGAATAAGGTGCCTTCCAAATCTGTTCCTCAAACACCATATGAGATATGGAAAGAAAGGAAACCGAGTCTTAAACACGTTAATATTTGGGGATGTCCAGCTTATGTCAAGAAAGTTGACCCAGATAAGCTGGAATCTCGATCTGTAAAATATAATTTTGTGGGATATCCTAAAGAGACTTTAGGGTATTACTTTTACCCTGATCATCGGGTGTTTGTCTCGAGACAAGCTACCTTCTTGGAAAAGCAGTTTATCCTTGAAGGAAACAGTGGGAGAAAAATTGTACTTGATGAAGTTCAAGAAGCACAAACTACTATGGATCAAGTCAAAACACCTGTTCAGACTGAACAACCTTCTGTGGAATAGCCAATTTGTAGGTCAGGGAGAGTGTCTCGCCAACCTGAGAGGTATTATGGCCTTGTCATTGAGAATGACAATGAGTTATCAATCACTGATGATGACGACCCTGTGACCTATAATGAGGCTATGAGTAGTGTTGACTCACAGAAATGGCATAGTGCCATGAAATCCGAAATGGAATCTATGTATATCAACCAAGTATGGACTCTGGTTGAGGCGCCTGAAGGTGTTAAGACTATTGGGTGCAAGTGGGTATACAAAAGAAAGATTTGAGCAGATGGGCAGGTGGAGACCTATAAGGCCAGGCTCGTGGCAAAAGGATTCAAACAAAGTTAAGGGATTGACTTTGATGAAACTTTTTCGCCTGAAGTCCTGTTAAAATTAATTCTTGCGATTGCTACTTACTATGACTATGAGATCTGGCAAATGGATGTGAAAACGGCCTTCCTCAATGGGGAACTTGAGGAGGAAGTGTATATGACACAGCCAGAGGGTTTTTTTTCCAAGGGAAATGAACACCTAATGTGTAAGCTGCTGTGAACCATATATGGTTTAAGGCAAGCTTCTCGTAGATGGAACATCCGTTTTGATGAGACAATCAAAGAGTTTGGTTTTATCAAAAACATAGATGAACCATGTGTTTACAAGAAGGTTAGTGGGAGTGTGGTAACATTTCTTGTATTGTATGTGGATGACATACTTCTTATAGGAAATGATATACCGATGCTACAATCAGTCAAAGTATGGCTATCAAAGAACTTCACCATGAAGGACTTGGGAGAAGCATCCTACATTCTCGGTATGAAGATCTATAGAGATAGATCTACAAGAATGATAGTTCTTACCCAGGGTACATACATCCAGAAAGTGCTTAAAAAGTTTAGCATGGAAAACTCCAAAATAGGTCTCATACCGATGAGCTATGGAGTGTCCCTCTCCGAAAAATGTCTCCTAAGACACCTGAGGAAAGAGAGCGTATGAGTAAGATTCCTTATGCTTTAGCAATATGATCTATCATGTATGCGATGTTGTGTACAAGGCCTGATGTTGGTTATTCAATTAGTGTGACGAGCAGATATCAGTCCAATCCAGGTGAAGACCACTGGAAAGCAGTGAAAAACATCCTTAAGTACTTGTGAAGGACTCAGGACATTTTTCTTGTTTTTGGTGGTGAATCTGAGTTGAAAATAGAGGAGATGTCAATGTCGAGAGAGTTGACACACATAACAACGTAGCAGACCCACTCACAAAGCCACTTTCTCAGAGTCACTTTGATCGTCATAAAGACAAGATGGGTATTAGATACCAGAGTGATTGGCTTTAGTACAAGTGGAAGATTGAAAGAGATATGTCCTAAGTCCAATCATGTATGAGGATTTAGGAATAACTTTTATGTAATCTGTTTTGATTTCATTGATATTAATAAAAGGCTTGTTTTATTTTTATTGCGAGCTCTATCTATTTAAATATTTAAATAAGATATACCACAGTTTAGAGTAAAGCTTTTTATGGATTGTGATGAGATCATAATAATGAGACCTAAAAGATGATAACTCTAAACTTAAATAGTCCCTGGTCATAGGATTACTAACTGTTAATTAATAATCTGCAAAGATCGGTACATACTATGCTTGCTTCATTATGAAGGATGTCTGTTCCTATAGACATTTGTGTGGTGACACTATAGCTAGTATGTAGGTGCTTATTATAGAATAAGTTCACTGAACATGACTCACACAGCTGAACAACTGATGGAGTTCACTCACGTGTCAGCAGTTGTTCACATAGTGATAGTTGTACAAGTATCCTTAGACTTGAGGTCATCATAGTCATCTTGTGTACCCTGAACTATGCTTTGGTTTAGTTCTTAGTCTCAAGGGACAATTATAAGGGCTCTACTGGGTATAGGAATTTGTACATGAAGATAGTGTATGATCAATAAAGGATCTACCCCTTCCAGTGTAGGAAGAGAATGTTCAATGCTGATCCACTTATGTTAGTTCAGGAATCTCTGGCCAGAGTGAATGAAATCAGAAAGGAGTTTCTAATTTACATTAAATAGAACTAAGCATGGTGAATGGGAAAGCAAGTGATTAAATAAGATAGGCTTGACACAAGTTCCATGCCTTGTATTTAATCGTGACATTGTAGGGTAGAAGGAATTAATTGTACAGTAACTACTCACTGAATAGGTTCTTGGTATTCTAAGCAGTGAATTCGTATTATCCGGATAGTCGCGATATGCTGAGAAGTATCCATCACGATGTAGAATAAATATGATTAATTAATTAATCATATTTAATGAATTAGAGAATTTATATAAATAATGTTAAAATAGTTTTATTATTATTTATTTCTACTACTGGCTTAATATTGAACATACAGGGTCACACCAGAAAAGAGAATGATTTAATGGTAGATGAATGTCACACCCCCAACTTAAATAGCAAAATAATTATAGCTATTACATCATTTTAATGAGTATTACACAACCAAAATCCAAGATCTTACAGTTTAGGGTTTGGAACAGCCCAACACTACCAACTATTACATCTGATTACAAATACCGAGTCCTCACACAACTATTATTACTTATTCTACCTGAGCTCGAACATAAGCATCAGCATCACAGGTCTTACGGGCAGTCTGCTTGAATCTAACCATGGCTGCTAGCTGTAATATCAGGGTAAAGCAAGAAGTGAGCCAAAAGCTCAACAAGTGCTAACAATACAACGCAAAGCATAAATCGAGATATACCTTTAGGAATGACAATGGAATGACATAATCAATGATACTCGAGAGATAAAACTTATGTGAGTTGGCATCATTTTGCTTGCATCAAAACAAATTTTAAAACCATTCTTAATCAAAATCATTTTATGACGCTACGGATTACAGCCGGTGATCAGCCGCGAAGTAATCCCGAACCTCGCTGGGTTCTAAAACATTATTGGGAATCCCTAGGAAACTTTTAAGCCTAATATAAGTGTGGAAAGGACTCGCGTCTCAGTCCAGATCCACCATTCAAGAAAACATTTGTCCCCCTTTGGGACTGAAAAATCCACCTTTTATTCATTTTGAAAACTGATGCCGATTTATGACAAAATCTCTTTTGACTGAAATCATTTTTTTTTATCAGGGGATTATAGATCAACTTGAAACACTGGAAATATGACACTAAATCTCAGGGCCATGATCCACTAGACTTTACTATATTAGGGTAATCGAGAGATTTCCATAAACAAGAATTTTGACAAGGAAATTAAGCAAGGCTACTGGATAATATGAAAGAGTAATGCCAAACTAGGCTTAAAGCAATGGTTGTAGACAAGGTATAGGTATTAGAACATCAAGAAGATAAGCATCACTGGTTCCAATAGGATAGAGGTGCTAAAATATAAAGGAAGTGATCATCAGCTCAAGATATAACAGGGTATCAAGCTTTAGGGTAAGGATAGGGTTATCAAACAATCATAAATGAATTTAAGAAAAGATTGGCTTTTAGGTATCAAGATAAAGTTTCTATCGAGGTTATTTCAAGAGTTGAATCAAAGCATCAGGGTGCAACATCAAGATTTCTCAGGGATCAATAGCATGATAATCAAAAGGATCAATAAGGTATTATAACACATCTCTATTTTATCATGGCATTAAACTATCATGAAAGACTTTTGAACTACTTGCAATACGTACTCGAGGGTTCATGGCATCTCTATGTAACTCAAAGATAAACAAAAGATACTCTTGATTTAAATATATCAAAATGACTCAGGATAATTGCATCGATATATATATGAACTGTTTACAGTAAATGCGAAGGTCAAGTTGAATCACTTGCCTTGAGATACACTGGTCTGGTCTGACTGGTAGGAGCAACAACTGGAGCTTCACTCGACTTTTATGGCAAGTTTTCCCTCGTCTCGAGATCCTACATAAATAATAATAATCCTCATTATAATATATTTTTTCCATCTTAACCTATTTACAACCCGAAATTAAACATGGATGGCACTTAGGCCTATACACACTTAATTCATATCCACCATTTATATTTTCAAATGTACACACGTAGCCACATAATCACATATCGTATATTAATACCAAATAACATCATATACACCATAATGCCACACTAGGCTTGGATGATCTCGACTCACCACTTAAGTTACTTGGTCGCTAACTAAACGAAGTCTTCGAATTTGGGCTTCCTAACTCAATGTGCCTTTCCTAAATTATCCAAAACCTATTGACCCTCACTTGTGCCTTTTGTTCTACTGACCTTATACTATCTTACAACTATGGTGGTCGACCTAATACTCACTTCTAAGTGTCCTAAAACTATGTGATAAGTGAAAGTGCTCACTGGTGCAAATTTCAGAATGGTAACTAAGGTTTCTTGAGTGCATTAGACACTCTTAAACTACAAGTTTTTCTTCAAAATTTTTACACAAGACTTTCCTGACCTAAGGGCATCTCACAAGCTTGATGTGGCTCAAAGGCCTGGCTTGGGCCTTCTTGGGCCTAAGCTAAAAGTCCAAGGTACCCCTGTTTTTCTGGGCAGAAAATGCCCTGACTTGAATTAACTTGTGACACATGGTTCTAGCTCATATCCTATGAACTATGGTTGGAAAAACTTCTCTGACATACCCTCTAACTAAGGCCCAATTGGGCCTAATGAGGGCCTACCCATGACATGGCCAAATCTCCCTATTTCTAAGTTGCAACAAAACTGTCCCCTGCTGGACAGATTTTGTTATTCTACTTGTGCACCTAACCAAATGACATGCAAACCTCCAACCAACTCCTAAAACCTATTATATACTCCCCATACTAACTTCTGGTGGCTTGGGCCTCAAAGTGCACATCAATGACATGGTCAAAACTCACTCTAAACCTCAGGGTACTAAACTGATTTTTCTGCAGAAACTATAACTCTCATTTTCCAAGGTTTTGACTTGACAAACCCAATTATCAACAACTAAATACTTAAACCAAGACCTATACTTGGTATTCTACTGAACTAACTCCCTTTTTCTCAAAATAACCTTGGTGAGATCATCCTTACCTAAGGTGCAACTATGGCAAAACAAAAGAGACTACTCTTAACAAATCGCAAATCTTCATGCTTTTGAAACAACAAGATATATATTTTTATAAAAGATAACCACAAATTATTACCATGCAACAAGAAGCATAAATCAATATTATCACATTATTCCTACTGAAATTAAGGCTCACTAACAAAATCTTTTCCAAATGATCAAAATCTTACAACAAACTAAGAGAATTCCACATGCATGCATGCCTTCGGGTTTTTCAAACCAAAACAACATATTTTCTACATATATTCCATCTTAAAATTGACATGCAAGCCTAGCATAAGGTATACCTAGATGATCACTTAGCATGCAAGGAGTTTTATCAAATTTTCACCACAAAATTCAAGTCATTATCACATAAACATGCAAAAATTGAACAAAACAACAAGAATGATTTCAAGGACCATTCATTCGGCTCCCATATGGTCATGGCCGAATGAAATGGATGGAAATGGCCATTAAATCATCAAGAGTTTCCTTCTCAAGACTTGGCACTTATCCATTTACTGTAGTCCTCTCGAAAACAACCTTAAATCCATAAGAATCAAGATTGTATTTTGAGTTTCACTAAAACCTTTACATGCAACCCTTAAACTTAAACTTTCTACTCAAAACTCTTTGAAATATGAATGATCATGATATAGGAAGTAATATTTACTTGTATGGAAGGTGGAAACTTGAATGTGGAATGAAGAAAAGGGGAGGGGGTAGGTTTTCAGCTAAAAACCCGAGAGGAGAGGGGGAGGGCCGAGAGGAGAGGGAGGAGGGAGGAGAAGTGTGGAAATGGTGGAGTGAAAGTGGTGTGTTTGTCATGTTTACTTGGTTTTTATTTGCCCATAAGTGAGTGGATGAGAGAAATTACAATAGTAACCTTCCAATCTTAGTTAGGTAGATTTGCATGCAAGGACAAAATAGTAATGTGGCTAGAAAAATGAAAGTGAGTGGGGTTGGAATTGCCCTCCTTGCCCCTTGGTTGAATGGAAGAGAGTTTGCATGCAAGGGTAATCATGTAATTTGATAATTATTAAGCAACTAATTTCCAAAGATTTATTTTTATATAATAAAATACAAGTTCAAAAATTATAAAATTTATACCATAAAATAACTTGGATTTTTAGAGACTTTATAAAATCATTTTCAAAATTTTGTGAACAAAATGTCTTTTAAAAGAAAATTTTTCCAAAGCTTAGAATATTCCTTATAAATCAAAAATAAAGAAATTAAATAAATTCTTGCTTTGAAAAATCATATACTACCCAAAGCAAATTTATAATGCAGAAATTTTCACTCACACAAACGTACAAGCATTGAATATATTTTTATTTAACTTAATATTATTCACAAATAATATTACATAAAATGCCGGTCGTAACATCCTCTCCCCCTTAAGGGATTCTGTCCCCAGAATCTAAGAGAACAGATGAGGATACCGGGAACGCATATCAGACTCTAACTCCCAAGTCGACTCTTCGACCTTAGGGTTCCTCCAAAGTACTTTCACTAACTTTACTGATTTATTTCTAAGACTCTTTACTTGCCAGTCGAGTACTTTAACCGGTTGCTCCACAAATGACAGGTCTGCCTGAATTTCTACAGGTTCATATTCTATCACATGGCTAGCGTCAGGATTGTACTTCTTAAGCAACGACACATGGAACACATTATGCACATGCTGATACTGAGGTGGTAAGGCCAACTCGTAGGCCACCTTTCCTACTTGACTCAAAATCTCAAAAGGACCTACGTATCTAGGTGCTAACTTTCCTTTCTTGCCAAATCTTATCAACCCTTTCCTAGGTGACACTTTTAGCAACACAGCTTCGCCAATTTGGAATTGAACATCCTTACGCGCTGGATCCGCATACTTCCTCTGTCTATCTTGAGCAGCAAGCAACCTTTTCTGAATTAACTTGACTGAGTCATGCAACTGTTGTACCAATTCTGAGCCGAGAATTCTTCCTTCTCCTACTTCATCCCAACTTGTTGGTGATCTACATTTTCGGCCGTACAAAGCTTCATATGGTGGCATGCCGATACTGGAATGATAGCTGTTGTTATATGAAAATTCAATTAATGGCAGGTGGTCGTCCCAACTTCCAGCAAAATCGATTGCACAACTGCGCAACATGTCTTCAATTGTTTGAATTGTTCTTTCACTCTGGCCATCAGTCTGCGGGTGATACGCCGTGCTCATATTCAACTTCGTGCCAAGACATTCCTGGAATTGCTTCCAGAATCTTGAGTTAAATCGGGGATCTCTGTCTGAAACTATTGATACAGGTACCCCATGCCTTAATACGATTTCGTGCACATACAGATGAACCAACTTGTCCAGTGACGACTTCTCATTTATTGGAAGGAAATGCGCCGACTTCGTAAGACGATCAATTATAACCCATATTGCGTCATGTCCGGACTTTGTTCGTGGTAGTCCTACTATAAAGTCCATAGCGATATTTTCCCATTTCCATTCTGGAATCTTCAGGGGCTGAATTAATCCGCTTGGTCGTTGATGTTCTGCCTTTACCTTCTGACAGGTATAGCACTTCGCAACCCATTCTGCCACGTCTCGCTTCATATTTGGCCACCAAAAGTTCTTCTTTAAGTCTTGATACATCTTGGTGCTTCCCGGGTGGATTGAAAATTTCGAATGGTGGGCTTCATGGAGGATCTTATTCTTTAATTCAGGTACATGAGGAATCCATATTCTGGATGAAAACCTTAGTATTCCTTGCTCATCCCTTTTAGTATTAATCTCTTCTCCAGATAACTGATTTTTCTCTTTTTCCATTACTTCCTCTTGATACTTCTTTATCTTTTCCAGTAGTGTTGGCTGAAAGGTCATTGCATGACAAACTTCTTTGACTTTCCCATAAGCACAAAGTTCCAATTCAAATTTTCCGATTTCTTCGGATAACTCTTTTGATGTTATCATTATATTCAATCTTTCCTTCCGACTCAGCGCATCGGCCACTACGTTCGCCTTTCCAGGATGGTAATTTATCGAACAGTCATAGTCCTTAATCAATTCCAGCCATCTCCTCTGCCTCATATTGAGCTCTTTCTGAGTAAAAATGTATTTTAAACTCTTGTGATCCGTGTAGATTTCACACTTTTCTCCATAGAGATAGTGTCTCCAAATCTTGAGTGCGAACACTATGGCGGCTAGTTCCAAGTCATGCGTCGGATACTTTAACTCGTGCGGCTTCAACTGTCTTGACGCATATGCTATTACCTTACTGTGTTGCATCAACACACAACCCAAACCCTTCTGTGAAGCGTCGCTGAATATTACAAAATTCCCTTGATCATCGGGAAGTACCAACACCGGAGCTGTTACCAACTTCTGTTTTAACTCTTGAAAGCTATTTTCACATTCTGCACTCCATTCAAACTTTTGATTCTTTCTGGTTAACTTGGTCAATGGTGTGGCGATCTTCGAGAAATCCTTGACGAATCTTCTATAGTATCCGGCCAATCCTAGAAAACTTCGCACTTCCGTAGGAGTCCTTGGCCTCTCCCAACTCATAACTGCCTCAATCTTCGCCGGATCCACTTTAATTCCATCATTTCCAATAACATGCCCCAAAAATTGAACTTCCTTTAACCAAAACTCACATTTGGTAAACTTGGCATACAACTTCTCTTGTCGGAGTATCTCCAATGCTATCCAGAGGTGCTGCATATGTTCTTCTTCCGATTTAGAATAAATAAGGATGTCATCAATAAATACCACGACAAATTTATCCAAATACTTCTTAAATACTCGATTCATCAGATCCATGAATGCGGCCGGAGCGTTGGTCAATCCAAACGGCATTACTAGGAATTCATAATGCCCATATCTGGTCCTAAATGCGGTCTTGGGAATATCTTCTTCCTTGATCTTTAATTGATGGTATCCCGATCTCAAGTCAATCTTCGAAAAACATTTTGCTCCCTTTAACTGATCAAAAAGGTCATCTATCCTTGGTAGCGGGTAGCGGTTCTTGATCGTTACTTTATTCAACTCCCGGTAATCTATGCATAGACGCATACTCCCATCTTTCTTCTTCACAAAGAGAACAGGTGCTCCCCATGGCGACGTACTTGGTCGTATCACTCCCTTATCCAATAATTCTTGTAGCTGGCTCGCCAACTCTTTCATTTCTGCTGGTGCCATCCTATACGGAGCCTTTGAAACTGGTTCCGTGCCTGGAGCAAGGTTGATCTCGAACTCAATTTGTCGATCTGGTGGTAAGCCTGGTAGTTCGTCGGGAAACACATCGGGGAACTCATTAACTACAGGAATATCTTCCATGCTGGGGCTGCCTCTCTCTGAATCCACTACATATGCTAGGAACGACTCACAACCTTTTCTAAGTAACTTCTTAGCCTGAATAATTGTAAGAAATAGTCGCTCTTGCCTCTGTCCCTTAAATACTACCTTCTCTCCACTCTTCGTCTTTAAATACACTCTCTTGGTCTTACAATTTATCTGAGCGCTATTCTCTCCTAACCAATCCATTCCTAAAATTATATCAAACTCTCCCAGCTTGAAGAGTATCAAGTCGGCCGAGAACTTATATCCCGAAATATCAATCTCACATTTTGGACAAAATTGATTCACAGGAATCTTCTCTTGGTTCGCAATTACCACATTTACTACCTCACTCATAACCGTTTTATCACATTGGATCTTATCAACAAAAGATTCTGATATGAAAGATCTTGTGGCTCCCGAATCAATCAATACTTTGGCTTTGACATTATTGAGTAAAAGTGTACCTGCTATCACCTCAGAATTCTGAACAGCATCTTTCATCTTTAGATCAAATGTCCTTGCTGTTGCTTGCGGGGTTGGTGCGGGTGGTGGAGGTAATGCCAATACCTCAGCTGGCACGCTTGCACTGGTACTTGCCACGTTCATCAGAGCTCTGACTGGTCCTGTTGCCTTACACTCCCTAGCCATGTGTCCAGTCTTCCCACATTTGTAGCACGTAACTCCTGGCTTCGGCATCTTGCACTCATTTGCCAAATGTCCCTTCTGATTGCACCTATAACAGGTCATACTCAGCTTATTGCATACTCCGGGGTGCCTTCTTCCACAGTGCTTGCATTCTGGCCTCTGGAACCTGTTTTCTCCAACTTGCCCTTGGCTTGCCTGATTGTTCCCTTTTGATTCTTGCCTTTTGCCCAAATTTCCTTTCCTTTGAAAATTTCCGCCCTTCTGGAAACCAATCCTCTTTACATTCCGATCTTGCGAACTTCCAGCTTCAGACTTTTCTCCATAAAATGGAACCTTCCTCTTCTTGTTATCCCTCTCTTTCCTTGACTGCATCCCATTATTCTCAATCAGAGCAGCTTTCTGTACTACTCCCGCATAAGTTTCAAGCTCAAACATAGCCACCCTATCTCTGATCCAAGGCTCCAATCCTTGCTGAAATTTCTTTGCTTTTTCTTCCTCAGTGCTGGTATACTTTGTCACAAACCTTGACAACTCAGTGAACTTCTTCTCATATTCCAGTACAGTCATGTTCCCTTGTTTTAACTCAAGAAATTTTAGCTCCATCTGATTCTGCATGTACTTAGGGTAATACTTGTCCAGAAATAACTTCTTAAATCTCTCCCAAGAAATCTGCTGAGTGACTTCCATAGCTTTTACTGATTCCCACCAATAAATGACTTCTCCCTTCAAGAAGTAAGTGGCATACAGCGTCTTCTGATCGTCTCCTAACTGTACCAACTCAAAAGCCCTTTCCATCTCCTTGATCCATGTGTTTGCTATCACTGGATCAGTGGTATCATGAAATACAGGTGGATTCACACTCTGAAAAGCCTTGAAAGTGACAATTTGTCTTGGTGGTACTGGTGGTTCAGGTGGTTGGTGTGGCTCACGGTCATCTTGGTTTTCAATTCGTTGTTGAAGAGTTAGTTGTTGTTGAGCTATAGCATTGGTTTGCTGTTGCAAGGTTTCCAGTAGTTGAAGAATGTTTGGGTCTGTGGTGAAGGTGGTTGTTGGGTTCTTCTTTTTGGGAGGCATGATCCTGAAATAAGAGTTGTGTCATAACAAATATGAATGATAAAATGATTCGAGGGTATCGCATGGCATTCGCATTTACATATGGGGTCAAGTTTCCAAATTAAGCAGATATGATGATAAAAACATAAAATAACAGTTGAGAGCAGATGGAACAATAGCACATAATTATTGAAATTTTAAAGGTCACAGTACATAGGATTGGGACATAGTCTGATTCTAGAAATAACAGGCTTATTTAAAGGAAAGACGGAAACAACTGGGGATTCCATAGAGTTTGATAGTACAACAACATGAAAGGTAAATGGAAAGAACTAAGGCTCCACTCCATCTGAACGGGGCTTGGTAGTCTTTTCCTCTCGAAGCGTCTTCACAATGCTCTGGAGCTCATCCGCCACCATCTGAATGACATACTGGCTGGTACGGTCCCGGTGCGCTGGCATCTCCTCAAGCTTAGTGTTGACGTACCGAACCAAGGTCTCAAGTCTCGCAATCATCTGCTCCTTGGGCTTCCCTTCGTAGTTTCGGCTGTCCGGATACACGTTCTTCAGTCGGTCTATCAGTCGGTCGTACTTGCCCTGAAGCATGTCGAACTCGCGCCTCAACTCAGCATACACGGAGAAAGCAATAGTGTCGTCCGACCCAGAGGATGACGAGGAATGCGCCCTTTGCTGACAACCAATAAGAGGAGTATTAATAATAATTTACTTTACCTTCTCTCTCGCGTAATATCTATAACCTACACACAAATCCTATAACCTATTTGGGCTGTCCAGGGACTCTAAACCGTAGCTCTGATACCAAAACCTGTCACACCCCCAACTTAAATAGCAAAATAATTATAGCTATTACATCATTTTAATGAGTATTACACAACCAAAATCCAAGATCTTACAGTTTAGGGTTTGGAACAGCCCAACACTACCAACTATTACATCGGATTACAAATACCGAGTCCTCACACAACTATTATTACTTATTCTACCTGAGCTCGAACATAAGCATCAGCATCACAGGTCTTACGGGCAGTCTGCTTGAATCTAACCATGGCTGCTAGCTGTAATATCAGGGTAAAGCAAGAAGTGAGCCAAAAGCTCAACAAGTGCTAACAATACAACGCAAAGCATAAATCGAGATATACCTTTAGGAATGACAATGGAATGACATAATCAATGATACTCGAGAGATAAAACTTATGTGAGTTGGCATCATTTTGCTTGCATCAAAACAAATTTTAAAACCATTCTTAATCAAAATCATTTTATGACGCTACGGATTACAGCCGGTGATCAGCCGCGAAGTAATCCCGAACCTCGCTGGGTTCTAAAACATTATTGGGAATCCCTAGGCAACTTTTAAGCCTAATATAAGTGTGGAAAGGACTCGCGTCTCAGTCCAGATCCACCATTCAAGAAAACATTTGTCCCCCTTTGGGACTGAAAAATCCACCTTTTATTCATTTTGAAAACTGATGCCGATTTATGACAAAATCTCTTTTGACTGAAATCATTTTTTTTTATCAGGGGATTATAGATCAACTTGAAACACTGGAAATATGACACTAAATCTCAGGGCCATGATCCACTAGACTTTACTATATTAGGGTAATCGAGAGATTTCCATAAACAAGAATTTTGACAAGGAAATTAAGCAAGGCTACTGGATAATATGAAAGAGTAATGCCAAACTAGGCTTAAAGCAATGGTTGTAGACAAGGTATAGGTATTAGAACATCAAGAAGATAAGCATCACTGGTTCCAATAGGATAGAGGTGCTAAAATATAAAGGAAGTGATCATCAGCTCAAGATATAACAGGGTATCAAGCTTTAGGGTAAGGATAGGGTTATCAAACAATCATGAATGAATTTAAGAAAAGATTGGCTTTTAGGTATCAAGATAAAGTTTCTATCGAGGTTATTTCAAGAGTTGAATCAAAGCATCAGGGTGCAACATCAAGATTTCTCAGGGATCAATAGCATGATAATCAAAAGGATCAATAAGGTATTATAACACATCTCTATTTTATCATGGCATTAAACTATCATGAAAGACTTTTGAACTACTTGCAATACGTACTCGAGGGTTCATGGCATCTCTATGTAACTCAAAGATAAACAAAAGATACTCTTGATTTAAATATATCAAAATGACTCAGGATAATTGCATCGATATATATATGAACTGTTTACAGTAAATGCGAAGGTCAAGTTGAATCACTTGCCTTGAGATAGACTGGTCTGGTCTGACTGGTAGGAGCAACAACTGGAGCTTCACTCGACTTTTATGGCAAGTTTTCCCTCGTCTCGAGATCCTACATAAATAATAATAATCCTCATTATAATATATTCTTTCCATCTTAACCTATTTACAACCCGAAATTAAACATGGATGGCACTTAGGCCTATACACACTTAATTCATATCCACCATTTATATTTTCAAATGTACACACGTAGCCACATAATCACATATCGTATATTAATACCAAATAACATCATATACACCATAATGCCACACTAGGCTTGGATGATCTCGACTCACCACTTAAGTTACTTGGTCGCTAACTAAACGAAGTCTTCGAATTTGGGCTTCCTAACTCAATGTGCCTTTCCTAAATTATCCAAAACCTATTGACCCTCACTTGTGCCTTTTGTTCTACTGACCTTATACTATCTTACAACTATGGTGGTCGACCTAATACTCACTTCTAAGTGTCCTAAAACTATGTGATAAGTGAAAGTGCTCACTGGTGCAAATTTCAGAATGGTAACTAAGGTTTCTTGAGTGCATTAGACACTCTTAAACTACAAGTTTTTCTTCAAAATTTTTACACAAGACTTTCCTGACCTAAGGGCATCTCACAAGCTTGATGTGGCTCAAAGGCCTGGCTTGGGCCTTCTTGGGCCTAAGCTAAAAGTCCAAGGTACCCCTGTTTTTCTGGGCAGAAAATGCCCTGACTTGAATTAACTTGTGACACATGGTTCTAGCTCATATCCTATGAACTATGGTTGGAAAAACTTCTCTGACATACCCTCTAACTAAGGCCCAATTGGGCCTAATGAGGGCCTACCCATGACATGGCCAAATCTCCCTATTTCTAAGTTGCAACAAAACTGTCCCCTGCTGGACAGATTTTGTTATTCTACTTGTGCACCTAACCAAATGACATGCAAACCTCCAACCAACTCCTAAAACCTATTATATACTCCCCATACTAACTTCTGGTGGCTTGGGCCTCAAAGTGCACATCAATGACATGGTCAAAACTCACTCTAAACCTCAGGGTACTAAACTGATTTTTCTGCAGAAACTATAACTCTCATTTTCCAAGGTTTTGACTTGACAAACCCAATTATCAACAACTAAATACTTAAACCAAGACCTATACTTGGTATTCTACTGAACTAACTCCCTTTTTCTCAAAATAACCTTGGTGAGATCATCCTTACCTAAGGTGCAACTATGGCAAAACAAAAGAGACTACTCTTAACAAATCGCAAATCTTCATGCTTTTGAAACAACAAGATATATATTTTTATAAAAGATAACCACAAATTATTACCATGCAACAAGAAGCATAAATCAATATTATCACATTATTCCTACTGAAATTAAGGCTCACTAACAAAATCTTTTCCAAATGATCAAAATCTTACAACAAACTAAGAGAATTCCACATGCATGCATGCCTTCGGGTTTTTCAAACCAAAACAACATATTTTCTACATATATTCCATCTTAAAATTGACATGCAAGCCTAGCATAAGGTATACCTAGATGATCACTTAGCATGCAAGGAGTTTTATCAAATTTTCACCACAAAATTCAAGTCATTATCACATAAACATGCAAAAATTGAACAAAACAACAAGAATGATTTCAAGGACCATTCATTCGGCTCCCATATGGTCATGGCCGAATGAAATGGATGGAAATGGCCATTAAATCATCAAGAGTTTCCTTCTCAAGACTTGGCACTTATCCATTTATTGTAGTCCTCTCGAAAACAACCTTAAATCCATAAGAATCAAGATTGTATTTTGAGTTTCACTAAAACCTTTACATGCAACCCTTAAACTTAAACTTTCTACTCAAAACTCTTTGAAATATGAATGATCATGATATAGGAAGTAATATTTACTTGTATGGAAGGTGGAAACTTGAATGTGGAATGAAGAAAAGGGGAGGGGGTAGGTTTTCGGCTAAAAACCCGAGAGGAGAGGGGGAGGGCCGAGAGGAGAGGGAGGAGGGAGGAGAAGTGTGGAAATGGTGGAGTGAAAGTGGCGTGTTTGTCATGTTTACTTGGTTTTTATTTGCCCATAAGTGAGTGGATGAGAGAAATTACAATAGTAACCTTCCAATCTTAGTTAGGTAGATTTGCATGCAAGGACAAAATAGTAATGTGGCTAGAAAAATGAAAGTGAGTGGGGTTGGAATTGCCCTCCTTGCCCCTTGGTTGAATGGAAGAGAGTTTGCATGCAAGGGTAATCATGTAATTTGATAATTATTAAGCAACTAATTTCCAAAGATTTATTTTTATATAATAAAATACAAGTTCAAAAATTATAAAATTTATACCATAAAATAACTTGGATTTTTAGAGACTTTATAAAATCATTTTCAAAATTTTGTGAACAAAATGTCTTTTAAAAGAAAATTTTTCCAAAGCTTAGAATATTCCTTATAAATCAAAAATAAAGAAATTAAATAAATTCTTGCTTTGAAAAATCATATACTACCCAAAGCAAATTTATAATGCAGAAATTTTCACTCACACAAACGTACAAGCATTGAATATATTTTTATTTAACTTAATATTATTCACAAATAATATTACATAAAATGCCGGTCGTAACAATGAATTAATTAATAATGGCTGATAATTATTTATTTATGAAATAAATAATTAATTGGTAAATTTAATAATTGATTAAATGAGATTTAATTGATTATAAATGAATTAAGAAAAGGTTCTTAATATTATTAATTAAGAATTTAATTTTTGGAAATTAAATCAAGTGAGAGAATTATTTCTAAAGAGTTTAGAAAAAGGATTAATAATTAAAAGGTGTTTTAATTATTAGTGAGAATAATAAAGGGTTAATAATAATAATAATATTTTATGGGAAAATTTTCAGCTGAAAATTTTGCCTATAAATATACTATTATAAACCCTATTTTTGCCTCAACCACAAAGATTTACAAAACCCTAATTTTCTCCATCTCCTCCTCCTTCATTACATCGTTTTCTTGGTGGATACCGGTGGAGTGCTTCACACTTGAGGAGCAGCTGCTAAGGATCTCCGTTCATCATTTTTGGATCGCCATTAAAGACCTCCATCTTTCCATTAACATAAAGCTTTTTAAGGTAAACATATTGAACTACGAATTAAATATTATTTTTCGCATGGATCCTGCGGAGGGTTTCAGTTTTTTTTTAAGATTTAAATTTATGTTTTCCCTGTGTTTATGTGCTAAAAACCCTTCAGCAGTGACTGAGTCTTTAGCTGTAGTTTGCACTGTGTGTGATCCCTGTGCATCCCCAAGTTTCTGGTTTTCTTCTTTTCGTTATAAGTTTGAGGTGAATCAGTGTCCCTAGCCCTTTTGATATGTGCTCCTGGTTGGGAGCTTGTTTCAATAGTGACATCATTTTGAGAGGATGAAACTAGAGATTTCCTAATTTCCTTATTAATTACCACAATTTGTTAAGAAACTGTGCTGTGGCTTGGTTTGGGTACACTCATCTCTCCATCATTATCCTTAGGGTTTCTTTTATTCTCACCCTGTCCCTCACCTATCTTACCACCCTTCACACTCCCCTATTTGGTTTTGGTGGATTTTGATACTGGCATCTTTTGAGAGACACCAGAGTGTGGTTTCTTTGACTTAGATTTAGAAGATTTGGGTTCTGTGTCTTGGGTAGACATCTGTTGGGTCATTGACACAGATGCCATAGCCACAGTCAATGGAAAAGAAATTTGAAAGGTAGAGATAGTAGAGATAGCAGTATTTACCTCACTTACCTGTAGACCCTCCATGATAGGAAAATAAACAAGAGGCACATCCTTGTGGTGATTAGCTCTGTTTAAATATGTAATAATTCTTCTTTCTTAAACCCAACAATCCAGCTTGTTAATTGGGTTCACAATCTCAAGATTCTCACAAAGATGATTAGTAATAATCATAAATAATCTAGCATAATAGGCATTTTTAGTTCTCTTCTTAATTTCTCCTAACTTGTATCCTAGCTTAAACATGATGGCATCACTGAAATTTTAGTACTTATCAGTAAGAAGCATGTAAAGCATGTTAAGCATTGTAGCGTTGACGGAATCAAAGTTACTTATTTTACCAAAAAACACCTTGTTAGCTACATCACACAAATAACTCCACTCTTTCCTAAGACCTAGCCTCCTAATTTCACTTAACTTAGTGGTAGGAAGTGCATAACCTATAGAATTAAGCAAATTAACTATTTCAGCATCTGTGTGTGGCTTAGTAGTAGTGTTATTTGGAATTTTAAATCATGTTTTGATAATAACACTGTTAATGCAATGTTCTTTACCTTTAATGGAGAGAGTGATGGTTTTGTCAGTTGCTTGGTACACAGCAGTAGTCCACATCTCTTCCACAACTTCACAGTAGATTGTGGGTGATTCCAGCATGGCATAGCTAAGCTTGCATCCTTTCACAAAATCTATCATTTTGTGATAATCCTCAGATGCTAGAATCTCTTTGTTCACTAGTGCCACAAAGTTGTTCTTCTCATATATGAATCCAGACTGAGACATGATTTTTACTACTGGTGCCATTGTTAAAGCAAGGAAATTGCAGAAAGAAAGGGGTTTTGCTTTGAGAGAGAAGAAAACAGTTAATTGGAGTAGAGAGAGATAAAAGCAAAAATAAACTGAAGTTAGGCTTTTATGTACTATCAAATAAATGGGATATAAATTAAAGATAAAAATTAAAGACCCAATGAGAATTGCCCGAAATAGCCGTTTAAAAATAAAATAAACTGTCAAAATTCGGTCAAATATTCGTCGTGATATACTTACAGACTGTAAATATATCTGATGGATAATGTTCAGTATTTTTAATGGCTAATATGTAAACAATTTGACGGATGAGAATAAAGCAATTATCCGTCGGGATAAAAAATAATCCAGAAAAGTAATTAATTTTTTACTAGGCTATTATATTTCGACGGATGATCAAACTCAATGGATAATGAACATCCGTCGAGATGTTAATTCTGACTTAGCCAAATTTTCATTTAAAATAGAAAAATCAATTAAGTTTCTGGTTGCATTACAACTTGCAAATTATCAGAAACAATTTAAGAATAATTAAGCATACCTAGCTCACTTACCAACCTAGTAAAGGTGGATTCATCAAGTGGCTTGGTGAAGATATCTACAAGCTGCTTTTCACTGGGAGTAAAATGAAGTTCCACAGTACCATTCATCACATGTTCCCTAATGAAGTGGTACTTGATATTTATGTGCTTTGTTCTTGAATGCTGTACTGGATTTTCAGTAATGGCAATTGCACTTATGTTATCACAGAAAATAGGTATTTTGTCCACTTGCAGACCATAGTCCAACAGTTAGTTTTTCATCCATAAAATTTATGCATAGCAACTATCAGCAGCAATATATTCAGCTTTAGCTGTAGAATTAGAAATTGAATTTTGCTTTTTATTGAACCAGGATACTAGCTTGTTTCCTAGAAATTGACAGGTTCTTGTTATACTTTTTCTATCAATTTTACAACCTGCATAATCTGCATCTGAATAACCAGTTAGATCAAAACCAGAATCTCTAGGGTACCAAATGCCAAGTTTTGGTGTGCCCTCGAGATATCTGAAAATTCTCTTAATAGCTACTAAATGAGATTCTCTAGGATCAGCCTGAAATCTAGCACAAATACAAGTAGCAAACATTATTTCTGGCCTACTAGCCGTAAAGTACAGAAGTGAGCCAACCATGCCTCTATAGCTTGAAATATCCACAGACTTTTCAGTATTATTTAATTCAAGTGTAGTTGCAGTGGCCATGAGAGTTTTTGTAGATGTGCAATCCATTACATCAAACTTCTTTAAAAGATCATGAATATATTTAGTTTGACTAATAAATATTCCATCACTAACTTGCTTAACTTGTAAGCTAAGAAAGTAAGTTAGTTCTCCCATCATGCTCATTTCATACTTATTTTGCATCAATTTGGCAAACTTTTTGCAAACTTTTTCATCTGTAGAGCCAAATATAATATCATCTACATAAATTTGAACAAGTATGCTAGAGTCATTTAAATTTCTAAAGAATAAAGTTTTGTCAACAGTACCTCTTGTGAAGTGATTTTTTAAGAGAAACTTTGATAAAGTATCATACAAGGCTCTAGATGCTTGCTTCAATCTATAAAGTGTTTTCAAAAGATAGTAGACATATTCTGGAAAATTTGGATCTTCAAAACCAGGAGGCTGACTGACATAGACTTCCTCCTCCAAATCTCCATTCAGAAAGGAACTTTTGACATCCATTTGATAGACTTCAAAATTGGCATGAGCTACATAGGCTAAGAAAATTATGATGCCTTCAAGTCTTGCAACAGGAGCAAAAGTTTCATCAAAATCTATTCATTCTTGTTGACAATAGTCCTTAGCAACCAATCTAGCTTTGTTCCTGACCATAATGCTATTTTCATCTATCTTGTTTCTGAATACCCACTTGGTGTCAATTGGATTCTTTTCTTTAGGCTTGGGTACCAGCTTCCATACCTTGTTCCTTTCAAATTGGTTTAGCTCCTCCTGCATAGTTAAAACCAAATCAGGATCCAATAGAGCTTCTTCTACCTTCTTTGGTTCTTCCTTTGAGAGAAAGCTGCTATACAGACATTCTTCTGAGTTTCTTTCCTTGTTTGAACTGTAGAAGATGCATCACCAATAATGAGCTCAAAAGGGTGATCTCTAGTCTATTTTCTCTGTTGTGGTAGATTAGCTCTAGATGAAGAGGTCTCATCATTGTCTTGATGTGTGACCGAGTTTTGATTATAAGAAACTCCCCCTGAGTTTGTGAATCTTTGATTTGAAGAAGGAATTCTTTCTGTAGGTGATCTTTTTTGACTCTCAGCTTCTCTCATTTTTCTGACGGATGATGCACTTTGTATCTCGACGGATGAAGCTGATTGTCTACCGACGGATGATGCATTATGTAACTCGACAGATGCTGAATTTTGAGCATCATTGGAGATTGTCTTTTCTGCATTATCCTTAGCCATTGTTTCTCTATCACTCTCATCATCACTATCTTCACAAGTCATCTCAACATTGTCAAATTTAAGGCTCTCATGGAAATCTCCATCTTTTAGTCCTTCAATCTTTTTATCATCAAACACAACATGTACAGATTCCATACCAATGTTGGTTCTTATATTGTAGACTCTATATGCTTTTCCAACAGCATATCCAACAAAAATTCCTTCATCTGCTTTGGCATCAAACTTTCCATGTTGATCAGTTTAATTCCTTAAGATATAACATGTACAGCCAAAGACATGTAGAAAGTTTAATGTGGGCTTCCTATTCTTGAAAAATTTGTAGGGTGTCATGCATTTTGATTGATTAACCAAAGAAATATTCTGAGTGTAGCATGCAGTATTTACAGCTTTAGCCCAAAAATATGTTGGTAACTTTGATTCTTTCAGCATTGTTCTTGCAACTTCAATGAGAGACCTATTCTTCCTTTCCACCACTCCATTTTGTTATGGAGTTCTGGCTGCATAAAACTCATGCATGATCCTATTTTCTTCACAAAATACCCTTATCACAGAATTCTTGAACTCAGTTCCATTGTCACTCCTGATTCTTCTGATCTTGAAGTCAGGATGATTGTTAACTTGCCTTATGTGATTGGTGATGATTTCACTAGCCTCATCTTTTGACTTTAGAAAATATATCCAAGAGAATTTTGAAAAATCATCCACAATTACTAGGAAATACCTCTTCTTTGAGATAGACAACACATTTACTGGTCCAAACAAGTCCATGTGAAGTAACTGTAAAGGTTCTTCAATTGATAATTCAAGCTTCTTTCTGAATGATGCTTTAATCTACTTTCTCTTTTGGCAGGCATCACATAATCCATCCTTTGAAAACTCCACTTGAGGAATACCTCTAACCAAATCTTTCTTGACTAGCTCATTCATGGTCTTGAAGTTTAGATGGGACAACTTTTTGTTCCATAGCCAACTTTCATCTTGACTTTCCTTGCTAAATAGACAAGTAACAGATTTTGCATTTGATGAGTTAAAATCAGCTAAGTACACATTTCCTTTTCTCACACAAGTGAGAACCACTTTGTTGATTCTCTTGTTGGTCACAACACAGGCTTCAGAATTAAAAAGTGTATGAGTTTCCCTTATCACAAAGCTGGCTGATACTCAACAAGTTATGCTTGAGTCCATCCACTAGGGCAACCTCTTCAATGATGACATTATCCTTTGAAATCAATCCATATCCCATAGTATAACCCTTGTTGTCATCTCCAAAGTGATACTTGGGCCAACTCTTTCCTTGAACCCAGTGAGCAAGGTAGAATCTTAAGTCATGTGCCTTGAGCAACCACTATATAGATACCAAAGATTCTTTTTATTTCCCTGCACACATCAAAATCAAATCAAGTTGATTTTGGTACCCAAGTTTTCTTGGGTCCTGCCTTGTTAGCCTTTTTCTTTGGTTTCTTAGCTTTGACATCATTTGACTTGGGAGTTTCAGATTTATCCTTAGTCATTTGAGTTGGACCTTTAAAACCATTCATTGAAGCAGAATTATCATGCACATTTTGATTAACAGGAAAAGGAATGCTATTTACAAACATGTTATTCCAGTAGGGCATGCTAAATGGCATTTGAGGCATACTAAATGCAGCAAAATAAGGATTAGGTGCAAATGGCATATTAGTAAACTGCACATTCACATTCTGTGCAGGAAAAACATTCATAAGCATTGCAGACATGGCAGTCATGTTGGGAAAAGAAGAAGGTGTAGACATGGGAGTAGGCATAGCAAGTTTGTAATTAACAAATAAATGAATAACACTGCCACACTTAACACATATTTTTCTTGGAGCATATTTATCAGGTGTGTAGTTGTTGTGTTTGTTAATCCCTACCTTCCCATTTATGTTGTTTTTCCCTTTTGTTTCTGTTTTAACCTTAATCTTTTCTAATATGTCATTCAATTTCTTGATAGACAAATTCCCAACATTAACTCTCTTTTCTTTCCTCACTTGACTTGATTCTCCTGGAACAAAATTTTAGAAACTGATCCATACTTATCATTTAACTTAGCTAGTTTAGCTTTGCTAATAGGTTTTCTTATACTCGACAGATTTAACTCATTGTCTCTCGACGGATAATCCTTTTGATTATTCGACGGATAATTTTCATCATCCGTCGAGTCCACATCAGTTAACAGTCCTTCAACCAAATTGGAATCAAGCTTCTCCTTGTTCTTTTTCCAGGCTGCATCACAGAAAGATTCTATACCTTGAACTTTAGTGATTTGAGCATGTACATCTCTAGATGATTTCCATGCCTTAATCACTTTCTGTTCTCGTTCAAGTTGCTTTCTTAAAATCTCCTTTTTCTTTAAGGATTTTGTTAGTTCATCCTTAGCAATCTTGCATTCTAATTTCAATTTTCAAACTCAATGAATTGAGTCTCTAGCACATTGTTTCTTTCACTTAAAAACACATTGTTCTATTTAATTTTATTATTTTATTTAGTGAGAGACTTAAGTGTAACACACAGGTGATATAGTTCAGTAGACATGTCATTTATTGCATCATCACTCAGCTTTAGATAAATGTACTAGGTTAGTTGTGATTACCTGATTGCTTGATGAACTGGTCTCTGTTTCATCTGATTTGGCAATTAGGGCTAGATTGACATAGTTTGTTTCCTCATCTTCATCCAATCCATCTGCAGCCTAGTCATTTTCTTGTAAAGCCCTTTCCTTTTGCTTGAACAACTTAAAGTATTTTGTGCTTATAATCAATATGTGTTGGATTTTAAACGCAGCGGGGGCATGGCAAAACACTTTTACACATATAAAATCCAAATAAAAGCATACAGATCATGAATAAAAATTCGAGGGACCGAATCTAACCTTTAAAATAATTCGGAGACAACGATCAGAGATCCTTAGCAGTTGCTCCTCAAGTGTGAAGCACTCCACCGGTATCCACCAAGAAAATGATGTTAAGGAGGAGGAAGGAGGTGGAGAGAATTGGGTTTTCCAAACTTTTTGGGTTTTCGGGTTGGATGTGGGTTGGAATAAAATAGGGTCTATAATAGTGTATTTATAGGCAAAATTTTCAGCTGAAATTTTCCCATAAATAATATTATTATTATCCCATTTATTATTCTCATTAATAATTAAAACACCTTTTAATTATTAATCCTTTTTCTAAACACTTTAGAAATAATTATCTCTCTTGATTTAATTTCCAAAAATTAAATCTTTTATTTAATAATATTAAGAACTTTTCTTAATTAATTTATAATCAATTAAATCTCATTTAATCAATTATTAAATTTGCCAATTAATAATTTATTTCACAAATAAATAATTATTTAGCCATTATTAATTAATTCCTCCACCATTAAATCATTCTCTTTTTATGGTGTGACCCTGTAGGTTCAATATTAAGCCGGTAGTAGAAATAAATAATAATAAAACTATTTTATCATTATTTATATAAATTCTCTAATTTATTAAATATGATTAATTAATTAATCACATATATTCTACATCGTGAGGGATACTTCTCAGCATATCGCGACTATCCGGATAATATGAATTCACTGCTTAGAATACCAAGAACCTATTCAGTGAATAGTTACCGTACAATAAACTCCTTCTACCATACAATGTGCTGATTAAATACAAAGTATGGATCTCGTGTCAAGCCTATCTAATTCAATCACTTGCTTACCATTTACTATGCATAGTTCTATGCAAATTAGAAACTCCTTTCTAATTTCATTCACTCTGGCCAGAGATTCCTGAACTAGCATAAGTGGATCAGCCTTGAACATTCGCTTCCTTCACTGGAAGGGGTAGATCCTTTATTGATCATACACTATCTTCATGTACAAATTCCTATACCCAGTAGAGCCCTAATAATTGTCCCTGGAGACTAAGAACTAAACCAAAGCATAGTTCAGTGTACACAAGATGACTATGATGACCTCAAGTCTAAGGATACTAGTACAACTATCACTATATGAACAACTGCTGATACGTGAGTGAACTCCATCAGTTGTTCAGCTGTGCGAGTCATGTTCAGTGAACTTATTCCATAATAAGCACCTACATACTAGCTATAGTGTCACCACACAAATGTCTATGAGAACAGACATCCTTCATAATGAAGCAAGCATAGTATGTACCGATCTTTGCGGATTATTAATTACCAGTTAGTAATCCTATGACCAGGAACTATTTAAGTTTAGAGTTATCATCTTTTTAGGTCTCACTATTATGATCTCATCATAATCCATAAAAAGCTTTACTCTAAACTATGGTATATCTTATTTAAACACTTAAATAGATAGAGCCCGTAATAAAAACAAAACAAGTCTTTTATTAAAATCAATGAAATTAAAACAGATTACATAAAGAGTTATTCCTAAATCCTAATACATGATTGGACTTAGGACATATTCCTTTCAATCTCCCACTTGTACTAAAGCCAATCACTCTGGTATCTAATACCCATCTTGTCTTTATGACGATCAAAGTGACTTTCATAAAGTAGCTTTGTGAGTGGGTCTGCTATGTTGTTATGTGTGTCAACTCTAATTCAATACAATACAAGAAATGTTACCGCGCTCCCACTAACCCTTTTGTAGACGCATGGTTCATCTGCGTTTTTTATAAAATCAAACTCTTTGATTGTCTCATCAAAACGGATATTCCATCTACGAGAAGCTTGCTTTAAACCACATATGGTTCGCAGCAGCTTACACACTAGGTTTTCATTTCTCTTGGAAAGAAAACCATCTGGCTATATGCCAGATCTCATAGTCGTAGTAAGCAGCAATCGCAAGCAAAATCCGAACTGATTTTAACAGGGCTACAGGTAAAAGGTTTCATCAAAGTCAATCCATTGCCTTTGTCTGAATCCTTTTCCAAAAAGCCTGGCCTTATAGGTCTCCACCTGGCCATCTGCTATAAACTATCTTTTGTATACCGTATACATAGATTCCATTCCGGATTTCATGGCACTATGCCATTTCTCTGAGTCAACACTACTCATAGCCTCATTATAGGTCACAGGGTCGTCATCATCAATGATCGACAACTCATTGTCATTCTCAATGACAAGGCCATAATACCTCTCAAGTTAGCGAGACACTCTCCCTGACCTACGAATAGGCTGTTCCACAAAAGGTTGTTCAGTCAGAACAGGTGTTTCCACTTGATCCGTAGTAGTTTGTGCTTCTTGAACTTCATCAAGTTCAATTTTACTCCCACTGTTTCCTTCAAGGATAAACTCCTTTTCCAAGAAGGTAGCATGTCTGGAGATAAACACCCGATGATCGGTGTAAAAGTAATACCCTAAAGTCTCTTTAGGATATCCCACAAAACTACATTTTACGAATCGATATTCCAGCTTATCTGGGTCAACTTTCTTGACATAAGCTGGACATCCCCAAATCTTAACATGTTTAAGACTCGGTTTCCTTTCTTTCCATATCTCATACGAAGTTTCAGGAACAGATTTTGGAAGGCACCATATTCAGTAAATATGCTGAGGTTTCCAATGCATAACCCCATAGGAATACTGGAAGATTTGCATAGCTCATCATGGACCGAACTATGTCTAACAAAGTTTGATTTCTCCTTTCAGATACCAATCTGGAGGAGTCCACTGGGAGACTATACCATTTACTTTGAGATAATCTAGAAACACTCCATTAAAGTATTCACCACCTCGATCTGATCGAAGAATTATAATACTATGTTTGGTTTGTTTCTCAACTTCATACTTATATTCTTTGAACTTTTCAAAGGCTTCAGACTTGTGTTTCATCAAACACATATCCGAATCTAGACCTATCATCTATGAAAGTAATGAAGTATGAAAATCCACCCATGGCTTGCTTAGACATTGGTCCACATACATCTGTGTGTACCATTCCTAGCAAATTTGCAGTCCTCTCTCCATGCCTACTAAATGGAGATAGCAGTGCCATAATGAAGTGAGATTTTCATCATCCCTCTTCTTTTATTAGTTTGTTCAATCTGAAGTAAATTATGTCACATATATACAGACCATTATTTAAAGCACCACGTCCATAAAGAATATTATCTCTAAGAATAGAACATTCATTATTCTCAATAATAAATGAAAATCCAGCCAAGTCTAAAATGGGAATAATATTCCTCACAATCGAGGGAACAAAATAACAATTATTTAAAACAATAGTCTTGCCCGTAGGCATATATAAATGAAATGATTCTACATCTTCAGCAGCAACTCTTGCTCCGTTTCCCATCAGTAGAATCACCTCCTCTTCCTCAAGAGTCCTACTTCTCCTTGGTCCCTGCAACAAATTGCAGATTTGAGAACCACATGCGGTATCTAATACCCAAGTAGAAATTTGATTTAATGACATATTCACTTCTATCATGAACATACCTGAATCAGAAGCGGTAGTCTCACTACCCTTCTTCTTCTTCTTCTTCAATTCTACAAGGTAAACCTTGCAGTTCCTCTTCCAGTGCCCCACCTTGTTACAGTGAAAGCAAACAACTTTGCTCTTGGGGTCTTCAGCTTTTTATGGAACCGGCTTTTCTTCACCTACTTTCTTTTTCTTGGAAGAGTTCCTCTTCCTTTTCTTAGGATTAGAACCTTCACCAATTAGAAGAACAAAACTCTTCTTAGGGGGAAAATTCGATTCCGCAGTCTTCAACATGTTGTGGAGTTCAGGTAGGCTGACATCCAACTTATTCATGTGAAAGTTCACAACAAACTGCGAGAACGAACTCGGAAGCGATTGCAAGACCAAGTCTTGGCTCAGCTCCCCATCCATGGAAAAACCAAGTTGTCCAAGACGTTCAATCAAATTGATCATCTGAAGTACATGGTCATTCACAGATGATCCCTCAGACATCCTACAACCGAACAGCTCCTTCGATATCTCATATCGAGCTGTCCTCCCCGCCACATCATACAACTCTTGTAGATGCATTAGGATAGTGTGAGCATCCATATGCTCATGTTGCTTCTGTAGCTCAATGTTCATGGAAGCTAGCATGATGCATTGAGCAACATTTGCATCATCTATCCACTTACGATACACAACATGTTCATCATTATTTGCATCACTAGCAGGTTCAGTAGGCTTAGGTGAGTCAATCACGTATTCCAGCTTCTCAATCCTGAGAACAATTCTCAAGTTTCGAAGCCAGTCAGCATAATTAGGACCAGTCAATTTGTGAGCATCCAGTATGCTCCTGAGTGATAGTGCAAAAGACATAACGTACAAAGTAAATCTGTAAATGATAAACACATAACAACACTTAGCAAATATTCGATTTCATTTTAAAACACTATATGAATCGGATGTTTATTCATAAGTGGCTCCCACTAGTTTATCTAATTTATTCAACCCCCTACGTGAAAAATTAAGCATTCATAATGCTAGTGGGAATAGGGATCCTACATTCCATTACACAACCCCGGCTGTAGCACGAACCGCCATGTAATGTTCCATAGGCAGAAAACTCTTGTCAATTACATCTTATGTTATTCCCTAATCAAACTTTAGCCTCTTGAATAATTGAGTCTCGGCTGTAGCACGACAAACTCAATATTCTAAGTCAAGTCTAACCCAACATTCCGTACAGTTGAATCAGTCCCCAAAGGCCCACGGATGTAGCACGTACCGACCTTTAGATTCTTATTCAATGTACACATCTCTATGTAATAGACAAGTATTTCTTATTTCGAAATCAAAGCCCTCGGCTGTAGCACGAATCGACAATGATTCAAAAATAAGAACTACTATTCTATCATGTTGGAAGGCTATGACCGACACAAGCCCGTTGTGTCATTGGCCAATTACTACTTGATATTATTTAATTTTAGAGGGATTATATTAAGTTACAATCATAATCATATTATAAAGAAATTCTTCCTTTTAAATTAAATATTTCAAATGAATAATCAATAATCAGATGATTCCCAGATCGGGTGGAGCATTGTCAAGAGGCGTCACTTAATAACCCTTTCTTACAGATAGAAATCTGTTGTTGACAGAATCATCCTTTCTCTCATATCGAAAATTCATATTCAATTACGTGTTTCACAAACACAAGAATCTCATGATTGTATTCATAATATTGTTATTAAGATTATGAAACAATTTCACTATACTAGGTTGTCTAACAAACGCCTTATGTTCATTTAAGTTCACCTAAATCTATCATCGCATGATAAACTAAGCTTATATCACATATATCAACATGAATAAACATCAAGGTAGGCATGTTATATCATCTAGCACATTAGTCTAAGCATTATACATCTCTATGTATCACATGAAGCATTTAAAAGCAGTTAAAACAGTTAAAAACAACTTTAAAACACTTCCGAAAATATAAACAGTTCAAAACTTTTATATAAACTAAAATTGATCACTCCATTAGATCCGTCTCGGAAAAACGAATCCAATGGTATATTGCACGCCCAAAACGGAGTTACGAAACTCCCAGAAAATCAATTTTAAAATTAACAGACGGGCTGTAACGCATTACAGGAACGCGTTACAAGCCCTGTAACGCATTCCGGTGATGCGTTACAACCCTTTTAAGCCATTTAAAAGATGTAACGCCTTTTAAGCCATTTAAAAGGTGTAACGCATTTTGTGAATGCGTTACAGGGTGTAACGCATTCCCGGAATGCGCGACACCGTTTTCTTCTGCCTGCGCTGCACGCGCTGCCTGACTGTTCTCCTCGATTAGCGTACCTGACAACTCTGTCTTCTTCCTGTACTTTTCTTTTACTGACAGCTTTGAATTCAACAGATTATGCAGACAAGCAGATGTACAATTGCCGAAGTATAATATACTTACAATCAATTTATATATATATATACATATTTAATTACGAAATTTAATTGAAACAACTTCAAAAATTCATAATAAAAAATCTATACATCATAAAATTATGAAAAAAATACCTAGACGATCTACAACACTTGTAGAACCCAGATCAACATTCAAAATTATTATGAGAAATGATTTCTCATCAGACAAAATTAATCCATGATATAACTTGTAAAAATCATAATTAATTCATACAAGCATATAAAATTCTGAAATTTTTACCACAGATCTATATGCATACAACCTATGCTCTGATACCATTGTTGGATTTTAAACGCAGCGGGGGCATGGAAAAACACTTTTACACATATAAAATCTAAATAAAAGCATACAGATCATGAATAAAAATTCGAGGGATCGAATCTAACCTTTAAAATAATTCGGAGACAACGATCAGAGATCCTTAGCAGTTGCTCCTCAAGTGTGAAGCACTCCACCAGTATCCACCAAGAAAACGATGTTAAGGAGGAGGAAGGAGGTGGAGAGAATTGGGTTTTCCAAACTTTTTGGGTTTTCGGGTTGGATGTGGGTTGGAATAAAATAGGCTCTATAATAGTGTATTTATAGGCAAAATTTTTAGCTGAAATTTTCCCATAAATAATATTATTATTATCCCATTTATTATTCTCATTAATAATTAAAACACCTTTTAATTATTAATCCTTTTTCTAAACACTTTAGAAATAATTATCTCTCTTGATTTAATTTCCAAAAATTAAATCCTTTAATTAATAATATTAAGAACTTTTCTTAATTAATTTATAATCAATTAAATCTCATTCAATCAATTATTAAATTTGCCAATTAATTATTTATTTCACAAATAAATAATTATTTTGCCATTATTAATTAATTCCTCCACCATTAAATTATTCTCTTTTTATGGTGTGACCCTGTAGGTTCAATATTAAGCCGGTAGTAGAAATAAATAATAATAAAACTATTTTATCATTATTTATATAAATTCTCTAATTTATTAAATATGATTAATTAATTAATCACATTTATTCTACATCGTGAGGGATACTTCTCCGCATATCGCGACTATCCGGATAATTGGAATTCACTGCTTAGAATACCAAGAACCTATTCAGTGAATAGTTACCGTACAATAAACTCCTTCTACCCTACAATGTCCCGATTAAATACAAGGCATGGATCTCGTGTCAAGCCTATCTAATTCAATCACTTGCTTACCATTTACTATGCGTAGTTCTATGCAAATTAGAAACTCCTTTCTAATTTCATTCACTCTGGCCAGAGATTCCTGAACTAGCATAAGTGGATCAGCCTTGAACATTCGCTTCCTTCACTGGAAGGGGTAGATCCTTTATTGATCATTCACTATCTTCGTGTACAAATTCCTATACCCAGTAGAGCCCTAATAATTGTCCCTGGAGACTAAGAACTAAACCAAAGCATAGTTCAGTGTACACAAGATGACTATGATGACCTCAAATCTAAGGATACTTGTACACCTATCACTATGTGAACAACTGCTGACATGTGAGTGAACTCCATCAGTTGGTCAGCTGTGCGAGTCATGTTCAGTGAACTTATTCCATAATAAGCACCTACATACTAGCTATAGTGTCACCACACAAATGTCTATGAGAACAGACATCCTTCATAATGAAGCAAGCATAGTATGTACCGATCTTTGCGGATTATTAATTACCAGTTAGTAATTCTATGACCAGGAACTATTTAAGTTTAGAGTTATCATCTTTTTAGGTCTCACTATTATGATCTCATCATAATCCATAAAAAGCTTTACTCTAAACTATGGTATATCTTATTTAAACACTTAAATAGATAGAGCCCGTAATAAAAACAAAACAAGTCTTTTATTAAAATCAATGAAATCAAAACAGATTACATAAAGAGTTATTCCTAAATCCTAATACATGATTGGACTTAGGACATATTCCTTTCAATATGCTCAAACTTCTTCTTGCTAGAGTCAGACTTTCTAGACTCACTAGCAAAATGATCTGCTAAGCCACATTTGAAACACTTTAATTTAGACTTATCAACCATGTTTCTATTTGGCTAGGCTGCTCCAAAATTCTTCTTGAATTTGAGTTTGGATAATCTCCTGGATAAGAATGTTATATGCTCATCTATATCATCAATGTCATCTTGGATCAACTGTTCTTCATTTTCAGCTACCAGCCCTTTACCCTTGCTCTCACAAACTCTTGAGTTTGATGATGATTCCACAGCTTCAACCTTCATCTCATTTTCCTTCTCTTGCTCAACAACAAGTGCAATGGATCATCCTTTCTTTCTTCCTTCCTCCATCCTTTCATCTTCAGGATACCCTTCCATGCAACTTGAGAGCATTCAGTAGTTTTTGAAATCTACTGAAAATGTCAGTGAGTGACTCACTTTCTTCACAGTGAAAATGCTCATATTGCTGAATCAAGAGTTGCATCTTGTTCTCCCTGACTTGCTCAGTACCATCACAAATAATTTGGATTGTGTCCCAAACCTCTTTAGCTGTTTTACAATTTATGATGTTGTCAAACATATCACCATCAACACCATTAAAGAGTATATTCATGGCCTTTTTATCTTTCCTGACTTGCTCAATGTCTAGATCAGACCATTCATGTCTAGGCTTTGGAACTGATAGTTCATTCCCTGTAGCAGCTCTCATAGGGACATGAGGACCTCTTTCAATGTAGTCCACATAAGCTTCATCTTGACAGAGAAGATGTAGGTGCATCTTCACTTTCCAGTGGTGATAGTTATCTTTGTCCAGAAATGGAATCCTCACTCAAACATCCTTTTTGTTCATCTTGTTGATTGTTGTGATCTTTACACTCTTTATACTTCAAGAGCTTGCTCTGATACCAATTGTTATTCCCAAACAATGCAACAATATTATATAAGGGGTTGAATGTAATTTTGGCTCCTTTTTCAAACTTTAAGACTGTTCTTACTTAATATATATAACAGTGTTTGATTTTGCAAGAAGTGCGGAATTAAAACTTGAATTGAAATCAAAACACAAAACTTTAAAACTTTCTGGTGGATATAAACTTATCCACCAGATATATATATTAGTATGAGAACTCTGTGATGCTTGAATAGCACACGGCTGCTTTACAAGTGAACTTACAAACTTATAGAGAGATTCTTAACAAATACAACTTTTTCTATCTCTCTGAAAATTATGCTTACTTAGTTAGTTGTTCTACTTGCTACTCTTGGTTTATATATCATCAAGTTACATGATAGTAAGACAAGATAATAAAACAAAATTATATCTAGTGTAACTTCATGCTGCTACATTACTCTATCCAGCATCTTTGAATATCTTCATAATTGCATGGAAATGGTAATGCTTATTTGTTCTCTAAATCCTGCAATTAGGCTGCCACATTCCATTTGCAAACACCCGACGTATCTGACTGTGTTGTCACTTTCAACTGCTAATTTGAATATTATCATCCATCGGGATTATGTTGATCATCCGTCGGGAGCCTTGTTGATCATCCGTCGGGAGCCTTTGTAGATCATCCGTCGGGAGTCTTTCTGTCACTTAACTCCATTTCACTTATACAAAATTACAAGACATCTTATATTTACAATTATCCAACCTATTCTGCATATCAATCTAGTAGTCAACTTGACTTAAAGAATCCTACAGTGTCTACTCAATTAATACAATATTGTTTGTAGAAATGTGCTACAAGACTTGTTGTTACATAAGCTACATTCTCGATGGATGTTCAGTTATCATCCGTCGGGACTATAGAGATCATCCGTCGGGACTATAATAAAACATTCGTTGAGAGCTAAAACAACACTAAGTTAAATCTACTAAGGTGTTTTATTTAACTTACAATCAAGTTCACAACATATTCCTAATAGACTGGTATCTGTTCGTCATGCTTAAGGCATACTAAACATCAGGACGAGTACATATCATCGCATACATTATAGATCCAATTACCGAATCATATGGAACTTTGCTCAAACATCCCTTATCATCTTATGATTTAACTCAGTTATCTTTTGAGATCACTATCCCATGAGACATTGGGATATATCCTATTTTTGCCTCTTGCATCCCAAAATGATGCAATACTTTGTCAATGTATGTACTCTGACTTAGGCTGATTAATCTCCTTAATCTATCTCTATAGATCTTGATCCCTGATATACAGGTAGCATCGCCTAAGTCCTTCGTCAAGAAACTATTTCTCAACCAAGTCTTAACAACCTGTAGAGAAGGTATGTCATTCCATATTAGTAATATGTAATCTACATATAATACTAGGAATGCTACATGACTCCCACTAACCTTCTTGTAAACACACGGTTCATCGTCATTTTGAATAAAGCCAAACTCTTTGATTGTTTCATCAAAATGACGATTCCATCTCCTTGAGGCTTGCTTTAATCCATTAATAGATAGAAGAAACTTACATACCATTTTAGCAAAATTTGGATTGACAAAACCCTCTGGTTGTATCATGTATACATCCTCTTCAAGGCTCCCAGTTAAGAAAGCGGTTTTGATATCCATTTGCCAAATCTCATATTCATAGTAAGCAGCTGTTGCTAGAAAAATCCTGTTCGACTTGACTATAACAACTGGTGAAAAAGTCTCATCATAGTTTATACCATTAATTTGTTTAAAACCTTTTGCCACTAGTCGTGCCTTATAGGTCTGTACTTTACCATCCATGTCATTTTTCTTCTTGAAAACCCACTTGCACCCTATAGGTTTACCCCTTTAAGTGGATCAACTAAAGTCCATACTTTATTTTGATACATGGATTCCATCTCGGATTTCATGGCCTCTAGCCATCTCTCGGAGTCTGGACTGTTCATAGTCTCTTGGTAGGTAAGACGTTCATCATTATCTACGAGCATCACATCATCATCTTGAGTCAAGAGAAATCCATAATAACTCTCTGGCTCATGACAAGCCCTACTAGATCTACGAACAACCTACGTTTGCGGAGCAGGAACATCTTGATGTACATCCCGCCCACTTTCCAACTCTGGTTCAATGTTATGTTGTACATCCCGATCTTCATCGAGATCTATAGTCCTCCTCTATTTTTCTTGGAAAGTGACTCTCTTTCAAGAAATACAACAGTTCGAGAAACAAACACTTTGTTCTCTGTAGGATTATAGAAACTATACCCTTTTTTTTCTTCAAGATATCCCATAAAATAACATTTATATGATTTTGGTCCTAGCTTATCATAGACCAAGTGTTTCATAAATGCTTCACATCCTCATACTTTCATAAATGACATGCTATGATATTTTTCAGTCCATATCTCATATGAAGTCTTTTGAACCGATTTAGTTGGAACTCAGTTTAGTGTATATGCAGCCTTTTCCAGAGTGTAACCCCAAAAACTTATTGGAAGATCTAATATACTCATCATCGATCACATAATTTCCAACAAGGTACGATTTCTCCTCTCAGAAACTCCATTCCATTAAAGCGTTCCAGGAGGAGTAAGCTGTGATACGATATCACACTCCTCCAAGAACCTTTAAACTCGAGACTTAAGTATTCTCCTCCACGATCTGATCGTTGAACTTTTATACCTTCCCCTGTTTGCTTTTCCACTCCGGCCTTGTATTCTTTAAACTTTTCAGAAGAATCGGATTTGTTCTTCAAAAGGTACACATATCCATATCTACTAAAATCATCAGTAAACATAATGAAGTAGTAAAAGCCACCAATTTCCATCATACACATTGGACCACATACATCACTATGTATAAATCCTAATCGTTCGGGGGCCCTTTGACCTTGTCTGGTAAAATGAGCTTTACCATTTTGCCCATGAGACAAGATTTGCATTCTTTGTATGATTCAAAATCAAACTTATCCAAGTAACCATCTTGATTTAATTTGGAAATGTGTTTCTCATTTATGTGACCTAAACGACAATGCCAGTGGTACGTTTGATTTGAGTCTATCGTCTTAATACGTTTATTATCATTATTTATGTTATAGACAGGAGTATCTAAATCAAGAACATATAAACCATTAAACAAACGTGCAACCCCATAGATATCAATTATTCAATGGAAAGGAACAACTATATTCTGAATCAAAAATGAAAAACCTTTCTTGTCCAAACAAGAAATCGAAAAAATGTTTCTGCAAATCGCAGGCATGTAAAAACAGTTAACTAGTTCTAAAATAAGCCCAATGAGCAACGATAAATGATAAGTCCCTACAGCTAAAGCAGCAACCTTTGCTTCATTTCAAACACGTAGGTCGACTTCTCCCTTCGTCGTTGTCCTACTTACCTGCAGTTCCTGCACATTTATACAAATGTGAGAACCATATCTAGTATCTAATACCCATGAAGTAGAAGTAGACAAATTGACGTCTATAACATAAATACCTGAATCAGAAGCGGCAACAACCTTCTGATATATATATATTCAAAATCATATATACAGGCATATAAATGCAACAAAAATTATATACATGCCCATATATATCAAAATTATAAACATACAACTGAATTAAAATGTTTCACAAGTAGCTTTGATGCCGTTGTTAGAGTTCATAGCATAAACGCAATGGAAAAATCAAAAAAATAAATATGAAAACGAAACCCCAAACGCATGATCCATGGGAAACAAGACATTTAATTCAGAGATTAGATGTTTACATCAAACGAAGCTTTAACAATTGATGAATGATGGAGGTCCAAGCTTGAACACGTACTCGTATGTACGATTTACGTCTCTACCAGTATCCGCACAAACACTTGATCTTCGAAGGGGGAACAATGCACTAGAACCCAAGGCAGTTCCTCTCTATGTCTCTCTTTCTGAAAAGGCTAGGGTCACTACAAGAAAAACGGCTTTTTCCTACCAGCATTTTGGTAGGAAATGGTCTATTTCTGTTAGGAAAAGGGGGCAATTCCTACCAAAAGGCTTGGTGGGATTTGCTCCAGTCGGAATTGCTTTGTGGTAGGAATTGATGTTTGTATTTCAATTGGCCCCCACTTGCCAAGTGGCTACCCATGTGGCGTGCCACATGGTACGCCACGTCACCTATCATATCAGCTGCCACGTCATACAAATTGGGGTCATGTTGATGAGTTGGCATGTGGGACCCATCCACGTGTCCTGCCACGTGGCAATTGACACAGAAAAGACCTTTTTCCTACCAGAATTGGTAGGTTTTGAGTGAGTATTTCCTACCATAATTGGTAGGTTTTGATTGACGAATGGTAGGTTTTATGTCAGAAGACATGAATATCAGCATTTCCTACCAACCATTTTCTACCACTGTTTAGCTTGACTGTGGTAGGAAATACTTTGAATGTGGTAGGAAATGTTGGACAGTTTTAAAAAAAAATTATTTCATTGATATCAATGTAGAACAAGTTGTACATAAATTAATAGCTAAATCATAAGCATACAACAATAACCAAAACTGAAAAATTCATCATAAACCACGATCCGGACATATCGCCATTATAACATGAAAAAGAAAAAGTTACATCTTCATCATAATTGCATATTAGAAATAATAATTCATTACAACAATTATTAGATGTTTCAAAAGTTTAGACTAATCATCTTCAAGTTCTCATCATTGTTGAATCATTATCCTTCTTTCTTTGTAATTTCTTCATTATCGTTGTTGAATCATTTGCCTAAATTCTTTGTGATTTTTCCATTTTCGTCTTTGCTTGTTTCATTGCTTTGGTGTAGAGTGAATAAAATCTACATAAGACACATAAACAATTAATACATGTAGTAAAAAATAATGAAGTAATTACATAAACGAATCAAAATTAAAAATATATTAAAAATATTGAAATGCATACATATATAGGAGATAGTTAAAATGAAGAAGATGAAAATATTTACCAAAAGAAAAGAAGAAGATAGAGAAATTATGAAATGAACTTTTGGTGTAGATGAAATTGAAAATGAAAAGAGGAAGATAGTGATTTATAGATTCAAGTCACCTATTTCCTACCAATATTGGTAGGTTATAGTTTCGAGCGCAATTTTCAAATTTTTGGGTTTAATTTTGACTCCGTATTTGAAATTTTCATTTTTGATTTTGGCTCCACATTTGAAATATTTGTGAAATTAAGGTTCATTTCCTACCAATATTGGTAGGTTTTGAATTTGGCAAAAATTTTGAAATTTTGATTTTGGCTCCATATTTGAAATTTTTGGTTTTGGCTCCATGTTTGAAATTTTCATGAAACCAAAGTTCATTACCTACCAATATTGGTAGGTTTTGATTTGGATTCTTTTTTAATTCTTTGGTTTCCTCCAAATTTAAAAATTTTGATCTTGCTTTCATGTTTAAAATTTTCGTGAAACTACAACCATTATAGGTAGGTAATGGGGTTTAACAATTTTTTTTTGAATTTTTAGTGTAAGTGCAATTATTAAAAAAAATCGAAATATCAATATTTGACTAAACACTAGTAAAATTGACGAGTCAAACTAATGGTTCACTATTAAAATAGTAAAACAAATACATTTATTGTTTTCCAAAACTTTTATCTCACTAAAATATATATATCTTGATATTCGTACGGTTGGGTCATTCATAAAAAAAATTAAAAAAAAAACTAAACATCAATATGGGAATAACCCCTAGTAAGAAGTACTATTCAAATAATTGGTTGATTGTTAAAATAACATACAAAATAAATTAATTTTTTTAAAGAATTTTGTCATGTCACTAAAAATATAGATATTAACATCTGTATGGTTGGATAATTTGTAAGTATTTAGAAAAAAAATTGAAACATCAATGTGGGACTAAACGCTAGTAAGAAAAATTAGTTAAACTATTCGCTGACTATTAAAATAGCAAACCGAATACTTTTTTTCTAATAATTTTATCATACCACTAAAATATATAGATCTTGACATCCGTACGGTTGGATCCATCATATTTTTTTTATAAAAATCAAAACATGAATATGGGACTAAACACTAGCGAGAAGCACTGATCAAACAATCGGTTGATTGTTAGAAGAACAAACATAAAATTTTTATTTATTTCTAAAAGAATTTTAATGTCACCAAAACATGTAGATCTTAACATCCGTACAGTTGGATCATTTGTAAATATTTTTAAAAAAACCGAAACATCAATATGGTACTAATCACTAGTTAGAAGAACTGGTCAAACTATTGGTTGAGTGTTAAAATAGCAAACCAAATACATTAATTTTTTCCTAATAACTTTGTCATATCAATAAAATATATAGATCTTGACATCCGTATGGTTGGATCATTCATAATTATTTTTATAAAAATCGAAACATGAATGCGGGACTAAACACTAGTGAGAAGCCCTGATCAAACAATCGGTTGATTGTAAGAATATGCAACATAAAAAAATTATTTGTTTCTAAAAGAATTTTAATGTCACCAAAACATGTAGATCTTAACATCCACATGGTTGGATAATTTTTAAATATTTTTTAAAATATCGAAACATCAATATGGTACTAATCGCTAGTAAGAAGAACTGGTCAAACTACTGGTTGACTATTAAAATAAGAAACCGAATACAATAATTTTTTCCTAATAAGTTTGTCGTATCACTAAAATATATAGATCTTGACATCCGTACGGTTGGATCATTCATAAATACTTTTAAAAAAATCGAAACATGAATACCGGACTAAACACTAGTGAGAAGTACTGATCAAACAATCGGCTGATTGTTAGAATAACAAACATAAAAAAATTATTTGTTTCTAAAAGAATTTTAATGTCAATAAAACATGTAGATCTTAGCATCCGTACGGTTGGATCGGTTGTAATTTTTTTTTAAAAAATCGAAACCTCAATATGGTACTAATCGCTAGTTAGAAGAACTGGTCAAACTACTGGTTGACTGTAAAATAGCAAATCGAATACATTTATTTCTTTCCTAATAAGTTTTTCATATCACTAAAATATATTGATTTTTACATCCGTACGGTTGGATCATTCATAAATACTTTTAAAACAATCGAAACATGAATGCGAGTCTAAACATTAGTGAGAAGCACTGATCAAACAATCGGTTGATTTTTAGAATAACAAATATAAAAAAATTATTTGTTTCTAAAAGAATTTTAATGTCACCAAAACATGTAGATCTTAACATCCGTACGGTTGGATCATTTGTAAATATTTTTTAAAAAATCGAAACATCAATATGGTATTAATCGCTAGTAAGAAGAACTGGTCAAAGTACTGGTTGACTGTTAAAATAACAAACTGAATATCTTTATTTTTTCCTAATAAGTTTGTCGTATCACTAAAATATATAGATTTGACATCCGTACGATTGGATCATTCATAAATACTTTTAAAAAAATCGAAACATGAATACAGGACTAAACACTAGTGAGAAGCACTGATCAAACAATCGGCTGATTGTTAGAATAACAAACATAAAAAAAATATTTGTTTCTAAAAGAATTTTAATGTCACCAAAACATGTAGATCCTAACATCCGTACAGTTGGATCGTTTGTAAATATTTTTTTAAAAATCGAAACATCAATATAGCACTAATCGCTAGTTAGAAGAATTGATCAAACTACTGGTTGACTATTAAAATAGCAAATCGAATACATTTATTTTTTCCTAATAAGTTTGTCATATCACTAAAATATATAGATTTTGACATCCGTACTGTTGGATCATTCATAAATACTTTTAAAAAAATCAAAACATGAATGCGGGACTAAACACTAGTGAGAAGCACTGATCAGACAATCGGTTGATTGTTAGAATAACAAACATAAACAAATTATTTGTTTCTAAAATAATTTTAATGTCACCAGAATATGTAGATCTTAACATCCGCACAGTTGGATCATTTGTAAATATTTTTAAAAAAATCGAAACATCAATATGGTACTAATCGCTAATTGAAGGACTGCTCAAACTACTGGTTGACTGTTAAAATAACAAACCGAATACGTTATTTTTTCCTAATAAGTTTGTCATATTACTAAAATATATAGATCTTGACATCCGAACAGTTATATCATTCATAAATACTTTTACACAATGGACGAAAAATATAAAAAAACACATTTACTTAGTATTCACCCATTTTCTACCAATATTGGAAGGAAAAGACCCTGAATTATTAAATATTTTTCATTTTTCAAAAAGTTGTTATTTAATAATATGTGGACTGCTGATGTGGATGGTGGGCAATATTAGTATAAAATTTTATCAAAAAAACCTACCAGGATTGGTAGGAAAAAATTTCCCACCAAACTTGGTACGAAATACTGTCAGAATAATGACAAAATTTCTTTTTTTTTTGAAAAAAATTAATAGTTCAAATATGTGAGAGCGGATGATTTGGTTTGTGGGACCATTTTGGTATAAAATTTTGGTCAAAACCTACCAAAATTGGTAGGTTTTTTGTTTTCTACCAAAATTGGTAGGTTTTGATGCTTGCGTGTACAAAATCTTGGCCCACATGGAGCAATTTCTACCATATTATATACTAGTAGGAAATGATAGAGTAATTCCTACCAAGTTTTGCCGGTAAGATTTGCTTGGTAGGAAACGCCCATTTTTCTTGTAGTGGGTTTTGCCAAAATAACATTAGGTTAATTATCCTAGAAAGAGATGTATTTATAAAGTACATAAATAGGCCTTCTATCCCATAATATGATTGGACCTTTAATTTATTTAAACTTTAAATTCTAATTTAAATAACTAATTAAGTCATACTTAATTAATATTTAAATATAATTTGAATTCTAATAAAATCAGATTTCTTGATTTATTAATTAATTAAGTCCAACTTAATTAATATCATAAATAAATTTGAATTCATATTTTATTTAAATAAATTCTCCTTCAAGTGTTTTTTGTGTGTGACCACTACAAGGAAAATAAGCTTCAACAACGGTTTATGTCCATTGTCTGATACCCTATTTTTCCGTTGACTATTGAGCCGCCGTCTGTTAGTTGGATCAGACAACGGCTAAAAAACATTGTCTAAGATTATACAGACAATGATTATGGATTAAGCCCGTTGTATTACATCCAGAAAAGACAACGTTTTTTGCTTGTTTTCGTCGTAACAAGCGACATTACTCAAGGGTTCTCACAAACTCAGAAAACCGTTGTGTAAGGTATAACATTAAAACCAATCCTACAACACTTATTGTTGTATAAACGTTGTTGTGTATTCAGATAGACAACAAAAATGAAATTGAGCTCGTAAAACTCTTGTAATAAATTTCTACACACAACAGTTTTGGATTTTAATGTATGGCATGATCAGATACATACAACTGTTTATTTGTCCAAATGTATTGCATGAATACCTTTGATACAATATCTTAATATTATATAGACAATGGTTTACTAGTGTTGTGAGAGTTAATTTTGCACCGAAGTTTTGTGTTCGAAAGCATTGTTTTAGTATTAAAGACATGATATTTTAATGAAGCTTGGTTCTTAAAAGCGTTGTCTTACACAAAATATAACAAGTAATCAAATGAAATTAACTTTGCAAATCTAAAAAAAAGTTCTAAAGTTAATCCGTGATCGGAAATCACAACAACATAGTTATACAAAAGCTAAAAGCATATTGATATCACTGCTTTCATGAGTGTAAGATTTCTACTACAAATTAAAGAAAATATAGAGTCTACAAGGATTTGATGTTGGCTACTCAGAGCTCACTTGGCCTTTTCAGCTTCTCTTCACGTCTTCCGCAAGAGCTATGTTGTCCTTGCAATATCATCATAGCATGTGATAGGCAATTTCCCAATCTGGAGAAAACAAACAATCTTCAAAATAAATCGACAACCACTCTTAAGTTAATATTCTTTTCCTTCCTACATTATAAGAAAAACAAAGAACTGGATCTCTTAATATAAAGTGAAATCAAACCAAGACATAATAGAAAATAAATAAATGCCCATAGTGTCACCTGGCTCACTTCCATGAAGAGACTGTCAATGTCCTGCTTTCTAAAGATACCACCTTTCCTCGCAGTTGATCTTGGTGAAGATTGGGAGGTCCTGCTTGCAACATCTTCATCTTTTCCTCTTTTGTCAACCTCCTTTTTCAAATCATCTATCCCGACAATCTGTAGAGAAAGTCGAAGTACACATAAAATTCACTTAAAATAAGATTGATAAACTACATGCTAGATTCTCAAAATTTCCAAATAAAAGGAGGCCACAAACATATACAAAAGGCAATTTGTAAACCAGGGCACATAGATTTGTAAAGTAATCCATAATTATGCTTCTTTTTTTGTAAATAGTTCAGCTGCTTTGTAGCTAGCTGATTACCTAAAAATAGTTTCAAAAACCCTTAAACACGGCTCTACAAACTGTTTTCTGGAAACTAGCAATGGTTGCTATAATTTCTCGTAACTGTTAGCATAGAAGTCATTAGTTCAGTCACTAACCAAACAGCAGTCTAGTCAGTGATTGAATGCAGTTTGAGTCCAATGTCTAGTTCTTGATATCTTGGTTAATCTATGCATGTATATAAAACAAAATGATTCACGCTTACTTACCTTCATAATGTAATCCACAACTAGACCTGTTCTCTGGTCTCCCAATGCAATTGACTAGAAGAAATAATACAGTGGTGTCACCGTGTCAGAGAAACCGTATATACTTAAACAAGAAACTACAGAAATAATACAGTGGTGTCACCATTCACTGATTCTCCGTTTCATAACCGCCTGAAAATTTAACCAAAAATCAAAGGGTGACCACAAATATTTTGGTAATGTGGAAATTTAATTAAAAGGTAAATGAATAACTTACAATCTCTTCAACAATCTCTTTAACTTTAGGATCCTTATAGTTTCCATCTTTATCCTGTCACGCACGAACCCAGGTAGCTGACCGATCTATCTCCATTTGAGGATTGCTTTGCGACTCCATGAATAACCATGTTCGAGATATCAAAATTAAGAAACATCAACCCGTTTGAATATGACTCTTGTAAAAAATCAAAGAGTGTATATTACTAACCATTTCTTGTTCAAGGTTAGCATAACCCTTGCAAGAGATGCAGTGAGGGTATTCATTCAGCTCCCTTCTTTTTTCTGCGTAGTGTGGATCTTTTTTTTCACATAACAGATAGTTAAAAAATTAGCAACAAAGCCTAATGTAACTTGTAAGAACTTTAAAAACAAATAAAGTCAAAAACTCACAATAAACTCAATAGAGAGATGATCAGAAATAAACATATCCCAATGTGCTTTCTCTATATATGAGTAGTCAGCTGGAGGAGACTCCAACAACTCAAGTTGATCCCGGTAAGGAAGGATGTATTCAGTTGTTAATCGACTTTTAAACTCCCTCCACTTCTGGCACACTGACTTCAACACCATCTTCCTTGCTGTTAGCGGCACATCAAATGCCATCTACATTCTTAAGAATTGTTACTTAAGTGCAAGTTAGGTGGTAGGCAACAATGTGTACTTAAGTACTAGTAAGGGCAATTAATGTTACCTGCACACAATCCTATATTTTATTCTTTCTTTCTTTTGAAATACGTATCCATGAATCATACCATACTGCGACTTTAGTTCTTGCAAGAACTCCGATGTAAGACTGCATTTCAGTTCCCGCATCACCGTAGGGCTCACCCTTTGCATTGAAAGGCACCGGGAGCTTGATGCCCAGGATCTTACGTCGTACAATCCTATGCATTGTCACAGCTCCGTGTTTCAAGAGTTTAAGTCCCTCTTTTTTCTCAGCCACTGCTTGACTCCCATGTTTCCTTTTCTTGGATATTTGATTTTGTAAATTGCTGGAAATGGCCTTCCTTTTAACAGACACAAGGGATGAATTACTTTGAGAGGGCTGCACTGGTGTTTCGGTCATTGAGGCTGACTTGTTCTTCTTTAATGCCTTTAAAAAGGGCAGAGTCAGTACGAGCAGAGACATATTTTGTTTTCCTTGAATCCATGATAAATCTACACACAAACAGAGAAAGAAACATAAATCTCAACCAAAGTCACATAAATCATAGTCACAAACAAAGAAACACAGTCACAAACAAAGAAACATAGTCACAAACTCAATCAAAAATCACATAAATCTCACACAAACAAAGTCAAAAACTCACTCAAATATCAAATAAATCTCAGACAAAGTCCAAAACTCACACAAATATCACATAAATCATACACAAAGTCCAAAATCTCACACAAAGTCCAAAACTCAAAAAAATCACAGTGACATACTATCAAACCCTTGGTATGCATAAATCACTATACATATATATCTTACACAACAATGGCATAAACTAAAATACAAAGTCCAAAACTCACACAAAAATCACAATCACATATTATCAAACACTTGGTAGGCATAAATCACTATGCATATATATCTTACCCAATAATTACATAAACTAAAACACAGGGAAAAACAATAATAAACACACTAATAAACACACTAATGCATGTATAACATAAAAAAATAAATCAAGCAAGAGACGAGGAGGGAGGGAGAGAGAAGGGGTGAGAGAGACAGAGAGGGAGGAAGAGGAGAGATCGAGAGAGAGAAAGAGAAAGAGGGGGAGTGTGTGAGAGAAAGAGGAGGGAGAGAGACTGTGTGTGTGCGAGAGAGAGAGAGAGAGAGAGAGAGAGAGAGAGAGAGAGAGACTGTGTGTGCGAGAGAGAGACTGTGTGTGTGAGAGAGAGAGAGACCTGTCTCCGCCCGAAGATGAGAGCTCCGATTGAAAAGAGAGGGAAATGAAAATTGTGATTGAGAAATGAAAGAGGGAAAGTAAACCTAAGCAAACTTAACCAGTACTAAATTAATATTCTATTATAATATTTTTAATAATCTATTATAATATTTAAATAAAACATATATTTAGTAATTTATATATTCGAGTATAATAATTTGAATTATACATATATGTATATTTTTCATAATGATAAAAAAATGTAAAAAATTGTTATACTAACTTTTATATTGAACCAAAATGTATTAATAAAAATAATTAATTTGTTCAATTTAATTTAATAATATTTATTATTAAAAATTAAATTTCGTTCATATCGTTGTTATCGACTAAATTAAATTAAATTAAATTCAAATTGATTTAATTAAACCTTCTATGTGTAAAGAAATATTGTTCTTATCAATTAAATTAAATTCGTTATTATTATAAATAAAATATCACCGAGTACAAATCTTAAATCCTAAACCCTAACACGTGATACGGATTTTACATTACCAATGTATTATTCTAATCCTAACATGCAAAATGAATTTCAAATTTTTTAATAATTTTTTCTTATGACTAAAATCGATATATCTTAACATCCGTACGGTTGGATCGTCGAAAAATCATTTTAAAAAATTAATCCTGTAAATTGGGAACGAGTCTCGTTGTCGGGAGGGGTACTTTTACTAGATTTTTCTAATCTTGACATGCAAAATGAATTTCAAATTTTTTAATAATTTTTTCTTATAACTAAAATCGATATATCTTAACATCCGTACGGTTGGATCGTCGAAAAATCATTTTAAAAAATTAATCCTGTAAATTGGGAACGAGTCTCGTTGTCGGGAGGGGTACTTTTACTAGATTTTTCTAATCTTGACATGCAAAATGAATTTCAAATTTTTTAATAATTTTTTCTTATGACTAAAATCGATATATCTTAACATCCGTACAGTTGGATCGTCGAAAAATCATTTTAAAAAATTAATCCTGTAAATCGGGAACGAGTCTCGTTGTCGGGAGGGGTACTTTTACCAGATTTTTCTAATCCTGGCATGCAAAATGAATTTCAAATTTTTTAATAATTTTTTCTTATGACTAAAATAGATATATCCTAACATCCGTACGGTTGGATCGTCGAAAAATCCTTTTAAAAAATTAATCCTGTAAATCGGGAACGAGTCTCGTTGTCGGGAGGGGTACTTTTACCAGATTTTTCATACCTGGCATGCAAAATGAATTTCAAATTTTTTAATAATTTTTTCTTATGACTAAAATCGATATATCTTAACATCCGTACGGTTGGATCGTCGAAAAAATATTTTAAAAAATTAATCATGTAAATCGGGAACGAGTCTCGTTGTTGGGAGGGGTACTTTTACCAGATTTTTCTAATCCTGACATTCGAGATGAATTTCAAATTTTTTAATACTTTTTTCATGTGACTAAAATGAGTAATTCTTAACATCCGTACGGTTGGATCCTCTAAAAAATCATTAAAAAAATTTATCTTTTTCATCAGGTATGAAAAAAATCTAGTAAGAGGCAACACCCAACGGTTTTTTATGAAAAAGTTTTGTCTGAAATAAATTGTGACAACAGTTTTTTTGAAAAAAATCGTTGTCTTAGATGATCAACTTTTTTAAATCTTAAGCCTGATATTAAATCTACTTTTAATCAACGGTTCTAATTACACCAACTCAACAATCCAAGTGAATGTTTTTTCACCAATCACATCATGCCACCTCATCACAAGCAACACTGGTTGCATCGTCGAGAAAATCATTTTAAAAATTAATCATGTAAATCGGGAACGAGTCTCGTTGTCGGGAGGGGTATTTTTTTTAATATTTAGGAACTACCACTTTAATTACATTTTCGGTATAATTTCAAGCAAGATATATTTGAAAATTTTAAAATATTTTTTAAGTGAATAAAAACAATATATATTAACATCAACAGTTTAAGGAATATATATTAATAAAGTCAAAAAAATATATGGCATTAAAAATTATTGTCTGAAATTTAAAATGTGTTGTCTTAACAAAAGTCATACAACAGTTTTTAATATAAAACAATTGTCGGATGTAATATCAACCAAATAAATAGTGCCAAATTCATACAACGGTTTATAACCAAAAAAGGTTATTTAAAAACAATGTCAATAACGGTTTTCAAGAAAAAAACCGTTGTTGAATCACACAATGGTATTTTTAAAAAAGCCTGTTGTGCATAGTTTTATACGACAACGTCTGAGAAAGAAAACCGTTGTAAAAATGTGCCCATTTTTTAGCTTATTTATTCATAAATATTTATTATTTAACGTTATTAACGATCTGATACACGTTGTCGGTATTATGTTATTAGTAGGTTGTAATTATTAGGTATATTTGAAATCTTAATACACACAAATTAATTTAGTGTAAGTCATTGGTTACTCGTATAAATTAATTAACGGTGGCATATAAATTTTCCGAAAAAAATTTAAAACTAGTAAAAATATAGACAACGTTTTTTTCTAAAATCATGTTGTGGTAAGTTACTTTACATAAGTGTTTTTTAGGAAATGTCGTTGTTGGAATTCTACAACAGTTTTTTCTTTAAGATTGTTGTAGTATTACATATTTTACAACAGATTATAAATATCGATAACCGTTGTCTAACTGTTACAAGTGTTTTATTTTAAAAATACTTGTATAAGGTAGATTAATATAACGTGCTTTTTCGAAAAACACTTGTTTGGATTGAACAATTAACAATGTAAACTTGAAGCACTTGTGATTAATTTTTTATTAATTATAAAGTAGATAATTAAACTATTTTGTAATATAAAATTTAAATATTTAATCTAGATGAAAGTGGAATTAATTAGAGTTTTTTGTTTTTAAAAAATTTAAAATGAATTGTTTGGAAATTATTTTTTCTGAAATTATTACTATTTTTATTGTAATAAACTAGACAACGATTTATTTGAATATTTTGTTGTGCAACACGTTTTTAAATTTAGTAAGAAAGACAACGGTTTTAAGAATTAGACTATTGTCTGATATAGGTGACATATAATATATGTAGAACACTTGTCTATCAAGTATCATTTAGACAACACCTAATTTGTACATTGTGTGATTCGAGCTTAACTAACTAGTAGAAAAAAATACTTGTCTCATTTCCACAACCGTTAAACAAGACGTTATCTCAATCATTTTCAGACAATGGATTTTAAAAATCGTTGTACGATTTTACTCATTTGCACAACATCACCTTAGAAAGGGTTGTCTGTCTCCATCAACTAGACAATGGATTTTAAAGCGTTGTAGTAATACTAAAGCCTTCCCATTCACACAACATCTTAATTTTGAAAACACTTGTCTGATTTGTTTTACTAGACAACATTTTTTTATCGCTTGTAGTAATCAACGTCAGACAACGCCAATTTTTTGGTTGCAAAAAAACTGTTGTATGAAAAATTCGGGCAACACTTTTTTGGTCGAGTGTTGTCTAATCGGTGTTGTCTGATTGCGTTTTTCTTGTAGTGGACCCTATAGGTTATTATTATGTTGGAAATAATTTTATTATCCAATAATAAAATTATGAAAAATGAGCGGCATCTAGTAATACATCATTCATACTCAAGTAATAATAATAAATCGGTGATTCGATTAAACCTTTTGCGACAAATGTTCCATGTAATATAATCCTTTTAACCTTGATATTTTGGATTAAACTCGAGGCATGGTTTGTGTCATGCTCTTCATAATTTTATCTTTATTTTCTTCATCGATGAGTAGACTATATTAAATAAATTTGAGCACGACCATGCATTTCATAGTCTCACTAAAACAAGAGGCCAATAATATCACTCCTAAAATAGAGGGTTAAATCTCATCTAGATCATTCATATTTCTCATACGATTCATAATATACTCAATGTCTACTTTTATTATTAGCCGGTCAAGGATAACTTTTAATAGAATCAAGGTGTATTAATTCTCGTATAGAAATATAATGACTTCAAGTTTAAGGACCAATACATCATTGTCACTGTGAGATTAACTTATGACACTCTAAACACATACTCACAACGGGTCAATCCAACACCATATACTAATACATGTGCCTATTTTTTGATTTTAGTATCACCATACCTATGATCAATGAGATGTGATCATCAGTCAACAAACACACTAGTCTCAATGTATTAATACTTGACTAGGGACCTTTAGCAATATCAATACTATTCTCATAATCTCATTTTTAAGTCACGTAATTAGAGATATAGAGTTACATATCATATTTCAAGGACATTTATTAATCTAACATTTTATCGCAGAAAATAAAGATATAATAATTTTTAAAGAATAATCCAAATGTCTCATAACATAAATATAATAGTGTTGTTTCTAGGGCGTACGCTAACAGCTTTAACTGGCCAGAAGGTGAATTTCGGTAAGAGCATACTCTATGGATATAGGAAAAGCCTGTTGCATTTGGATACTTGGACGAGTTTGCTTGGCTGTGAAGTTGTTGAATGGGACCTCATTTATTTGGGTGCCAATGTTAGTTCGTCATCAAAAAAGGTGAAATTTTAGGATCCTTTGGTAGGAAAGATGAAAAAAAGTTAGCAGCATGGAGAACTAATGGGGTAAATCAAGCACGTAGATTGGTAATGCTGAAATCGGTTCTGGACATCATTCCAAATTACAGGTTTGGTCTTTACAAGGTACCCAAGAATGTTGTCAAGGAAATTGATCTAACCGGGAAGAGGTTATTTATGGGGGGTTTCTGGGGAAGATGGTAGAATAAAGGACAAGCTGCATTTACTAAGGTGGTCTGAAATCTGCAAATTGAAAAGTCAGGGTGGCTTGGGAGTGACCAACTTGGAAACTAGAAATATTTCTCTTTTTTTTTAAATGGTGGTGGAGAGGTATGTCAGAAAGGGATAGTTTTTTGAAACATTTTCTTAAGGTCTAAGTACAATTGAAATCTTTTCTTTATTTTGATAGTTTACAATGTAGCAGTGCTTCCACAAATTCCATTCGTGACATTCAGCTCATTGGTCATATGAATCCTCCCCTTTTAACTTTCTGGTCGCAGTCAATTTGGAAGGTTAGGAATGGATGTAAAGTTTGGTTTTGGGAGGATTATTGGATAGGGGATCGACCTTTAAATTTAATACTTCTGAGACTATACCAGTTGTTTACTAAAAAAAGGAATAAGGTTAAATAATTCCTATTTTGGTGGAGTTCAAAGGATATTAACACAAGATGGTGCAGACCATTAAAAGCTTAGGAAGAAGACTCAGTGAAGCAGCTACGAGATTCGATTGAAAGTATCACTTTGTACATAGGAGAGAATACTTTGTTAGGAATGCATATAGTAAGCAATACAAGGTAAGTGATTGCTATGGGAGGTTGCTTGGTCAAGAAGTTACCCGTATGGAGTTTGGATAAATATTTGGAACACCTTACTTCCTCCAAAGAATCATCTATTTTTATGGAAAGTGGCTAGGATAGTACTACCAACCCGAGAACTTTTACATTATCGAATTAATAGAGGTACTTTTACTAGCACTTGTAGCTGGTGTAATTTAGTAGGAGAATCAATTTCATCTTTTCCTCGAATGTGAATTGGCTACTTGGAGTTGGATATTGATCAAAGAATGATGGGAAATTGATTTATAGGTTAATAATTTTGCTCATTTTTCTCTTGAGGACGTTTGAATTTTATGCAAAGTGGAAAATCTAAAAAAGGCATGGAAAGTTATGGTCTCAGCGGTCCTGTGGACTATTTGGTTGGCTAGAAACGACCAAGTCTTTCAAGATAAGAGAATAACAAGAAGCAAATTGATAGAAATTATAAAAATCAGATCTTTCAAAAGGTTTGTGGAGATGAATTTGATGGATGCTTCATGGGAATCTATATGGCAAATAACTCCAGGTAGTTGTATTGTACTGAGTTATTACCAAAAAAATAAAGTTTTTTCCTGGAATAGTAAGGTGACAAAGTTCTATTATATGTGTATGGTTGATGGTTCCTTCAAGAAGATCTCGCAGAATCATATTAAAACAAGTGTGGGTGGAATAATTCTGAATAAACTAGGAGAAAGAAAATATTTTTTTCCTGGACCAGTTTTAGCCTTGAATGCTTTGGAAGCCGAGATTCTAGTCATTGAACATATAATGGAATTCAGTTTACAGAGCTCAAGTAAATCAGATACTTGGGTGTTTATTCAGATAATTTACAGGCTATTGGTTTTGTTAATTAAAAAATGTTGGAAGGTTTCGGGAAAATTACAAGATTAGTTTGTGATATTCTCAGAGAAAATATAACAGAGATGCTAATAGGTTAGCTAAAGAGGGGGAAACTAGGCAATCTTTCATTGGTGGTTAGATTTAAATGTCCCTTATTTTACAGACATGGGTGAATTCTGATTGGTGCATGGCAGTTACTTACTTAGGAGGCTGCATGGATGACACTTGTCAGCTTGATATCAAAAATAAACTTCTAATGATTAAACCAGTTATGCTTTTGTGCTTTTTTAATAAAGGGATTTTCCATTATTGTAGTCACTGACTCCCATAGAAATGAGCTCTTCTTATTGGTGGTTGAATAATAAATGTTAATGACCCCCTGCATTCACATCAATTCCACCAATAAAAAGAGCCGATTTTTATTGGAGTCATTAGAAAGACGGATAAATAAAAGCATGCTTAAGATTTGGCGGCTAAAAGTATCTTTTTTCTTGAGCTGCTGTACAAATGTTTCAGTCTCCAATATCTTCAATGATGAATCCAAACTCCTTTTATACTGGCTTCTCCAGCTATCCCTCATCTCTCAATTCATCCTTATTCTTTCTCAGTCCTCTCCTGCCTCTCAAAACTTCCAAATGGCAGTTGATCACCTGTGGTTTGCTCCTGAATTAGGAGTAGTCAAGATCAATATTCATGGAGTCATCGATGAGGTTGCTCACCCAAATGGTAACAGAAACAACATTGATATGTTATCTAGAGACCATGATGGTGCATATCTTTGGGGAGTGATGGATGTTGAAAAATAATCTTAAACTTATTTTTATTTGTAGTAAATTAATAATATTTTCTTATTTGATTTGTTGAGTTGATGACTTAGTCATGCTGTTAGTGGATAAGTGGCAGGGGATTAGTAGGAGTTGTTAGGCCCATTACTAATTTTCCTGATTTATAGCTACCAGTATGTTAGTTCTTTTCTATATATTGTATCATTGATTAATGAAAAAGCAGGTCTTTTGGTGTGCAAATCTGTGTGTGTGATTTGTGTTTTACTAATGAGAAGTAAACAGATATATACTTATGTATATATAATCAGTTAAAATTCTACACTTGGTATCCGAGCCTCATGATCTAGGGCTTTGTGAGATATTTTAAAATATACATCTATATATATATGTTAAATATTTATTTATCATATTTAATGGCATCAAAAAATTTCTCCATTTATATTTAATGAGGTATCAAAAAAAAATCTACGAGAGAGAAGCATGTGAAGAAGAAAGAGAAGCAAGATAAAAAAATTAAGGAAAAAATTGAGCAGTGAAAATAATGAAAAAGATATCATGGCACAAGTGGTTGTGAAAGAAATTTTGTTTTAGAAGTGTGGGTGATTATGTGCACAAGGAGAGAAGTGCTCCATCAAACAAAAATGACGTTGATGAGAAGTGCATCAACAAAAAATTGTTTTTGATGATAAGTGCATCAAACTTGATAGTGGTGAGAAGTGCATGACAAAATGAAGAGATGGTGGTGAGAAGTGCATCACAAAAATGAAGAGAAATGTTTCATAAATTATGTTCAGCTAAGTTTAAGATTACGGGGGAGATTGTTGAAAAATAATCTTAAACTTATTTTTATTTGTAGTAAATTAATAATGTTTTCTTATTTATTTTGTTGAGTTGATGACTTAGTCATGCTGTTAGTGGAGAAATTGTAGGACTCATAATAAGTGGCAGGGGATTAGTAGGAGTTGTTACCCATTACTAGTTTTCCTGATTTATTGCTACCAGTACGTTAGTTCTTTTCTATATATATATTGTATCATTGATTAATGAAAAAGCAGGTCTTTTGGTGTGCAAATTTGTGTGTGTGATTTGTGTTTTACTAATGAGAAGTAAACAGATATATACTTATGTATATATAATCAGTTAAAATTCTACAATGGGATCATTGCAATGTAGTTTTTAATCTCAGGTCCGGGTTGTACATCTGGCATGCAAATTTCTACTTCTTATAACATCCCTCACATTCACATTGAGACATACAATATTTGTCTGTACATTGAGTCTTGTATAAGTACGCTGGTTATGATGAATGGAAAAATACATTGCTGCAATATTTCTTCCCAGTTCCAAAACAAACACATATATCTATATTTATTTCCAAGAATCTGGTATTAGAGCCACAGTGAATTAATGGATGTCAAAGGACAGTAAGATGGAGACAAGCAAAACAAAAGAGATCGGACTGACCTATCCTATGTTGAATCGAGGAAACTACACGGCGTGGGCTTTAAAAATGAAAGTCTTTATGGAGGCGCACGGAGTGTGGGATGCAATTGAGCCTAAGGATCTGAAAATAGTGATTGAGGAGAGAACTGACAAGGTTGCACTTGCCGCTGTGTATCAGGGAATTCCGGAGGACATCTTGTTGTCGGTGGAAGAGAAAAAGACGGCGAAAGAGACTTGGGAAGCAATTAAGACGATGTGTCTAGGTGCCGATCGTGTTAAGAGGGCGAAAATTCAGACCCTCAAATCTCAATTCGAGTCTCTAAACATGAAGGACAATGAGTCACTTGATGATTTCTGCATGAAATTGTCCGGACTAGTGACAAACATACGAATGTTGGGAGAAGAAATTAAGGAAGCATATGTCGTGAAGAAGCTACTTCGAGTAGTCCCTGCAAAGTTCTTGCAAATTGCTTCAACTATCGAGCAGTTTGGCAACTTGGAGGAGATGACAATTGAAGAGACTGTTGGGTCTCTTAAAGCCCATGAAGAGAGGCTACGAGGTCAAGTCGAGACCTCTGGAGGACAGTTACTTCTCACAGAGGAAGAATGGACCAAGAAAGACAAGGAGGAAAGAAAGCTGTTGTGCACGCGAGATGAATGGATGCAGAAAAACAACAAGGGTGGAGCCGATGTGTCCTTGAGCCAGAGAGCCAGGAGTAACAGTGAATATCGAAGTAGAGAGTCCGGACGTAATTGGCGTGACAGAAGTAAAGTCCGGTGTTTTAATTGTGGCGCATATGGTCATTATGCGGCTGAATGTAAGAAGCCTAGACGAGATAAGGATCAGAAGGAAGAAGTAAATATGGTGCAGATGCAGGATGATGAACCTACTTTGCTAATGACAGAGTTTGAAGAAAATAATGAAAAAGTGATGCTGCTCAATGAAGATAAAGTAGTGCCAAAACTAAATAAAAGTGATGTGGGGAATCAAGTAGACTCAAATCTATGGTATTTGGACAACGGGGCCTCAAATCATATGACGGGTCAGAGATCTAAATTTGCAGAGTTGGAGGAGAACATTACAGGGCAGGTCAAATTTGGAGATGGTTCTGTCGTGCACATTAAGGGAAAGGGTTCAGTAATTCTATGCTGCAAAAATGGAGAGGAAAGAATTCTTCGTGAGGTATACTACATTCCCACTCTTTGCAATAATATTATTAGTCTTGGGCAAATGTCGGAGGAAGGAAATAAGGTGATTCTCAATGGCGAGTATCTATGGGTCTATGACAAAGAAAATCTGTTATTAATGAAGGTCAAGAGATCGATGAATAGGTTGTATAAAATCATTATAGACAGTAGAAAATCAAGTTGTTTGCTATCAAAGTGTGATGAAATCTCGTGGATCTGGCACTCTAGGCTTGGCCATGTAAATTTTAAAGCGATGTCGTTGATGTCCTCAAATCAGATGGTGTGAGGCTTGCCAATGATTAAACAGAAAAATGAAGTGTGTTCTGGATGCTTAATGTCAAAGCAAACAAGGCGACCTTTTCCGTCTCAAGCTACTTACAGTGCAAAGGAGGTTTTGGAACTGGTACATGGTGATTTATGTGGGCCAATTACACCAGCAACTCCTGCCGGAAATCGATATTTTCTTTTGTTGATAGATGATTATAGTAGAGTGATGTGGGCTTACATGTTAAAAAACAAGGATGATGCACTTGAAGCATTCAAGAAATTCAGACTCCTAATTGAGAACAGCCCCGAGAAGAAAATCAAAACGCTAAGAACCAGATAGGGGAGGAAAATTTTGCTCAAAGGCATTCAACTCGTACTGTGAAGGGGCAGGAATAAATCGACATTATACAGCCCCCTACTCGCCACAGCAAAACGGCGTAGTAGAGAGAAGGAATAAAACGGTGGTTGAGATGGCCCGGAGTTTTTTGAAGCAGATGCAGTTACCATCTATATTGTGGGGATAGGCCATTCGACACTCAGTGTACATTTTAAATTGCTTACCCACAAGAGCCGTGTCTGGAGTAACACCATACGAGGCATGGTGTAATACTAAGCCTGACATTGGGCATGTTCGTATCTTTGGTTGCATAGCCTACATGAAAATACCATCACAATACACGAAAAAACTCGATGACAGAAGTAAAGTTGTAATTAATCTTGGCAAAGAACCAGGGACTAAAGCCTACAGGTTATATGATCCTGAAAATAAAACATTACACGTAAGCAGAGATGTCGTATTTGACGAGAAAAAGGCATGGGACTGGGAGAAAACCAGTGAGGTTGAAGAAGCTCGAACTGGTACATTTTCTGTGATGACTGGGTTTACAGATGAAGAAGAAGAAACAACTGAAGGGGAACAAACACCAGTGACACATGGTCAAAACTCAAGTGAAGAAAGCTACCAAAACCCAACCAGTGAGAGTTTGAATGATCAAACAGGGGAAAGTATGTCAAGTTCTGAGTCTGAAAGCAACACCGAGCAGCCAAGAAAATTCAGAACTCTACAAGAAATATACGATGCCAGTGAGGAAATCGAACTTGAAGACGAAGAATTGTTACTCATGGGCGTGGATGAACCATCGAACTACAAGCAAGCAGCGACGGATAAGAATTGGCGATTGGCTATGAAACAAGAGATGGACGCAGTTGAAAAGAATAATACCTGGAAACTGTCCGAGCTACCTCCCGGCCATAAAGCTATTGGCTTAAAATGGATCTACAAGCTCAAAAGGGACAAGAATGGCAGAATTTTAAAGTATAAAGCGAGAATTATAGCTAAAGGGTATGTGCAAAAATGGGGAGTGGATTTTGAGGATATTTTTGCACCCATCACTCGACTTGAAACGGTGCGACTTTTACTAGCTCTGGCTACAAAACATGGCTGGGAGGTGCATCACCTGGATGTAAAAACAGCATTCCTGAATGGTGATATTCAGGAAGAGGTATATGTTTGTCAGCCATATGGTTTTGTAATAAAGGATAAAGAACACCTCGTATATAGACTCATTAAAGCATTATACGGCCTAAGACAGGCCCCTCGTGCCTGGTACGCCAAGCTGAGTAAGAACCTGGAATCACTTGGGTTTAACAGGTGTCTGTATGAACATGCGGTGTACACAAAAGGGATTGGTGATGAGAGACTAATTATTGGCATATATGTGGACGATCTTTTAGTGACAGGGACATCAGTTTCGGTCATTGAGGATTTTAAGAAACAGATGGGCGAAAGATTTGAAATGAGTGATATGGGTCGTTTGTCTTACTACCTTGGAATTGAAGTAGCACAAGGATCTGGTTTTGTTGAACTTAAACAAACGGCGTACGCAAAAAAAATTCTGGAGAAGGCTGGGATGGTGGATTGCAACCCAACAAAGTTCCCCATGGATCCAAAAGAGTGTCTCACGAAAGATGAAGGTGGTAAAACTGTGGATGCCACTCAGTTTAAAAGTATGATCGGAGGTCTGCGCTATCTAGTACACACTTGACCCAATATAGCTTACTCGGTTGGGATGGTTAGTAGATTCATGGAACGTCCAACTATAGTCCACCTAAATGCGGCTATGTGAAGGGTACACTTGAATATGGCTTGGTATATACAAGGGAGAGTGGTAATAACTTGCTTACTGGGTACTCAGACAGTGACATGGGTGGAAGTATTGAAGATCACAAGAGCACGGGAGGAATGGTTTTCTACATAAATGAGAGTCTCATAACCTGGGTTTCGCAAAAACAAAGGTGTGTGGCACTTTCAACTTGTGAAGCAGAATTTATGGCAGCAACTGCAGCTGCGTGACAAGCTGTTTGGTTGAGAAAGCTCTTGGGACAGTTAACTGGGAATTATGTGGGTCCTGTAGTACTGTATATCGACAACAAGTCAGCTATTGACCTAGCAAAAAACCCGGTTTTTCACGGACGAAGCAAGCATATAGACATTCACTATCACTTTGTTCGGGAGTGTGTTGAACGGGGAGAGATTGTAATCAAGCATGTGGTCACGAACAGTCAACGAGCTGATATAATGACTAAAGCTCTCAACACAGTCAAGTTCGAGAGCATGAGGAAACTACTGGGTGTGAAAGATTTGCATAAATAAGTTCAGATTAAAGGGGAGAATGTTGGGAAAGTAATCTAGACTTATTCTGTTATTTCAGTATTTTATTTTATTGATTTGGTTGTGCTGTCATGATCTGTAACCAAGTATTTGGTTGCAATGATTAATTGTTAATTGAGAGTTTTCAGGAGGAATAAAAGGATAGTCACTAAGTAATTGTAGGATAATAGTTGTAGTTTCTGTTTTTAGCATCTTGTCTGTACATTGAGTCTTGTATAAGTACGCTGGTTATGATGAATGGAAAAATACATTGCTGCAATATTTCTTCCCAGTTCCAAAACAAACACATATATCTATATTTATTTCCAAGAGTTAACCCACTGGAACCAGTTGGTCCTGCTATAAATCAACCTTATAATGGCATGATGCACATCCAGGAGTCGGTTTTCTATATATTGCTATAATTGGCTATAAACAACAATGCAACCATGTTTAACAATGTGTATTTCGGAATGAGGTTTCCAATCATATGTCTGCAAATAATCTCTTCGAGTTCAATAACCTGGGCAACCAACAACATAAGAATGATAATCTGTTTCTTGACTTTAACATGCACCATCCTAGTAATATGATGACTAGCAATACACAAGTCATATCTGAGACTCTTCCTTTTGGGTACTCAGGAGCACAACTTGATTTTAACCAGGGAGTCTTTATTAGGGAGCCATAGATTTTTTCCAGTTTCTCTGTTGAAGAAATTATTGATTAGGGGGTAAAGGTAAGGATGTTATGACAAAGGATATAGCTAGTGGGGATGCTCCTGATTACACAAGCTGGAATGGGATGTGGAATGAAGGCTATAATATTATGGATACTCAGCTTGTTATGCAAACATTTATCTTTGGAGGACAATTCGAGACCGGTAGTACCTCAGATCTAGTCTGTTTCAATGACGAAACAATTACTATTGATGATAAAGAAATATAAATATGAGCTAATAGCCAACAATGACTTATGGCTTGTTGCAGATATAAGTCGATCCCTTATTATTAGTATTTCCCTATTAGTATGCTTTCTAGGTTAGGTTCTTCTTTTTTCTACCAGGTTCTACTATGTAAGTGCTGTTATTATCAATATTATTTTGGCTTATAAAAAAACACAAAATTATTTGATTAAAAAATTAACTGGCGTGATCAAAAGGGATAATAAAAAAAAGATTATCAAATCTAATATATATATAATAGAGCAAGTGAGGTAGAGTGAGACAATTTAATTAAGTTAAAATGATTATTATACCCTTGAAGCACTAAAATTACACTAATTTTTATCCTATTTATGAAACTCTTATCCTATTTATTACATATTTAATGTCCATTAATAGTTAAACTTTAAAATAATTATACATATATAAAAACATACATCGACACATATATATTTATACATATGTTATTTTAAGTTTTATGTATCATTTATAAAGTTATAAAATACAATTAAAAATTAGAGATTTTGAAATAATTATAAAAATAACATAATTGTATTATATCATGTTTTTAAATAACATGACACAATTTCATATCACATTAATTATGATTTAAGTGACTGACAAAAAGAAATCATCACCCCTAATTTAAAATACATTTACAAAATTATTTTGAGTATATTTTTTTAAATTATTTAATTTATAATATGAGTATTCATGACAATAATGAAATATCAAATATTTGCTTACAAAATACATAATATAATTGTCACATCTTATTTTACAAGAAATTCCTACCAATATAATACAAAGAATATACCATGTAGTATCAAATATTAAGCGGCAATTTGACAATAATATAATCCCATCGTATCTTGAACCTAGTTCATATCATCGGAGCACAAGGAACTCATACAACACAAAGAACAGGTTATATAGTATTATATCTTTTTCGGAAAGTCGACAATGAAATAGATAATATAACCACACTAGGAATTTTTTATGAATATAACATAAAAATAAGTTTGTTATGTCGTAACATCTACCACTGACTTGAATTTAAATACCTCAAATAAAAATCAAAATTAATAAAAATATTTATGTAATATTCTAAAATATGCACGTGCGTGGCACGGGTTATAGAGCTAATTATAAATTATACTACCTTCCCGTAATTATAGTTTAGTATACATAATGGCTTGTACTTCTTCAAACTACTATTCAAAACTGAACTATTCACTACTAGAAATATGGGATCAGACATCGGTTCAGAACCGATGTTAAAAAAAATCTGAACCGATGTCTTCGCGTGTGATGTTAAATGTCATCAGCCTTTGACATCGGTTAATAGACGATGTCTATTACAGTGCTATACATCGGTTTTAAGATTAAATGTGATGTCTTTGTAACAAATTTCAGCTTATATTACAGTATTTCTAGCTGAATATGGGTATATTTTGAGGTATTTATCCATTAAAACATGAAATCTACAAGCTCTAAACGCCATTTATTAAAATTCTTGCGAACAAACCGATGTGAAATGCTAGATCAGACATCGGTTAGATTAGTTGCCCGATGTGAAATGTTTGATCAGACATCGGTAAAGTTAGCCCCCGATTTAAAATGATGGATAGGACATGGGTTTTCTTCATGAAACCGATGTTAAATCTTTTTGTTTAACATCAGCCAATTTCTCTAATCGATGTTATTTGACTTAAAATATATTGTGTTTCTTTTTAGAACCGATGTCAAATGACTATTTCACATCGTTTTTTTAGTTCTTTTTCATTTAATATTATTTTACATGATGTCTTTTGTACATTTTTTTACATCGGTTTACATGTACCATTGTGATGTTAATGTTCTGTAAATTGCATGCCATCTTGGTACTATTTACAGCCATAGGGAACCAAAACAATGCAACATCCCAACAAAAAACATCCAAACCGAAACATAAAGGTATTCATCCAAATTACAAGTCTAATACCAAAATATTACTCATATCATACTATACATACATTTCAAATAAAATACAAGTATTCCATTAGCCAACTTATACTATACTAATTTTTAAGTACCCTATTCTTAAATTCCGACAACTCCATCCAATTTAGCCAATCAACCCAATTCCGACAAACTAAAGAAGAGTTTGACTTCTGCATGATCAAACCAAAGAGCAGCAAATCAACCGTGCAGGCCGATAATGTGTACGTCTGGTTCAATGGTTCCGATGATTTGGACAGAAAATAAAAATAAACAATATCAATCATTACTGCAGAATATTTGATATATAAACTAGAATTAATAAAAAGTTTATGTTAGATGATAATATGATTTCATAAAAAAAAGAAATAGAGATATAAAATAATCTTATTACCGTGTGAACAAATTTTATTATTTGATTATTTGAGAATACAATATCACTAATACCTGTACCAAATTCAAATATGTTATCCTCTATATAGCAGAATCCTCCTCTAGTCGTATAGCAAAACCTGATACAGAAAAATTAACAGAGTGAAAAGTTTGAAATTAGGTTCCAATATAACTGAAGAAAACACAAAGGGGATTTAATGTCTACCGATAAATATAAGGGGTGTGTTTGCAGAATTGTATATAAAAAAGCAACCATCAAACAAGCAGCAGCTAGAGCTTCCAAATTATATTTATCTTAGATATATTGAACAATCTAAACAGGCAATCACAGTGAGTGTCAAACACCAACAATAATGTCCAGTCATCAATAAACCACATTCATAAAGCATTTCCTATAAACTAATCAGGTCGAGGGAGACCAACTGTGTTCTTAATAGAATCCTTAATAAAACCAGTTATCAGTCTAGCGGATAAGAGGCCTACATAATGAGTATTTATCATTAGCTCATCATCAGTGTATAATATTTTCAGTAGGATATTGACTAGGTGATGAAAGAGCAGTTTATCTTTAACTGCTGAGATTATATAATCAATATGTACCCACCTAAAATACTATGGTGCAGGTCATAGACACTTCTTCTCCGGATACAGAAGAGGTTGAATACAGCAATCGGCAGCAAAACTGCATACATCTGTATAATACATGAACATGCTATGAGCAATGCTATCTCTATAGTCCAGACAAATCAACTGGTATTTACACAGTGAGAGCATAAGAAAACAGAGAATGTACTTATATATTAGATAGGGCTATATACATCTTCTCAAATTGAGCGTAACACTGTAACTAGTACCCATAACTAATCGAGGTATCATTGTCACAGTTAAGCAATACTTACAGAACCAACATCTCAAGTGACAAAAGCAGCCAGGATGCACAGCGAGACATTGATTGCAAAATGATACAAGTACAAGCTCTGGATAATTAACTAGATACATATTAGAGTTCTTGAACCAGAAATGACATTAATTTATGTCGTTGAAAGAATAAATTCAATAGTGAGACAGATTCGTTCATTTGGTTCACAATGATTCAATCTTTTCATAATTGCATTTGTTGTCCATACAATCCACAGGACTACCATTTTCTTTGCTAAGCAAAATATGTTGTAAATTGAGGTCTGTATGTTAGTTCAAATAGAGGGAAGAGCAGTTGGATAAATGCTGCAGTAATTTTATAAAGAGATTTAAAAACACAACCCTAGCATTTCATCCCTGATTCATGTAAACAAAAAGTAGTAAATCACATAGACCCCTTAACATATGAAAGACTGGTGGTGAAAGCCTTTCATGTATACCAAGTGGAGTAAATTAGAAAGATTTATAGTTTCATACTACATATTCACCAGCAAGTCAAGCCTAAAGTAAATACATATACTAAATCTCAAGCAAGTTGTAAAAGATAATATGCAAAAGACTAGCTCTTACGAATAATTGGTGATATATTAGAAAGGGTTATTACAGCTTTTGCACACATGAATAAGAAATTAGTGGCAAAGATTAGATACATTTACCTTTGCAAATTCATATAATCAAACATAATGTTCTTACGTAGTGATTAAAGGATCAGAACTTGCGATCATATAATCAGCAACCCTGTCCAATTATGGATAAAAACTAAATTTAGCAGACAATATATTTTACAACATAGATACTGGATAATGTTAGTAGTTTCAAATGCTGAAGGTGATGGTACAAAAAAATAATATCTTTAATAATGAACAGGTGGAAGGAGGGTAATACATATGTAAGACCAAATACATACACTTTGCAGGACCGCGAAGCAGTTTCAATACGTCCAACAGATTTCAGTTCTTCCTGAGAAATATAGGTCAAAAAATTAGTATATCGACGTGAAAATATTCATCTTTATAATCACAAGGTGAAACAAGAAGAAGAAAGAGTGACTAGAAAATATACAGGTACCATGTTATACACAGAAAATAAGGTTTGATTATTAACACATTACAGGTACCATTAGAATATATATCATCACTTATCACTTAACAAAGAAAAATGAGACGGTGTATCATCTGAATTACTAAAAATAGTAAAGGATTATTAAGTGTCTATTTAATTATTTAAAATAACACATAACATATAGATATCACAAAAGAATATTACTGGATCTTGCTAGTTATCTACTTTTCTTATTAAAGACGTCAACAGCATAATGAGACCTGTTAGTTGGTCCATTTGAGAAAAATTCTACTTATGCCATCTTGTCAGTTCAACACAGAATTAGGTGAGGCATGAATTTGTGGCTCTCAACATTATTATTCAAATGTGGCCAACAGACCAGCCTTTTCTTTGGACTATGTAATGAATGTGACAGAAATCACATAAAAAACGGTGCACCCAGAGTTCCTACTCTTGTACATTTAAGATTTACATACAGACCCTCTAAGAAAGACATAAGAGGCGATATATAACTCACCAGTCTGGTACAGATCTTGAGAAAAATTAGTCCTAGAGCCCAATCCTGATACAAAAGGAATGCAGGACTTTCATCTACTGGTACCAGCATTGGCACAATTACCAAAAGTTCAAAGAGCAATCCAATCAAAACTGGGATGACAAAAATCTGGGGAGAGAAATCAATGTCAGAGTTGATAAAATAAACTAGATAGGTTGTAATCAAAGACCAGATTCTTACCCATATCGACAATAATACAGAGCTCTTCAGAACAATGCCACACCACTTCCATATATGCTTCAAAAGAACTACAGCTACAACAGTCCAAATGACATAGCTCTCAATGACAAAAGCATAGAGACCTAATACAAAAAATCTAGAGCTAAATGTGTTAATAACACCTAAACTTAATTGCAGAACATAATAGAATAAACAAAACTGAACATACAAATATAAATATACACCGACATATCTATATAAATACACAATGGATGTAAATAAAGCTAAAAGAGAGAGAGAGAGAGAGAGAGAGAGAGAGAGAGAGATGTTACCGATTGAAGGTTGGTTTCAAGCTCCAAAGCTTCAGACCTATAATAAAAGCTTCATTAAAATCAAAACATAAAATTTTGAAATAAATTTAAAATTTACATACATAATCAAACCAAACATTTGCTTTCTCGGCTCGATTTTAAGCTACTAAATTAAATAAGACCACCAATTTACATACCGATTTGTAACGGAAAACTCCTTCCCTTTTTCAAACCATCGTCAGTCGCTTTTACCATGGCCAGAATCTTCCACCAAGATCTAGATAGGGAGACGGAAGAGAGAGGAGAAATAGATGGTAATAGAAAATACAATAGTAGAGTGGAGAAAGAGAGAGCAAATCTTGATTCAGTGATTTTGTATTAGGTTTAAATTGGGTTTTACAAGAAAGGAGCCATAAGAAAGGAGACAGAGAGAGACAGAAAGACAGAGAGGGAGAGAGGGAGAGAGAGAGAGAGCTGAAGGAGATGAAGTTTAATATTTGAGAGAGAGAATCAGAGTTTTTGAGATAGAGCGGAGGTTTGAGAGAGAATTGCAATCGTGGTCTGAGAGAGAGACAGCAAAGAGAGAGAGCCCTGATGTGTGAGTCGAGGTTTGGGGGAGAGAGGGAGAGAGATAAAGATGGAGATGGAGACAGATAGAGATGTATGGGTGTGTGAGTAAAGGGGGAAGGGGGAAATAATTTTTTTACTTTTTTGTTACGGGGGAAAATTTGGGTACTTAGCGGGGGAACTGAAACATTTATTTAGTCATTTTTTATTAATGATTATAGACAACAGTTAGCGTAAATAACCGATGTTAAAGTGAAAAACATAAATTTGTTATTATTTTAAAATTGAACATAGACAACGGCTACTATGTAAAACTGATGTTAAACAGGCTTTTAACATCGTTTTTTTAAAACCGATGTTAAATAGGCTTTTAACATCGCGTGCATTACATACCGATGTCTAAGCACCGATATCGTATCTACTATTTTTAGTAGTGATTGTCCAATATAATTTATTAATTTAAAAATCTATTATAAGGAAAACTTTTATATGACAAAGACATTGTAACTACTTTCTGAATAAGGTATGAATTTAAAATCTAAACTCCCCATCTCTAAGAATTTTGTTTTAGAATATTAATGATTACTTTCATAATTTCTTAAAAAATTTTAAGAATGACATTATTATAAAATAAGGGTATAGAACTATGTTAAAATCTGTATATTTCTATTTTTCCAGATGTAATGCGATATGAATTGAAAATTTTAATTTAATAAATAATTATGATTCATTAATTTCTCACGTAACAATTTTCACTTCTGGAATTATGCGGCGTCATTGTTCAACATTTTTTTATATCTATAATAAGAAGCATCTTCTATTTATAATAGGAGCACATGGACATAATATTGGTGAAACTTTTTATTATCAATGAAATGACATATTTGCCCATAAATTTAATATACTTAAAGAAATGTTGTTAATGGGTATTGAACCCTGAAAGAATATCTTCAATATATTATTTATTTTGGTATTTGTATGATTAAACATAAAATTTAAATATACGTAGATCCTCTCCTTTAGGACATGATTTTAATTGATCCAAATCAAAGTTAAATGGTCAAACTAGCAATAGTATTTTCAAGACTATTTATATAAAAGAGATATTCCATTATTCTGAAACATCAAAATTATATCTTTATGGAATATATCTCTAAGGAAATATGTTCAAATAAGAAACATCAAAGATGATATTTCTTAGATCTCAATTGCAACATCAATAAGGCAACAAGCTCGAAAAAGGGATATATCATAAATATTCCTTAAAAGACTCGTGTTATATCAAAAATATTTTACTCTTCCCTCCAAATTATGTTTTTATATCCATAAAAATAGTTTTTATTCAAAGTTTATTAATATTCATGATTGAAATATTAATATCCATTTTTATAACCCATTCCATGTATACTTGAAGTAATTTTTCTCTCGTTTCATAAAATCAGTATTTCTCGGAAAAAATTATTCAAAAAATACTAAAAAAAAATTCCTATCATTCGAATATTTTTATATAGTAGGGAATATATTTTAAGTATTTATTCAAATCAAAACTTTGGTCAAAAGATCCATATATTTAATTTCCAGACCAATGGTATTTTCACTCGGAAGAAAAGGCTGACAGAAGAGTTTTATTTTAGATAAAATACTTCCACATACCAGAATGAATTTAATTTTGGTATGGATCAATTAAATAATATTTTATAAGTATGGTAAAAATTTTGTAACTTTTAGAGAATTTTTGTCCGGACACAAATTTTGAGGCAGTTGGTCCCACAGTTGACCACATTTGACCTAGTTACCATTGACCAAAGTTGACCAAAACTTTTAGGATATCATTTTATAATATTTAGGTAATTATCATATTTTTATGGTATTTATTTAAGAGTTTTTAGGGTGGTAATATTTAATGGTGCTTAATGCTTAATTAAAATGATTAAACAATGATTAAAAGAAAAGAAAAATATATATTTAATCAAATAAATCAGATGAGATTTGAGCTCCATAAACTTTTTTGTCTTATATGGCAAGTTGCAAAGAAACACAACTAACACACTTTGCTTTCCATGTCATTAATCTATGTGACTTACATCATCTACCATCCATTTTTCTCAAATCTCTACCATTCAATCCACCTAACTTCTCCTATATATAAACCCCCACCCCAACCCATTTTAACCAAGCTAAAGAGCCACAAAGTTTCTGGGATTTTTCCAAGAAGTATCTCTCTTCATCTCTTTCAAATTCTAAACACATACTTCTTCTCAAAAACCTTCTCTCTTAGATATATATACATATATACAAGGTTTTTGATATACAAGCTTAGCTTCACCCAACTAAGCTTGTTCCCACCAAGTGAGCTCATCCACTACCACTCTCCGGCCTCCCGAAGGGCTGCCCAAGTTCGACCAAAGTGTCAAAATCCGGACGAACTTGCGGCGAATTTTTCCAGCTAACTTTTACGACCGTTTTCCAGAAGTGCTAATTTTTAGCTTCTTCTTTGAGTTTATTTTATTTGAGCTTTGTACTTAATTTCTCTACTTCATATCAAGCTCTAATACTAGATCTCTTATAAAGAAGGTTCTCAAAGAAAAGAGAACAAGTATTCGAACTCAGAATTCGAATAAGTACTTGATCTTCAAAAAGAAACATATAAATAAGAAGATCAATGAATTACAAGTACTTAAATCTCTATAACTCCTCACGAGTGAGATTTCATAAATCTCTATAACTCCTCACGAGTGAGATTTCATATTTGACAAACCTCGCGAGTTGGCCAATTACTTGCACTTTATTTATCTCGATCTCGGCCAACATATTTCGTGAATATAGTTATAATTACGAAATGTATTATATAATCCCTACTAACATCTTTAATATTTCGTGGGATTATAATTCGATCAATAGTAAACTTTGTAATTTTGTCAAATATCGAAGACGGATTAAATCACACGAGTTGGCCAATTACTTGCACTTTATGTATCTTAATCTTGGCCAACGCATAGTTCTTGTATATAGTATCATTACGAAAGGTATTGTATAATCCCCACTAACATCTTTAGTGTTTCGTGGGATTATAAGTTGATAAATAGTAAACTTCGTAATCATCCATCTAAATTTCAAAAGCACAAATCCAAAGGCAATTACTTGCACTTCCTTTATCTCGATCTTGGCTTATATAGAACCTATAAATTATGCACGAAGTTCAAAGTATACTTTGGCTCTATAATTGTCAAAACATAAGTATATTAAAATCCTTAAGCCTATGATTTTAAAAAGGATAAGTTAAAATTCCGAGATTTTAACTAAATATTCTTCGATCTATAAATACATAATCAAACGAAGAAGAATACTGAAGAAGTCATAAGCCATATTGCTTATATATATAAAATACTTCTTGTATTACTCCAATAAACATATTCTATAAAGATGAAGTAATCGGAAGTATACTTGACATATTATTCTATATCTCAAGTTAAGTATACATAGTTGATATTTAATATTCTTATTTGAATATTACATTATCTTTTGGGCTAGTACCGTAACATACTAGTTCAACCCATATTTTCTCTATACTTTTTGTTTTATGGATTGTCTTATTAGTTTTGTAGTGAGGTGAAGTGGCGTGAGGTGATTCTCGTTCTAAGACCCAAGTCCTATACGTACTAACGGGTAGTTAGTAGTATTTGTACCGTGAAGAAGAGAAAAGACCCAAGACCGGATCACTAAGATCCAAGACCGATAAAAGCTAAGGAAGTCAAGTTTACACAAGGGTTCTACATCAACTTTGAAGAAATAGCGGGGAGTTATTGTCTAAGATAAGTTGTGTAGGTACTACATTTATTTTGAGGTGATGACCCGTGTGTTACGCACCAAGACGAATATTTGTAAGGGTGTAAAGGCTTCTCCGCCTAGTAAAGGAGCAAGTTTATTATAAGGAAAAATTCTGAGTCTGGGAGAGGAGCTCGGGGACTGGACGTAGGGGTGAGTGAATCTATTAGAGGTTACGCCATCGCGAACCAGGATAAAATCACCGTGTGGTATTTTCTTTCCTTGCACTTTATTTTCTGCACTTATAAACTGCATAACTACTCCATAAAGTTTTAAAAAGGGATAAATTATTTTAAAATGCCATAATAATTTTTAAATTGGTAATTAATCTATTCAACCCCCTTCTAGATTAATATAGCCCTTTTACAAGACCTTATAATTGGTATCAGAGCGGTGCTTTTTAACGTGTTTGTTAAGTGATTTGCAGATTTACAGGCACAACAAAAAGTGATCCTAAATGGCGTATATTAATCCCGTTGGTTGTGGTGAAGGTCTGGCAAGCTCACGACCACCTCTATTTGATGGCACCAACTTTGCAACATGGAAAATGAGGTTTCGCATCTATGCTAGATCTCAAGAAATCAAAGTTTGGATGGCTATCGAAGATGATGTTCGCGTTCCTACTAAAACTGTCGATTATGTCATCGTTGAAAAGAAGGTTAGTGAATATAATCTAGAGGAAGAAGCCATAATGAATATATCCTCCAAGGTGGAAATGGTTCTCACAAGTGCACTTGCGGAAAAAGAATATAAAAGAGTAAATAATTGCAAGTCGGCACAAGAAATGTGGAGTAACTTAGTGGTAACCTATGAAGGAACAACTGATATAAAAGATTCTCGGATGGAAACATTGATCCAAGAATATGAGAACTTTAAACTCCAAGAAGGAGAAAATAACATCGATATGGAAACAAGTTTTACTCGCATTATCGATGAATTATCTAAACTTGAAAAGAATTATACTCAAAATGAAAAGAATAGAAGAGTGCTCAAATCTCTACCTCCATGTTGGAAATTCAAAGTTACTACTATAAAAGAGATGCACAATCTAAATGAGTATAATATTGATAACCTATTCGGAAATCTTCGTGCTTATGAGGAAGATAATATTCCAGAAAAGGTAACTCCAAAAGTGAAAATGACAATGACGAGGATTTGAATGAAGAACTCCAAGATCTCGATGATAGTAAAATTGCTTTACTTAAGAGACAACTTCGTCGCGTGCTTCAAAGCAAAGCTCAAAGATATGGAAAAGGTTTTTCTTAAATCAAATAATAAATAAAGAGTTTTAACTCTAACGAAAGGCCAAATTACTCTCAAAATTATTCTTCCAACTACAAGAGTAATTTCCAGTCAACGAGCTACAATAAAGACAAAGGCAATAAAAATATGAATACCTATAGTAATGCCAATATCTCTACTAATCATCCTGTGTACACTCCAAAAGATGCATCTCCGGAGGAAACACAATATGTGTGTTTCGAGTGTAAATAACCCAAATACTACAAAAGAGAATGTCGTAAACTTTCAAAGGGCCGAAGTCTCGTGGCTGAAAATGGTTGGAATTTGAGTGAAGATGAAGAAGCTCCGGAAGCTAGTGACGAAGTGGTTAATCTATGCTTGATGGCTCTCGGAGATGACACTTCCTCAATGGAAGTCTCCACTACAAATTAAGAGGTAATCTCTAACTACATCTCAATTAAGTCATTATTAGATGAATCCAACGTATCCCTTATGTTGTAAAAGACATGCCTGTACTTTAACAAGACTAAGATAACTTGTCAACCCTAAGTAAGTTGTATTGTTATCTAAATTTGTATTCTGTACTTGTAACACTTAAAATCTGTAAAAAAGCAAAGGAGCAGACTGGAGTCTTTTTCCTAAAACAGTATCAAGCCTAAGGATTCTATCTGGAAGAAGATCAAGACGATCATGCCTCAGAAGAATTTTGAAGAATCTTGGAGTTGAATAAATCTGTTTGGAGAAAAATATTCTAAGTCAAGATCTCTACAAGTCAAAGATTTAATTCTAGAGAAGTCATTCGAGAACTCCAGAATGGCTTATCGAGAAATCATTCAAACTCCAGAGAGTACTGACGGATAAGCAATATCTAGTCGAAGGATGAGCTATATATCTAGTGGATGGACGAATAACATCTACTCGATGAATGAGCAATATCTACTCGACGGATAAGCTATACATCTACTCGATGGATGAGCAATATATACTCAACGGATAAGCAATATCCACCGGGAGTAGAGAAATCAGGAAAGCTACTCGAGAACTCAAAAAGATATCGACAAGTCATTCTTTCACTAGAGATCTCAGAGTTATCTACAAGTCTATATCCATTCGAGAACTCAGAGATATCTACAAGTCAAGTAAAGTTATGAAGACTAGAGATCTCGATGAGCTGAAGACCTCTACAAACCAAACTCATTATGGAGAACTAGAGATCTTGATAAGCCTTTGTACTTATCGAGATATCAAGTGTTCAAATGAATTAAACTGGAGATCTCGAAGTACAGTCTCAAAGTACAGAATTGCAGATTAGTTTAATATCCAAGATAAACAATCAACAAACAATCCAACAGCTGGATTGACAAGTCTACAAAAAGCATCTTGAAGTATGTTCAAGATCAATGGCAAAGATTAACTGACAGAGGAAGATTAAAGTAAACACAGGATACTAAAGATATGCTAAGCCAGAAATGGAAGATCTGCTTTTCTATAAATAAAAATGACAAGTGACAGTTTATAAAAGCTAATAGCATATTTATTATCCACTGTGTAAACCAGCAGTTAACTGAGCTATAAAGTTAACACTGGTCCTCTAGTTAGAAGTAACAATTTAGATCAAAATTCTTGTAACACTCTCGAGAAGAAGCTGAGCTCTTTAACTTCGAAGAGCTTAGAAATTTTATAGCAAATCATCTTAATTTTTAATACAAAAATTAAGTGAGTTTTGAAGATCTGTGTTCTTTATTTTGTGCAAGTTTAATTTCTGCATGAACACTTTTCTATACAAGATTTAATTTACTTTGTTTAACCATTATCTTTCAAGAAAAGCCTAAAATTAGAAAAATACATTCACCCCCCCCCCTGTGTGTGTTACATTACCTAACAAGTGGTATCAGAGCAAAATCTGAAAGAAAATAGATTCAAGATCTTGGAAGAATGAATACACAAAAATCAGTAGCATCAAAATTCCTACCTTTGACAAAGCTAACTACACTCTTTGGAAAAAGAAAATGATGCTGTTTATCAGGATGGAAAATCCATTCTACATTCAGATCCTCAAGAATGGACCCTTCATTCCTATGGTAAGGGTTGAGAAATCTATAGATGGAGACATTGTCATACCAGCTCATTATGCTCCAAAAGATCCTGCTGAGTATACAGATTCTGAAAAGGAGAAAGTTTCCCTGGATAGCAGCTCGCGAATGATATTGATTGAGTCACTTGACAATGTGATGTATAACAATATTATCAACTGTGACACTGCCAAGAAGATATGGGAAAAGATTGAGATACTGTGTGAAAGAACTGAGAAGGTTAGATCAAATCAAAGAAGGATACTGATTTCACAGTATGAGGGTTTCATGGCTAAGCCTAAAGAAAGCATTATTGATGTGTTTGAAAGATTCAACAAGCTGATAAATGACTTGCAGCTTCATAAAAAATACTATGAAGCTGAAGAAGTGAATCTAAAGTTCTTGCTTACTATCTCTGACCATTTGGAACAAAAAATCTCAGCAATCAGGGAAGGAAGAGACTTGAGCAGAATAACTCTGGAAGTTCTGAATGGGATTCTTAAAACATATGAACTAGAGATGATTCAAAGGCAATCGCTGAGGTCTGGTCAAGGACATGTGGTGGATGACTCAAGTGCTTTAATTGTTAATGAAAGCCACTCATTCAATAATGAACTAAAATACCAAACTTCAGATGTCTTATCAAGTGAGCAGAGAACAAATGATTCACAGGAGCAAGTCATCTTAAAGATAGAAAAGGATGTGTTTTACACTCTTGAAGAACTGGATGAGCTAGATCAGTCTATGGCCTATCTAGCTAGAAAATTCTCTAACATTAGAGTAAAAAAGCCAAGGTACTTCAGGAATAAAGAACAATCCTTCAATAAAGACAACAGCTGGAAAGAGAAAGGGAAGTACAATTATGACAGCAAGAGTGGTTACAAAACTGGATCTGTTGACGGATCTAATATAAGGTGCTTCAATTGTGATGAACTAGGCCACTTTCCTACAGAATACAGGAAACCCAAAAAGGCAAAGAAAGATAAAGCTTATCTTCAACTGGAAGCAAAGTATGAAGCTCTTCTGAAAAAGCAATAGAGGAAAGCTTACATTGCAGAGGGAAATAGTTGGGATGATTCAGATAATGACGAAGATGAGAAAGTTGGAAACTATACTCTAATGGCCTTGGAGCAAGGTGAATCATCTTCATCAAAAGGACAAACACCAATTCTTACCACTATTGATTTAAATTTAAATCAATACAAGGAAACTGTTGAAAAGATGAGCACAGAAATGTTTCAAATTCACACGAGCATGGTTGCTTCTAATGAAGAAGTTATCAGATTAATAAAGATAAATAAAAAGCTCGAGAGTGAGAAGCAAGAAACTGAATTGTTGCTGGTTGAGCTTGAAGCTTTAAAACAAGAAAATGCCTATCTCAAGAACAAACTCAAGTGTGCAAATGAAATTGAAGCAGTGTTAAGGGAGAAACTGGAAAAGAATGAAGTAAAGATGAAATCTTTCAGAAATGCATCTAAACTGGTTGAACAGTGTCATGAGAAGAATAAGCCATGTGCAAACATTGCTATTGGACTCGACTATGAAGACATGAGTGACAAAAAGATGACTACAGGTGACAAAGAGAAAGCCAAGAAGACTGAGAATGCTCCAACCTTTTTGAAAGAGGTTAATGCACCTACATTCAAAGCATGTGTAGTCAACTGTAGTGAAGAAGAATTGATAATCAAGCAAGAAATTGATGGTGTAGATAAAGAAAAGAAAACTGAAGAATCAGTTCAGTCTTCAAAAACTAAAAAGAAGCTCATGAACAAACACAGTCCCAAGACTCCTGTTCAAGAAACCAAAGTTGTAGATGCAAGAAAGAAAAAGAGAAATAGAAATGGAAAAATAGGGATAAATAAAAGCAATAATTTTGGTTATGTTGCAAATGCTCCTAGAAAGAAGTGTGAAAAATGTGGCTCTTCAAATCATCTAACTCACCTTTGTAAAAAGGTTGTTAGCAAGCCAGCTGAAGGAGCTTGCAAATATAATAAAGCTAATTCTAATGATCCCTATTCATTTTGTGACAAGTCTAACTGCATTCCTTACAACATGAAGGTAATGAAGAGTTGCCATAAACTGAGAGTAGACCTTAAAGAATCAAGAAATGAATCTACATCAGAAAGAAAACATTCACAACAATCACTAAATTCTATTTCTTCTAAAATTACTCATTCTACTTCTCCTAAAAAAGTTACCAAGAAGAAACTACCCAACACTACTTGAGTTTCCAAACACACTTAAGACTCATTGTATGCAGGGCAAGTGAAGAAAGTCATCTGGATCATAGACAGTGGATGTTCCAGGCATATGACTGGTGGTAAAGCCCTGCTATCATAATTTGAGGAGAAAGCTGGCCCATTTGTGACCTTTGGAGACAACAACAAAGGATTCAAAATGGGATATGGCAAGAATGTATTGAAAATGTTGTCTTTGATTAATGTAGCACTGGTAGCTAATCTTGAAGTGAGTCTTTTCGGAATTAGCATATTATAGATAATTGTCTCAAGTCTTATTCTACAAGGAGAATGCACTGTTATCAACAAGAAAACTGGTGAAGTTGTTCCTAAGGGAGCAAGGAAAGGAAGCTTGTTTGTTGAAGATTTTGACCCAATAAATAAGAATGGTATTTGCCGCTTCTACACCAAGGTATCAGGAGAAAGAAACAAGCTTGCTCAAGTTGAAGATGGTAAAGTTTGTCAGACTAAGGAAATGAAGAAACTCCCAACAAGAGAATCATGGCAAATGGAAGCTCATCTCATACAACTGAGTTTGATTGCACAACCTCAGGGGGAGAAAGAGGATCTTCAGATACTGGAAGGAAGCTCAACTTGGGATTATGACATTCCAAGGGAATCAGTTTTGGAGTTGGTTTCATAGATACAAATTCTGTCTTTCTAAGACCTGTATCCTGATTTAGCATTAAAACTTGTTGCACCAACGGAAAAACAGCTAGCTGACATCTTTACTAAACCTTTGGATGAAGAAACTTTCACTAAACTTGTAAGTGAAATTGGATTGCTCAATTCTTCATCCTAAGACAAGAACTCAGCTAATGTTGTGCAACAGATTAATCTCCAGTAAATCAAAATTAATTTGATTAAATTGGAAATTAACTGAAATATGAATTATAAATATTTCAGAAATCTCTGTATATTTGTCTTTCAAATTTAATTAACTTGGAATTTTTCAAATTCTGAGTAAACTGCTTAGTTGTTAATTTACATCCTTAATATGTAAAATTAACTCAAGGCAGAATTACAATAACCAAAAGTATTTAGAAAACTGAGTTCTCGATAAGTATCAATTGACTTCTTGACAAGTCACTTTAGGACTTCTCGAGTGAGTCCTCGATAAGTTAACTTACTGACTTCTCGAGTGACTTCTCGATAGGAATAAAATGACTTATCGATAAGCCCTTGTAAAGTTCTCTAATAATGTTCATTCACAGAGTTCTCTACAAGTACAATCCTTTAACTTATCGATAACTCAGAACTGGGATAATTTAAATTGATAAATTATTTTAGTAAAATACTTTTGGAAAATGCATTCTAATTTTATTTTGAATTTATTCAAGTAAAAGTTAGAATTATTTCAGTCCACTTTTGGGGACAAACTGGGTATTTATTTGACATTTCGATAAGTCAAGTTTGAGTTCTCTATAAGAGTAATTTAAAATGACTTCTCGATATGTATTTCACTTCTCTAAATGACTTCTCGATAGACAAACTCCAAATGTCTATTTTTGAGTTCTCGACAAGTCATCTTCTTTTACTATAAATACTCATACTTCTCGATACATACTTACTTATAGCTTTCGAGATCTAAAGTGACCTAGCTTTCAATCCATAACCATTTTCTCTCTCGTTTTTCATTCTTTCTCAGAGATCTTTCCTACCCATTCATTCTCATCAATCAACTATGGCTCAAAATGTTGTTAGGGCATCTATCCCAGAGAAAGGAACTAATTATCTTGCTTTCACTGATGCAAACCAAGCTCCTGATAGTTTCAAGGGGTTTGTAAAACTGATGTCTGAATCCTATCTTGCAGATGCCTTGACTGTAAATCCAGTACTGTATCTAGATGTGCTACATGATTTCTGGACTACAGCTGTAGTGAGGAATAATGTTAACAACAACTATCTATCTCTAGTGGTGACTTGCACAATTGGAGACCAACAAATAGAATTCAATGATCAAGATGTGAATAGAGCTTTGGGGCTGCCAACTGAGAATCTGGTGGAGGTACCAAACCCTGATGAGCTGACTGAGTTTATGGACTTCATCAATTATGGTGGGAGAATTAACTTGTCAAGCTTAAACAGAACCAATCTAAGGAAGGAGTGGTCATTCATCTTTGACTCTGTAGTAAGGGCCTTTACTTGCAGAAAAACTGGATATGACAATATCTCAAGTGTTGTGCAAAAGCTGGTGTATTCAATTGCCCACAACAGACATCTGAATGTTGGTCTACTGATCCTAAAAGCACTTGCAACCAGGCTGATTATGCCCCTAATAGCTAGAGGTAAGGAAATATTCTTTCCTAGATTTATTATGTCCACTTTAAATAATAAAGTAGCTGACATACATCTGTTGAATGGTATAGATAGTACTAAGATAGGCAATTGTAAGCAAGTGTCCAAGATAATATTTGGCTCACTTACTACAAAGAATAAGGTCAATATAAGTCTGAAAATCAATCCATTTATGTTGGAAAGATTTAGGACCTATCCTTATCCTATGCCTGACATGAGATCAAATGCACAATCTAGTACAACTATGATTCCTGAACCTGTGGAAGTATAAACACAGGATCACCAACAGGGATCTTCCCAAGCTGCAACCATTCTTTCTCAACCTTTAGAAGCTAGGAAACCACCTATCTCATCTTCTCAAAAAGGTGAGGTCAGTAAAAAGAAGAGAAAGGGGATAAACCTAGCTGCGTTAAATGAGAGTGGTGAGGAGAAAGCTGAAAGAGTACCACCTCTGGTCAAAAGATCCAAAAGAAGTAAATAAACTGAGCTGACCACTCTAACTTCCTCTACATCCTCCCAACAGAATGCAGTTGTAAAAACAACCAGGAGTGAGTCTGCACAGCCTGCACCAGAAGCAATTTAAGTGTATGGTAGGAGAAACAAGGAAGGCACTCACTGTGAGAGCACATCTCTTGAAGCTCCCTCATCTATTCAGGGGGAGCTGCTAACACTCACAACTGAGCAACAATTTCTTATATCCAATATTTCTTTTATCCCAATTCCACTTGACTCCATTTCTCAAGTGCACCAAAAATCAAGTGACTTAGCTCAAGAAGCTTTGATCACCACCCAGTGAGAGGCTACATGCTGGGGTAGACCTTGATGACACCATCACAAATATTGGGGGTTCCCACTACAAGTGGAGGACAACACACTGTCATAACCACAGAGAAATCTATGAGTCATACAGTGATCTCAGTCACAGGAGTTTCTGATGAACCATCAAGCTCTCAACCTCAACAACCTCATATACTCTCTCAGTGGCTACAAGTATCTGCCTCTCAACCAACTCCTGTAGATGATCTACTAGTAGAGCAGATCTCTTGACTGGCTAACATCACACAGCATCTTTTAACTTCAAACATGAGCAACCAAGATTATCAAGCCATTATGCTTGTTTATAATGAAGAAGTTGAGGAGAAAAATGAGAAAATTGTCAATAATGCGGAGCCAGATGGGAATGTGGATGCATGGCTGTCTGAGGACTTTGACTTGGAGATGAATCAAGTTTTGGCCAGATTTAGAGAAGAGTATGTTACTATTCTGGATAGCAATGCAAAAGACTTGAGTCCAGAAGCTGTCTATGATGCCATAACAGATGTATAGAAAGCTCAGCTCAAAGCATTTCATCTGTTTGGTAAGGCTCTTGAAATCAAGCTCACTGGTTATGAAGACAGAATCAGAAAACTGGTGAATGAGAAAATGGACATGATCATACCATCTTAAGAGCAGATCTCTTCGAAATTCAAGCATTTTTCTGAGCAAATGGCTAGGATAAATCTTGCCTCCGTTGAGAAGGAAGTCAAAAAACTCAAACTATCCTTCACAAATCTCCATACAGTGATCCAGAAACAAATTACTCACTCAAATGAGACCTAGGTCCAGCTGGATCAACTTCACCAGAGCAGATATAAACCTTCAGCATTGTTGATGGAAGGGATCAAAGAGGCTATAGGAGAACACTTTGGCACATCTAGCAGCTCTTATCAGCCTAGATTCACCTCAACAAATCTGCAAATTCAGTCTCTACAGGATCAAGTCACAACATTGCAAGACTCCAACTCCTCTCTCACTGCACAAGTTCAGGCTTTGGCATCTTTTGTCAAGAGCCAGCAAACAAACATCCAAATTCTGGTGGACTCCCATAAACATCTTCAAATGCAAAATTCCATAGCTTTAGGAGCCATCATGGGTAAACTCAACATACCACTACCTTCTTTGCCTGAACAAGTAAGACCTGAAATCCCTACTCCCCATCTTATGTCTGTCAACAAGACCAAGGGGGAGATAGAGGCTAGGTTGGCACAATTAAGGTCATCTCAACAACAAGTCCAAAGTGTTGAAGAGAGTTTAAATCGAAAAATTGATATGGGAATGGAGAGACTTTTTAAGCAGCTGAGGGTCCCAGTCAAAGCAGAGAATTTGATGAACTGCTTAAGGCACTCAGAGTTTCTCTCAATAACAATTTCTTCACCTACAAGAAAGCATTGGACAGGACAATAAACTGAATAAGAGTGATCTTGATAACTAAAGACAATTTCAAGGAAAGAAGGATAATGGTCAACATCAATGACTCAAGGTTAGACAGATGTATGCAGGTGTCCCGTAACTATCTTATCTCTAGGAGGGCATCTGAATTAGATGTTTTGATAAGCAAAGTCAAAATTGCAATTCATGAAGATACTATCTTGCTAACAGAATTGAAGAATGCATGTAATAACCCCAATTTTTGGGAAATTTGAAACCCTTATGAATAGTGTTTTTGCTGAATGAGAAAAATTTTCATGCCACACTATGTAGGGGTTCTGATATGAATATTCTGAGATTTTATTAGTAATTTATATGGGATATAAGTGTATGTAAAGATCGTCAGAATCCAAATCCGAACACTTTGATTTTTCCCGGAAATCCAATAGATACAGAAAGAATTGAGTATAAGGTAACAGGATAAAAGGATTTAAATTAAAGTATTATAATAGAGGATCATAAAAAGGAATATAATGTATTGAGAAAGGTTAAGGGAACCTAAGTAATAAGATCCCGGGTATGATCCCTCAAACGATAAACGAAAACGGAAGTTAAGCGAACCGTATAACAGATCAGCGGTCATTAGGCAAACAATTAGGAAGTTAATCAAAGGGATTAGAGACGATGATGTCACCCAACCAATGAGAAGAGGACAAGGAGGGAGGATGACATCATGAGGATGACACAAGCATGACATGGGAAGGAAGGAGGTATGGTTGAATGAGAACCACACAAAGTCCAAGGTTAATTAGGTAATTAACTAAAACAAAAAATAAAACCAAATCAACCAAGCCAAGCAAATCATTTTCATCAAAACACAAAAAAATCTCTCTTTCTTCTTCATGCTCTCGGCTTCTTTTCTTAAAAATTGAAGATCCAAGCTCCACCACTTACTATTTAGCAAGGTAATTATCTAAGCTTCCCCATGGATAGTTACATACTTACTATAAGTTTAAGCTTCTAATTCCAAGCCAATCTTTTTCTATAAATCATGAAAGAAGATGGTGAATAGTGTTTTTCAAGAACTAAAATTTGTGTTCTTGAAGTTTTGTTTAGATTAAGCTTGGATAAGGACTTTAAGGGTGATTCCAAGCCATTCTCTTGATTCTCCACTCTCCAAGGAAGGTATAAACTACAAACCCTAGCTTTAGTTTTGAATAATTAGGATTGAATATGATTGATATAGTATATGTGAAGCATGATGCTTGATTGTTTAAAGTTTGGTTGAGTTGTAGAGATTAGTTGGTTTTGTGGTATTGTTGGAGTTGTAAATCTTGATAATTAGTTAAAGAACCTAAGTAAAGCTTTTAGTTCATGTGGGGAATAAGTATTAATGGTTAATGTGGATTTGTTGGGGCTGTTATGATGTGGTTTGGAGGGATGTTGGTTGTATGATTGATTTGGGGTTGAATTGTGGTTGGTTTTGAATGGTTTAAATTTGGGAAATCACGTAAACATAGCCGTCGTAACGTCCGGTTTTCTTTAGACTGTTTTTGTGCATAACATTAGGACCCGAGAACCCCCTGCTAGATTATGACCATTGCCATGTCTAGATAGCTCGTGTTACGAGCTTCGTTTTGATATGTAGTTCGTTTGATTCCGATGCACGGTTTAGGAGAAACGACCGTTTCAAGTAACGGCATTTCGCGAACGAAACATTTCCCCTCGCCTTACTTTGAAACATAGGTTAAAGACCAAAAAGGGTTAATTAATGTATGAAACAATTATGGTAAGAGTGTTAGGCAGTTGGTAAGACACTCGCGAAGGAATCGCCTTAAAACTCGTAATGGTTAATTTATTAAAAATGGTGGAGCCGATGGTACTCGAGTGACTTAAGAAAATCAGTAAGCGCAAAACAAGCGTTAGAGTCTAAGTTAGTTAAAGTATAGATTTACAAGTGACTTTGGTTTAATTCCAACTTACTTGTTGTTTATAGGTTACCAGACTCGTCCCAAGCCATTCGTAACCCCCAGTCGCTCAGGCAAGTTTTCTACCTGATATACTGTTGTTGTGATGTAAATATATGTATATGCATTATCTTGTGATAGTGCATGATTGTTATTAGCAAATTTTGCGATATATTGGAGCATGCTGATATGGTATATATGCATCTCTGTTTCGTAATCTGGTTATCTATCTGTTGATTTCAATGCTTATAGTTGCATAATACCTATGCTAGAAATAAGCAAGTAGTTGCGTATACCCTTAGTATAGGGGATAAAAGGTGAACATATTTCTAAACCGGGAGTCGATGTTCCCGAGTATATTATATATATATATATTTATATATATATATGTGGATATAGTTTTTAAAACTATTGATCGAATAAGGTTTATTCGATACCTTTATTTTACTTAATTGAATATTAATTTGAGTATTCATACGAGGGCTTATGACTCAGTTTATTTTATTATTTGAATATTATTTGAATATTCATTCGAGGGCTTATGACTCAGTTTATATTATTATTGAATATTACTTGGATATTCATTTGAGGATGTATGACTCCTTTATTTTATGAATATTATTTATAGTATTCATTCGAGGCATTATGACTCCGCTTATTAGTTAATAATATTCTTTATTGTATTAAAGAATAAGGTGTCGATAATCAAACTTATTTTTGATTATTCAAATAAAGATATTACTTTCGTATAAGTATATCTTTGATTATTTGCTATTCATTCAAGTATAAGTTTTCCAACTTCTACCTCAATTATTCTTATGAGAATATTATTTAAATAATAATATTCAGATATTTCTTTCATATCGGGACTAATTTATTTTAATAAATCAGTATTACTCCAAACATTCTTAAAAATGTTTTCGAGTCTTTAAAATGATTTTTAAAAGTTAGAGCGGATCCCAAAACTCATTTTTATATTTAAGATCTTCCATTTTAAGGGGACTTGAATACTCGCTCAAAAATCTAGGGGATCCGGCTCTATGGTGTATTTTATATTCGCAACAAGGTTGTAGTTTTGGTAAATGAATTGATTACTTACCCAACGTTCGGGAAGTAAGTCCATCTATCGAGTCGGCATAAGCAACATGGGCTCAGTGGGCGTCCATGATAGTGTAAGTGGCTCAGTGGGAGTCCATCAAATGCATAAGTGGCTGAGTGGCAGTCCAGCATAAGGTCCTATTGCGACCAGGGTGATGACCAGTGGGGAATTCTTCCATCTACTAGTAGAAAAGGTTACTTATTGGTATCTTTGCTTGATCAGCAAGATATCAGGTTTATGCCAAAATTCTTTCCTTTCCAAATTTATTGGATATTGCAATTCTGTTCATACTTTACATGACAGAGGTTTTCAGGAAATGTATATATATATATAGGTGTATATATATGTCGGGACTTAATGAAGTATCTCGTAACTTCATTATTTATAATGATATTCAAAGATTGAATCTATTCAAATCTTGTCTTGTAGTCTCATCTATGTGATGAACTTTTGAAACTGATTATAACTTGAACGGTGGTAGTTCAAGTAGTATTTGGGAAAGATATAAGTATATTGGGGTATCTTGTAACTTCATCTTTTAAACTTATATCTAATTAATAATTGTCTTATGAATGACAAAGATTTTCAGAAAAACGTTGAGACAAGGTTAGATATATGAGATCACCTTGCAACGATATTTTTTATACAGTTATACACTGGGACTTTGTGTATATTATGCATGGAAGAGGACTTCCAATATTTTGAAAAGTATATATGTATATATATATACTGAATATTTTGCGACTTCATCGCATTAAGATATCAACTTGGTTCATTTCTTTTGACCAAGACTTTCATGAGTATTATGAGTAGGCTCGTATATTGTTAATCATTATACATATTATTTTGGTGGGCTTGCTGCTCACCCTTGCTTTCTTCTTTCATCACACAACATCAGATAGATAAGATGAACAGGACCAAGCTCCCAATTCGCAAGCGGATAGGAAACATTCTGCAGCTTTGTGGAAGCGTTGAGGCCGCTGTAGCTGAGGTAGAAATTACCAATAGGCTAAGTTTTCAACTAATAATGTACCAGACTTATGTATATTATGAATTGTAATAATGGCAAAGAAATGTAAATTTATTCAGAAACCTGTTTAAGGTGTATTGACATATAATTGTGGAATAAAACGACTTGTGATTATTTTTGGATATTCATCTCTGAGACTATAACTTGTGGTGTGTGTGTTTATTGTGGGGTCACAGTACAGAGTAGTTGGTTATTTATTAAGATTGGGTGTTATTAAGGGAAATGGAACTCGTGACAACCCGGATCCCCGACCCCGGATTTGGGGGTGTTACAGAAGTGGTATCAGAGCTAAGCGTTATAAACCTCAGAGATGATGTGACGTTAAAATAATAAGTTCACTAAGATAATAAGAACTCTTGCCAAGTTCATAGTCGGGCTACCTAACGTAGCACCGACAGTTAAAACCCTTATGGGAACCCTTATAAATGTAGCGATAGAAGCGTAGTTCGTTATTGTATATGGTAGCGGGACTCCGAACCCTGAGGTTGAGGAGCAACAACGCGATGATGTTTATTACTAATTGGAGATCGGATTGTGGATCCGATAGAGTGTCCTAATGTAGGACCGGATGATGTTGATATTGAGGATGTAGCGGTTGAGGATGTTGTCCTAGAAGGGATAGTTGCTGAGGAGGATCCTGACAAGAATGAATAAAGGACCACTGATGAATTGATGACCATGGTTAGGTCGACTACCAGAGGTAGGATTGGTCGGTCACTACCGGAGGTTCGTTCAAGTTTGTAAAGATAGTAGCCCCTTTAATGCGGCTTACTCATAAGACTGAGAAGTTCAAATAGACAGAGAAATGCGAGAACAGCTTTTAAGAACTGAAGCAAAGGTTGGTGACGGCCCCTATGTTGGCATTGCCGGATGGAAAAAGGAGATTTTGTGATTTGTAAGTGACGCTTCGCATAAGGAATTAGGGTGCTTCTTATATAGCACAGCAAGATAATCGCGTCTGCGTCAAGACAATTAAGGGAATTTAAAATTCGATATCTCCACCCATGAGCTTGGGCTCGTGGCAATAGTTTTGCCCTAAAGATTTGAGGCACTGCTTGTATGGAGAGAAGTGTGAGATTCACAAACCATAGGAGCTCTAGTACATTTTTACGTAGAAAGAGCTCAACATACGCCCGAGGAGGCGGTTAGAGCTAATCAAGAATTATGATTGGGAGATTCTGTATCATTCGGGGAAAGCCAATGTGGTGGCTGATGCCCTTAGTAAAAAGGATAAGAACTTAGATGAGAGCCATAGTTTGAGGAATAGGATTTAGGGCAAACCTAGAATGTGATAGTCAGGGAGGTTGCCATCAAGAAAGAAAGAACCCATAACATAATAGAGTGGAAAACAAGGTTTTTAATGTATAAGATAACCCCGATTATGGGAGAAGGTTGAAACATTTCATACTAAGGAAACAGAAAGTCGAGTAAGGAAAGGAGACCCGAGACGGTACTCCTATACGGCAATTTATGGACCTGTCTAGACAGAACTTAGACTATTATCCCCAACCACCACCTTGAGGAAACAATGCGATAGGAAATTCTTTCAGGACCTTTAAGTCTCTAAGCTCTCAGAGTTCCAAAGAACAGGTTGACCTAGTCGAGGCAAGAGCCTGGCTAAAGGAAATAGAGGAATCATTTGAGATTCTGAATGATTGACGAACCACAAAAGACTGTTTTGTCACTTACCCTCCTAAGAAAGAGACCACCCGCAGGTGAAAGGCCAAAGAAGGCACGGAGCAAGAGATTATAATAAACTGATTTAAGTTCAGTCAATTGTTTTCGAGAAAGTAAATCCCAAAGGTTATGGAGGTAGTGTACAAGATTTAGAGCCAGAACAAAAGCAGACGAGTATAATGAATTATGAATCTAAGTGGTAAATGTTGTCAAGATTCGTTCTGGGGACACGAATCCAGAATGACGGGATGTTTGAAATCAATGCTTATGTTATGTTGGTTCATGAAATAATGATAAGAGAAAGGAAAATAAAAAGAAATTGAAGTGGAAAGGAATATAACGGCAATAGAGTTTGAGGAATGATAAGGGAGTTGGGTATGAGGAAACCCTAAAGACTCGTAGAAATAGAAATAGAAGAGTATGTAATCGTCAGGATGAGGGTGATTCACCATGAGTTAAAATTGATGGTTGAGGGCATAAGAGATACATATATTTTATCCCCTGTAAGTTGGGAAGATTCGAGGAAACCTTGAGATAATTCGAAGGATAAATAATGAGACGCGGATAGACTGAGGACACAAGAAAGTAAGAAATTAAGAAAATTGGATGAAGGAAGTGACCTTCAAGAAGGTGAAGTGTAAGACCGGTGGCATGATACCCATAAAGGGAGACGCCAGGTATGGGAGATATCCCAACATTGAGATGACTGTTGGGATAAACAACAAAAGTAACTAAGGAATTATTAAGAAGAAGTTCACGTTGAACATGACCAATATCTTCCAGAACATCCTTGTTATCATTACCAAATTAGGCAAGAAAAGTGGGTAACCATTGTTATCTTTTGAAGGCCATATGGGTTGACCTCAGTTTGAATAAGGATGCTATCGTGAAATTAGTATAAACTATCGAGGTGGGAATGATTGATTAAGATAATCTATCAAGGATATAAGACTTGATTTATCCATGGAAGGATGCAAGTACCTTTTTAAAGGTGGAATTAAGGATAAAACATCAGTAACTTAAAACGAATCCTAGGGGAATGCATAAAGGTTGGCATTTCACCCTTAATAGGGATAGTATGAGTTTTGACAATATGAATTGGAAAGGATTAAGGTAATAACAACCTTTAAGAATCAGTGGAGAAATTTTTTAGAAGTATATAGACAATGGTTCTAGTATTAGTAAATGGTATTTTGATATGCCCTGTATCTAGGGAATACAGGAGGAACGATTCAAGGATAACCTTAGAGGTTTTTACAAGGAGAAAGGTAATATTCAAAGTTCTCGAGAATAGAAATTTTGATAAAGAAAATATGGCGTAATTATAATAATGCCAAGTGGGGCACGTGTTAAACCACGAGAAAGTATGGATCGAACCAGTAAAGGTCGAAATTGTTCAGGGCAATTAGGACCTAAGACAAAAGATGTTCTAAGTACGATCGAGAGTCAGTCGCGACAGTGATTAACCTCTAAAGACTGAGGTAATAACTTATGAAAAAAATGGTGATTTTTTTTTTACTCATCAGATTTTAAGGAAAACATCTTCACATAAGCTGTGATTGAAATAAGGTAGAGAATTTATTTGGAGGTGGTTAAAATGACATTGATTGTAAGGAAATTTTACTATTAAGAAAGGCCAAAGAGGTGGCCGACACTTTAAAGGTAAGAGAATAATTATAGGCGCTCGTGCCAGAGGAATGCAGTGATGATGGTTAAAGCTGTGAAGGTTGTATTATGGTTTGGAAGATTGACATTCCTTCTGATGACTGTGCAATACCCAACCGTAATAGTAGTTGGTAAAGGTTTAATTCATGTAATCGCCATGAGCGGGCTATCTATATCAGAAAATACTATCTTGAGATAAGCCAGGACCATGTTTCAAAAAGGACTAGACGAACCTTTGAGTTAAGTCTTCTATTTAAGGCATATGATTTAGGATGGTATTAACCTGCTATCGTTGCTTTGATTGAAACTCTTCTGCAATTTTATCTGCTTCATGTCATGTCAGGATCAGGAGTGTTCTTCATGAATCAGAAATGGTGATTATGTTACCTCCTTAGAAGGATTTGATACGACATGTATGGACTCCGTATGGTTAGATATTAAGATTTCATGGAACGTGAATGACGACAGTAGGTCAGTAGTGGACCATAGTAATGCGACAATGATTTTGAGAGTAATGAGCTAATTACAACCGTGAGAGTTGTATTGGAATGGATGTTGAGATTGAGTACCACTAATCGGGTCGTGGTAGTGTATAAGTTATCATTGATAGACGAATTAAGTAGAGTATCTACCTATTGAATATTTATTTCCCTCTTATGAAAAGAGAGTCGTATTATTATACGAGGAAGGTTGCGGTGCAAGCATAGAACTCTAGTAATGATGATGTCTAGAATGAGATCCCAGGTTCGATTTTCGAAATTGAGGGAGTTTCAAAGGTGATTGTGTATAAGCTCGAGGAAGAGCATGGGTCCATAGAATGATGGACGGAATAGCAAATATTTAGGCATGTGAAATGCGATGCTATAATACTTGATGTTGATATAAATACTCATAGGTTTTGTTCTCCTATGACAAACCTCTATAGTTCAGAGGTAGGTTCCAAGCCAGATATTTTTTGGCAGTATATTTTTTTCATATATACAATTCTCTTCAATTCATTCTTTTCTCTTCTTTTCATTTCATGTAAGCTGAGAAGAACAACCCTTCCAGAAAGGGGAGGTATTGCCGAATGACTATCTATCTGTGTGATAGAAGCCTAGTGGGATACCATCTATTGTTTAATTGCTTGTCAAGTACTAAAGGCTGGCCACCTTCTGTACTAACTATGCGATATAACAAGTGTTCATGATCATAGTGATCTCTCAACAAATTCCTTTACTTCTATATGAAGGATGAAGCTTTCGATAATAGAAACAGCTGAAAAAGGAGTAGTAAAATTTTGGTGGTATTCGGAATGGAAACACATTCGTGATACTAAGGTTGACGTGGTTATTAAAAGGTTATAGAACGCTAATGAGCAAAAGTGTAACCAGTATAATATTAGGAACGGAGGGCAGTAGCGATTACGAACTGGAAAAGAATTGGTATTGAGAAGCAAAAGCTCTAATGTTAAAAGCTATAATGAGAGTCTGTGCAATAGACTTGAAAGAAATTGGAATGATCACTTAACACGGATTGAGTTTTCTTACGACAATAGATCATATGTTATTATCGAGATGTCGCCTTATGAGATCCTTGAGGGAAGACAATGTCAATCTCCCTTATGATTAGGATGAAGTTATAGAGCGCAAGATGCTCGGACCCGCAGTAGTCCAAAGGACCAAGGATATAATAGATCTAATCAGAGGACGGCTGGTAGTAGCCCAAGATGGACATAAGAAGTATGTTGATTTGACACGAAAGGACAAAGAATAGGAAGTAGGGGACCTAGTGTTGTTAAAGGTATCCCCTTGGAAACCCTTGGAAAGGATTGATGAGATTCGGAAACAAAGGAAAGTTAAGTCCACAATTTGTCGGACCCTTGGATATATTAAGAAGTATTGGGAAGTTAGCATATGAGCTAGCCTTACCCCAGAACATGTAGCAAGTCATAACGTGTTTCACGTATCAATGTTAAGGAAGTGTAATTCGGATGACAGATAAATAGGGGCATATGAGCGCATATACATGCAACCAGACGTAACCTATATGGAGCAACCAGGAAGGGTTATAGATTGAAAAAGGAACAAGTGCTTAGGAGAAGGGTTATCAAACTATTCAGAGTTTGATGGAAGAACCACAATGTGGGAAAATTTACTTGAGAGTTAGAAAGTGTAATGCTAAGAAAGTATCCCTATTCATTTTCTATCTGATTCCGGGACGGAATCCTTTTAAGGAGGGGAGACTGTAATAACCCCAATTTTTGGGAAATTTTGAAACCCTTATGAATAGTGTTTTTGCTGAATGAGAAAAATTTTCATGCCACACTATGTAGGGGTTCTGATATGGATATTCTGAGATTTTATTAGTACTTTATATGGGATATAAGTGTATGTAAAGATCGTCAGAATCCAAATCCGAACACTTTGATTTTTCCCGGAAATCCAATAGATACAGAAAGAATTGAGTATAAGGTAACAGGATAAAAGGATTTAAATTAAAGTATTATAATAGAGGATCATAAAAAGGAATATAATGTATTGAGAAAGGTTAAGGGAACCTAAGTAATAAGATCCCGGGTATGATCCCTCAAACGATAAACGAAAACGGAAGTTAAGCGAACCGTATAACAGATCAGCGGTCATTAGGCAAACAATTCGGAAGTTAATCAAAGGGATTAGAGAGGATGATGTCACCCAACCAATGAGAAGAGGACAAGGAGGGGAGGATGACATCATGAGGATGACACAAGCATGACATGGGAAGGAAGGAGGTGTGGTTGAATGAGAACCACACAAAGTCCAAGGTTAATTAGGTAATTAACTAAAACAAAAAACAAAACCAAATCAACCAAGCCAAGCAAATCATTTTCATCAAAACACAAAAAAATCTCTCTTTCTTCTTCATGCTCTCAGCTTCTTTTCTTAAAAATTGAAGATCCAAGCTCCACCACTTACTATTTAGCAAGGTAATTATCTAAGCTTCCCCATGGATAGTTACATACTTCCTATAAGTTTAAGCTTCTAATTCCAAGCCAATCTTTTTCTATAAATCATGAAAGAAGATGGTGAATAGTGTTTTTCAAGAACTAAAATTTGTGTTCTTGAAGTTTTGTTTAGATTAAGCTTAAATAAGGACTTTAAGGGTGATTCCAAGCCAATCTCTTGATTCTCCACTCTCCAAGGAAGGTATAAACTACAAACCCTAGCTTTAGTTTTGAGTAATTAGGATTGAATATGATTGATATAGTATATGTGAAGCATGATGCTTAATTGTTTAAAGTTTGGTTGAGTTGTAGAGATTAGTTGGTTTTGTGGCATTGTTGGAGTTGTAAATCTTGATAATTAGTTAAAGAACCTAAGTAAAGCTTTTAGTTCATGTGGGGAATAAGTATAAATGGTTAATGTGGATTTGTTGGGGCTGTTATGATGTGGTTTGGAGGGATGTTGGTTGTATGATTGATTTGGGGTTGAATTGTGGTTGGTTTTGAATGGTTTAAATTTGGGAAATCACGTAAACATAGTCGTCGTAACGTCCGGTTTTCTTTAGACTGTTTTTGTGCATAACATTAGGACCCGAGAACCCCCTGCTATATTATGACCATTGCCATGTCTAGATAGCTCATGTTATGAGCTTCGTTTTGATATGTAGTTCGTTCGATTCCGATGCACGGTTTAGGAGAAATGACCGTTTCAAGTAACGGCGTTTCGCGAACGAAACATTTCCCCTCGCCTTACTTTGAAACATAGGTTAAAGACCAAAAAGGGTTAATTAATGTATGAAACAATTATGGTAAGAGTGTTAGGCAGTTGGTAAGACACTCGCGAAGGAATCGCCTTAAAACTCGTAATGGTTAATTTATTAAAAATGGTGGAGCCGAGGGTACTCGAGTGACTTAAGAAAATCAGTAAGCGCAAAACAAGCGTTAGAGTCTAAGTTAGTTAAAGTATAGATTTACAAGAGACTTTGGTTTAATTCCAACTTACTTGTTGTTTATAGGTTACCAGACTCGTCCCAAGCCATTCGTAACCCCCAGTCGTTCAGGCAAGTTTTCTACCTGATATACTATTGTTGTGATGTAAATATATGTATATGCATTATCTTGTGATAGTGTATGATTGTTATTAGCAAATTTTACGATATATTGGAGCATGCTGATATGGTATATATGCATGTCTGTTTCGTAATCTGGTTATCTATTTGTTGATTTCAATGCTTATAGTTGCATAATAGCTATGCTAGAAATATGCAAGTAGTTGCGTATACCCTTAGTATAGGGGATAAAAGGTGAACATATTTCTAAACCGGGAGTCGATGTTCCCGAGTATATTATATATATATATATATATGTGGATATAGTTTTTAAAACTATAGATCGAATAAGGTTTATTCGATACCTTTATTTTACTTAATTGAATATTAATTTGAGTATTCATACGAGGGCTTATGACTCAGTTTATTTTATTATTTGAATATTATTTGAATATTCATTCGAGGGCTTATGACTCAGTTTATATTATTATTGAATATTACTTGGATATTCATTTGAGGATGTATGACTCCTTTATTTTATGAATATTATTTATAGTATTCATTCGAAGTATTATGACTCCGCTTATTACTTAATAATATTCTTTATTGTATTAAAGAATAAGGTGTCGATAATCAAACTTATTTTTGATTATTCAAATAAAGATATTACTTTCGTATAAGTATATCTTTGATTATTTGCTATTCATTCAAGTATAAGTTTTCCAACTTCTACCTCAATTATTCTTATGGGAATATTATTTAAATAATAATATTCAGATATTTCTTTCATATCGGGACTGATTTATTTTAATAAATCAGTATTACTCCAAACATTCTTAAAAATGTTTTCGAGTCTTCAAAATGATTTTTAAAAGTTAGAGCGGATCCCAAAACTCATTTTTATATTTAAGATCTTCCATTTTAAGGGGACTTGAATACTCGCTCAAAAATCTAGGGGATCCGGCTCTATGGTGTATTTTATATTCGCAACAAGGTTGCAGTTTTGGTAAATGAATTGATTACTTACCCAACGTTCGGGAAGTAAGTCCATCTATCTAGTCGGCATAAGCAACATGGGCTCAGTGGGCATCCATGATAGTGTAAGTGGCTCAGTGGGAGTCCATCAAATGCATAAGTGGCTGAGTGGCAGTCCAGCATAAGGTCCTATTGCGACCAGGGTGATGACCAGTGGGGAATTCATCCATCTACTAGTATAAAAGGTTACTTATTGGTATCTTTGCCTGATCAGCAAGATATCAGGTTTATGCCAAAATTCTTTCCTTTCCAAATTTATTGGATATTGCAATTCTGTTCATACTTTACATGACAGAGGTTTTCAGGAAATGTATATATATATATATAGGTGTATATATATGTCGGGACTTAATGAAGTATCTCGTAACTTCATTATTTATAATGATATTCAAAGATTGAATCTATTCAAATCTTGTCTTGTAGTCTCATCTATGTGATGAACTTTTGAAACTGATTATAACTTGAACGGTGGTAGTTCAAGTAGTATTTGGGAAAGATATAAGTATATTGGGGTATCTTGTAACTTCATCTTTTAAACTTATATCTAATTAATAATTGTCTTATGAATGACAAAGATTTTCAGAAAAACGTTAAGACAAGGTTAGATATATGAGATCACCTTGCAACGATATTTTTTATACAGTTATACACTGGGACTTTGTGTATATTATGCATGGAAGAGGACTTCCAATATTTTGAAAAGTATATATGTATATATATATACTGAATATTTTGTGACTTCATCGCATTAAGATATCAACTTGGTTCATTTCTTTTGACCAAGACTTTCATGAGTATTATGAGTAGGCTCATATATTGTTAATCATTATACATATTATTTTGGTGGGCTTGCTGCTCACCCTTGCTTTCTTCTTTCATCACACAACATCAGATAGATAAGATGAACAAGACCAAGCTCCCAATTCGCAAGCGGATAGGAAACATTCCGCAGCTTTCTGGAAGCGTTGAGGCCGCTGTAGCTGAGGTAGAAATTACCAATAGGCTAAGTTTTCAACTAATAATGTACCAGACTTATGTATATTATGAATTGTAATAATGGCAAAGAAATGTAAATTTATTCAGAAACCTGTTTAAGGTGTATTGGCATATAATTGTGGAATAAAACGACTTGTGATTATTTTTGGATATTCATCTCTGAGACTATAACTTGTGGTGTGTGTGTTTATTGTGGGGTCACAGTACAGAGTAGTTGATTATTTATTAAGATTGGGTGTTATTAAGGGAAATGGAACTCGTGACAACCCGGATCCCCGACCCCGGATTTGGGGGTGTTACAATGCACAAGTAGCTGCTTTCCCAGAAGTTTATCTAAAGCCTAGCAAGAGAGTGGTATACATTTGTTCTACTACCAAACATTTAAAACATTTTCAAGTTCCTAAACAGTGTGTCATTGCAAAGAAAAGGCTCATCATGACTCTTGAAACTGAGCTGAAAGTAAAAAGGAACAAGACTGTTGAAGATGAGGAGATGATAAAACTGTTGAGAAGATATCTGGATAATGCAGAAGCAAAATTGCCCAAAATAAAAATCAACAAAGATGATTTGGATGATGATGAGAAGAAGAAAGATGATCAAAATCCTTCTGGCTTAAATTCAAGTCAGTCTACTAAGCCATCTGGAAGCAGGGGTGGAGAGAAGAAGGAGGATGACAAGACAATGAAGACACGAGGAGAAAAGGGGAAAGGAAGAGCATAAAACCTCATAATGATTCAAAAACTCAAACAACCCTAAATATCCAAACACAACCACCTCAAACCTCAGCTCAACTCACAACATCAACTATCTCTAACATCAAATATTCCCAAACACCTAAGCCAAAATTTATTACAGACAAACTGCCAACTCCTTCCTAAAAATTCTAATCACCTCAAGCCTCACAAATTTCAAGAAAATAACAACCCTACATTTAGCCAAACCTTCACTAAAATTCAATCTCAAATCTATAGAAAGAAAGCCTAAGAAAGTCAAGCCTATAAAGGAATTGAAAGTCACTAAAAGGGCCATCTGTAATTGCTTCAAAGAATTTGACTTTCTACCTCTAAATTGGTGCATCACAGATGAAGACCATTTCCAAAATTCAGCTGAGGAAATTGTCAAAGTCTGGGCTGTATCACTGAGAGAAGTTAGAGTCTATTTCAAGGATGGTACATTCACTTTTCTAAACAAAGACTTAATGGATTCTTTGACTTCTGCAGAAATTAAGAGAGTGCTAAGATTGTTAAAAGGCAAGGACACTGTTACAAGAACTTCGAGATCATCTTTGGCTGAATGGTTGATTAAAAGGGAGGAAATAAAAAAAAGAGATAAGGCTGAAGCTAAAGAAAGAAGAAGGAAACATGATGAAGAAATAGATATGTTTATAAAAAGATCAGAAGAGTTGAAAGCAAAAGGAATGAGCAGAATTTCTAAAGATGGTAGATTTCTAAACATTAAAGTTGGTGGATTCTCAAGATTCAGTTTAGAGTATCTGGACCAAGGGTACCCTAAGGCAGCAAGGCAAAAACTTGTGGAAGCTCTAAGTGGAACACTCATCATAGAAGAACTTGAAATTCTTGATCACTTAAAGGATAAACTTAGAGAAGAAGCAGATGTAAAAACTGTCTTTACCTGATTCCTGTAATCTTGGAACTTGGTGAATCTTATGTTGTACAAGTTGTAATTTTATCAAGCTTTATGTTTTAATCTTATCTTCCATCAGTTTTAAACTTGGGGTTAGTCTTGTTAATAGGCATGAACTTGTGTGAAGCAATCTTCTCACAAATTGGGGAAGATTGTTGTAAAAGACATTCATGTACTTTTACAAGACTAAGACAACTTGTCAACCCTAAGTAAGTTGTATTGTTATATAAATTTGTATTCTGTACTTATAACACTTAAAATCTGTAAAAATGCAAAGGAACAGACTAGAGTCTCTTTCTTAAAATAGTATCAAGACTAAGGATTCTATCTAGAAGAAGATCAAGACGATCATGCCTCAAAAGAATTTTGAAGAATCTTGGAGTTGAATAAATCTGTTTGGAGAAAAATGTTCTAAGTCAAGATCTCTACAAGCCACATATTTAATGTTATAGAGAAGTCATTCGAGAACTCCAGAATGACTTATCGAGAAGTCATTCAAACTCTAGAAAGTACCGATGGATAAGCAATATCAACTCGACGGATGAGCTATATATCTACTCGATGGATGAATAACATCCACTCGACGGATGAGCAATATCTACTCGACGGATAAGCTATACATCTACTCGATGGATGAGAAATATCTACTCAACGGATAAGCAATATCTATCGGGAGTAGAGAAGTCATGAAAGCTACTCGAGAACTTAAAAAGATATCGACAAGTCATTCTTTCACTAGTGATCTTAGAGTTATCGACAAGTCTATATCCATTCGAGAACTCAGAGATATCTACAAGTCAAGTGAAGTTATGAAGACTAGAGATCTTGATGAGCTGAAGACCTCTACAAGCCAAACTCATTATGGAGAACTAGAGATCTTGATAAGCCTTTGTACTTATCGAGATATCAAGTATTCAAATGAATCAAACTGGAGATCTCGAAGTAGAGTCTCAAAGTACAGAATTGCTAATCAGTTTAATATCCAAGATAAACAATCAATAAACAATCCAACAGCTGGATTGACAAGTCTACAAAAAGTAGCTTGAAGTGTGTGGAAGATCAATGGCAAAGATTAACTGACAGAGGAAGATTAAAGTAAACACGGAATACTAAAGATATGCTAAGCCAGAAATGAAAGATTTGCTTTTCTATGAATAGAAATGACAAGTGACAATTTAGAAAAGCTAATAGCATGTTTATTATCCACTGTGTAAACCAGCAGTTAACTGAGCTATAAAGTAAACACTGGTCCTCTAGTTAGAAGTAACAATTTAGATCAAAATTCTTGTAACACTCTCGAGAAGAAGCTGAGCTCTTTAACTTCGAAGAGCTTAGAAATTTTGTAGCAAAGCATCTTAATTTTAAATACAAAAATTAGGTGAGTTTTGAAGATCTGTGTTCTTTATTTTGTGCAAGTTTAATTTCTGTATGAAAAAATTTCTATACAAGATTTAATTTACTTTGTTCTACCATTATCTTTCAAGAAAATCCTAAAATCAGAAAAACACATTCACCCCCACCCCCTGTGTGTGATTCATTACCTAACACCTTATAGATATGAATAAGCATGATTTAATTAAACTTGTAGTAGACTATAAAAATAAATATAGAGATGTTGAACGAAGGTTTCACCTATTGTGGTCCGAGAAAATGAAACTAGAAGAAATGCATCATACTCAAAATAAAGAGTATACTCGGATGATGGACTTTAGAGTCCAAGATGAAAATGAGATTACATCTCTAAAAGATCAAAACCATCTTATCAAGATTGAGGTAAATAAACTTAAAGAAAATATACTCAATCTTGAAATGGAGAATATATCACTAATTCTTTAAGAAGAAGAGATGTTACATGAAAAGATTCAATTGAATGATGATATATTTAAACTTCACGTCAATCTATTGAAATTTTCAAAATGAATCAAATGTTCAAACATCTTCTAAAGACAATCTTGATAAAGAAAAAGAGCTAATAGAAACCAATGAGCGTACTATTGAAGCTCAAAGGATAAAAGAAGAAAATCATAAGCTCATAGCTCAAGTTAAGGATCAAGAAAGATTCCTTAACAACAAGATTGATGCTTTAAAGAAAGATAATGAAAATATTGAAATTGTTATTCAAAGATTTACAAAAGGCAATAAGATGTTGGATCAAATGGTGCATACAAAAACCTCATATAATCATGAAGGTTTGGGATAGGATAATAACTCTCCTCCTAAAAGGATTACTCAGAGATTTGTACCAATAAAGACTTCACCCGAATCACCATCATATAAATGTTCATATTGCAACAAGATTGGACATACTGTTAAATATTACAAATTCAAGAATGGTGAAATTAAGGGGAAGCATGTATAGATTCGCAAGGAATCATACAAGAAAAATGATGAACGAATGCCTTACAAGAATATGAAATATAAAGATCAAAGACAACAAAGGTCTCATCAACCTCCCATGTTTCAAAATAGAAACATAAAATATCATGGCAATGGTAATGCATTTAGAATACAACAACCTCTTAATAAGAATATGTATGCTAATTACCATGCTAATAATAGATATATTATTTATCATGATCCACCCAGAGTTCGTGATAGCTCTAGGTATTATCAACCTCAAACTAGGTATTATGCATCTAGAAATATTTATGTGCCTAATGATAAGTTTACCATGCCTAGATTCTTTCATGAAAAATCAAATGTTATGTATGATGTACTAACCCCAGGACCCTCAAGACAAAGGGGTACCTATAAATTTAATTAATCGGTTTTGTAGGTTTGTCTTGCCGCGAAACAAAACATATGGTACCTTGATAGTGAGTGTTCAAGACATATGACCAGAAATAAGTAACATTTCGAGATAATAGCAAAGGAAACATTTTCGGCATCGGAGATTTCGGTAGTGATAAAGTTAAAATTTTCGACGTGCAATTAGTCACCGAATTGAAGTATAATCTTCTCTCCATTAGTCAACTATGCGACAAAGAATACAAGGTGATTTTCTACACTACTCATTGTTCAATTCCAGATAAATCCGGAAAGTTGGTTCTCATTTGCCCTCGAAATAAAAATGTTTATACATGTGACATGAGCAAGCAAGTGGATATATGCCTAATCACTATAAATGATGATCCATGGCCATGGCATAGAAGATTAGGACATGCCAACATGAAGTTGATAAAGAATATATCAACTAAAGACCATGTATAAGGTATACCAAAGTTAAATTATCGTAAAGATATACTTGTGAAGATTGCGAAATTGGTAAACAAATTCGGGCCTCTCACAAAGAAAAATTCATGATATCTACCTCAAGACCTCTCGAGCTATTACATATGGATTGTGGCACCTTAAAATCCGGGGTCAGGAATCTCGGAGACCATGCCATCTAAACTACTACAACCACATAACTCACACTACAATATATAAATACTCACACTTCACGACCCCACACTTATCACACACACACACACACACTTACAGGTTATTGTCTTGGAAACGAACCATTCATAACTAGAGTAATTCAACCATCAAGTGATAATTATTACAACCCAAAAATGATTAAGTCTTACCGGGGAGTAACCTTTAAGTAAGGCTAGTCCTTCAGACAAATATATGTTTCTTGTTTATTACCTTACATAAGTCATACTTATAAATAAGTCGAACTAAAAACAACTGAAAACTAATCCAGCTTATTACCTGTGGTACAACACCAAACAATCTACGGAACAGCTGGCCATTTCCTACCCGTTTCCTGATTGTGGTTCTCATGGCAGGCATCTTGATTCACTGTTGTGTTATATCAATTTAAGAAAATAAGTGTGAGCTATAATGCCTAACATAATAATGTACAGTATGCAAATGACTGTATGATAACTTACATAAAACATCACATATGATAATTATGTTTTATTCGAAATTAGTTTTCCTTGGTGATACACACCTTCTTATGAAAACAATTCTTTATGGGATTTTATTAAACTGCGAATACCTTAAAAGTAAACCCAGCACCTAGGCTTGGATTATAGTATTGCATCACAATTCCAATTGGAAGAATTAGGACATTCGTTGGAGCCACTGCATACGATGATCAGTCGTACTGCGATAAAAGTAACCTTTTCTACTAGTCGAAGGACGACACCTTCGTATCCCGGTTATCACCCTTGCCGCATATGGGCTATGTGTCCTCATTTAGGGTATACACAAACTTCGCAGGTCCTTAGTTATAGGTTGTAGCGTCTCATACGGTACCAGTAGTCTATCCAATACACGAAGTACTTGGATCATACCCCTCCCTTGTCTTTTAGGAGATCATATCATTGTTGGGTTGTTGAGCAGGCCTAACTCCACATTAGTATGATATTGTCCGCTCTGGGCCGAGCCCTCACAGGTTTGTTTTTGGGTAACTCCTAAAAGGCCTCATACTAATTGGAGTTGTCTGGCTGCTAATATTTTAGCAAACTATCCTCCCACAAATGATGTAGGACAACTCCTAACAATCTCCAAACAATCTCCCCCTTCATACATCGGGTCCGACACCTGTCGAATCTGCCTCCTGATAGTGTGATATGACTCCCCCTTGACCCATACTGGAATTCTTCTGGCTTTCTAGATCCCCTAAGCCCATACTGGAAGGTCCACCTGCCTTTTCCTTCAGCTCATTCTGGGTAGCCCATCTGCCTCTTCCTAGGCCCATTCTGGAAGCCCAACTGAGATTGTTCTGGATCGTTACAACCATAGCTCTGATATCACTTGTTGGATCTAACGAATCTTGGCCCTGCGTTTTATGATATTAATTAAAAGAGTACGAATAGAACATTAACCTTTATCGCTATGGCGCAAGCGATTCAAATCCACGCATTCTACTGTATTCCCTGATTCTCCTTGGATGAAGTGTGGGCTTCGATCTCCCAAGGTGTACCTCTCCCAAAGCTCCGAAATTCCAAAACCCTAGCTGGCTCCTTGAGAAAAACGGCTGCCTCTCTCAAACCCTAGGATGTGATTTCGTTTTTGGGTGTTAACCTTAGCTTTAGGAGAATGAGAATATTTATATGCTACAGTAGGGATAATGGACCATTAGTTCAGGCCTTCTAATGACATTCCGGGCCAAGCCCAATGTCATTAAATATTAATTCAATCCACTAAAGAATTAATATTTGCACTACCTTTCCTAATTTCATAAATTAATTATTTAATTCGGCTCCCATATTAATTGCTTATAAATTCCCCATATTTAATATATCGCATGTCCATTAATTAAATTAATTCCTGACAATTAATTTAATCAATATCTTTTATCCTTGATCATCCACTCAACCTTATAATTATGCAAGAACAAATCTTCCTGCAGGACTAAAGCATAATTATCTTTATGAGCTTTCTAGAGGACATCATCACCCGAATATATTTTTCGGACACGGTTTCCTTTTATAGTTGATATCCCACTCTGTATATAATGTCATTGCCCAATACATAAATTTTGTAATTTAAAATAAATTACTTAATGTATGAATCAAGGCATGTGCATTAAATACAAGTGTCAATTACTACATCTGGATTAAGAACCTAAGCAATAATAATATCATAGAATCTTAGTTCTTCTTTATTGTCAGAATAAAAGAAATAATTATTCTACTATTTTGATCCCGTTCAATATACACAAAGTATACAAGTATTATTCAATAGTCAAGATAAACTATTTCTAAATAATACTTCAGCTGTTCCAGTGGTTTGTCTAATACCACTTAGACTGTGAACCTTTATTATATTATATAAGGAGTTTGACAATCTAATCTTCTGCTATTCCATTTGATACTAGATTGTCTACAATATATAATATACAGACTATGTGAAAACATGTATTCAAGATTGTCAAATAATTTATTATTAAAGTATATACTTCAAACGAATATTTTAGTATAAACCCTAACAATCTCCCACTTATACTCAAGATATTCTTTGAGTATATCCGTGTTTATTACATGCAATCCACTACCAACTATATAACTATGTGACCAAGTATCTGACTCATATCGCTTCCACGTGCTCCTGAAAAGCCTTAGCAGGTAAGCTCTTCGTGAAAGGATCTGCCCGGTTATCCTTTGATGTTATATTAGCCACAATGATATCTCCTCGCTTAACGAACTGCCGTATGAGGTGATACTTACGCTCTATGTGTTTTGCTACCTTATGGGCCCATGGTTCCTTGATATTTTCCACAACACCAGTATTATCACAATAAATGGTGATTTTCTGTGGCAAATTTGGAACCACATCCAAATCCAGCAGGAAGTTTCAGAACCATATAGCCTCTTTGGCTGCCTCAGAGGCTGCCACATATTCGGCTTCCATGGTTGAGTCTGCAATGCATTTCTGCTTCACACTCCTCCATATTACGGCTCCACCTCCCAAAGTAAAAACACATCCCGACGTTAATTTTCTCTTATCCTTATCTATCTGGAAATCTGAATCAGTATATCCCAGAGGCAATAAATCAGAAGACTTGTAAACTAACATATACTCCTTAGTCCTTCGCAGGTACTTGAGTATTATTTTTACTGCACTTCAATGTTCCTGTCCTGGGTTTGACTGGTATCGGCTAACCATGCCCACAGCAAAGCAGATATCAGGCCTCGTACATAACATAGCATATATTAGGCTTCCACACGCCGAAGCATAAGGAACTGCCTTCATGTTCTCTATCTCCTTAGGTGTCGAAGGGCACTGACTCTTTGATAGAAAAATTCTATGTCTGAAAGGTAAATTACCCTTCTTGGAGTCCCGCATGTTAAAATGAGCTAATACGTCATCTATTTAGGGCTCCTGAGATAAAGCCAACTTCCTTTTCTTGCGATCCCTTATAACTTTGATCCCAAGGATGTATGCTGCTTCACCTAAGTCCTTTATTTCAAATTGTTTGAACAACCATGCCTTTATTGAAGACAACATCTTAACAATGTTTCCAATGAGTAAAATGTCATCAACATATAGTACTAGAAAAACCACTGCATTTCCCTCACATCTCTTATACACGCATGCTTCGCTTGGACTTTGATCAAATCCATACGACTGGACTGCCTGATCAAAATGAATGTTCCAATACCTACAAGCTTGTTTAAGTCCATAAATAGACCTCTTAAGCTTATATACAAGATGCTCTTGGCCTTCTTTAATGAATCCCTCTGGTTGCTGCATATAGATGGTTTCTTCAAGACTTCCATTAAGGAAAGCTGTCTTGACATCCATTTGCCAAATCTCATAATCGAGATGAGCTGCAATAGATAAAAGAATATGGATTGACATAAGCATGACTACCAGAGAAAAGGTTTCCTCATAATCGATACCTTCTTTCTGAGTATACCCTTTCGCAACAAGTCTTGCTTTCCAGACTTTCTGTTGGTGAGACTGCGTAGCTGTATGAACAGTTACGTGATAACTCAACACGATAACAACACTAGAACAGGACATGTTAATAATACTACATCTACACAAAAAATCAGGAAGAATGAAGACAAGGCAAATACAAAGAATCAGAAGATTAGAAGAAGGCTGAAAGTCTGTTTACAGGTCATTGAAAGAAGTTCATTAATATGTTCATGTCTCAGTGTAAAATAAAGGTTAAAGACTTTCAGGGTTTCAGAATTGATGAAGATTCAATGTATAAAGTGCTACCAGAAGATTTCAGTGTATTGGCATTGATTGAAGATAGATAGTGTATGAAGCATAGGAATCTGAAGAATTGAAGACAGGGTATAGACAGAGGTTAATGAAGACGTTGTCTAGAGTACCAGAACGGATTCCAGTGAAAGTACAATTGTTTATTGATAGTCAGTGTTCGAAGCAAGCTTAACAATGTAATCAAGGCTATAATACGAAGACCTGAATCGGAGCTAGTCATCTGTGAACCAGACCAGTTGCACTAGGCGTCAGCGTTTCATGAAAGGAATCTGAGTATTATCATTAGAAGGATTGTTAAGTGAGGACTCGTATCAGGGAACACAGGTTTTATGATTCAGATGAAGACTCAAGAGAGAAGACTTAAAGATGGGATAGCTCAGAGAATGCAATGCTCTACAGATCCTAAGTCAAGTTAATCACTACCTTGTAGTAGGAGTCATCCTGATCAGTATATTGATCTTCAGAAGCAATATCCTGGATGTACAGTGCAATATTTCAGTACAGGAACTGATCTTGACTTAGTGTGATACTCATGGAATAAATGAGAGCAAGAATAATTTCACAAGTGCAGTTTTCATCCCTCTGGTCGCCATAGAGAAATGGGTTGAATTTTTTCTAAGGAAAACATTCCCTCAACTCCCCTCTTGTCGCCATAGAGAAGTCGAGTTAATTTTTTCTAAGGCAAAAACTCCCTCTGCTCCCCTCTTGTCGCCATAGAGAAGTAGAGTGAATTTTTTATAAGGCAAAGACTCTCTCTGCTCCCCTCTTGTCACCATAGAGAAGTAGAGTGATTTTTTTCTAAGGCAAAAACTCCCTCTGCTCCCCTCTTGTCACCATAGAGAAGTGGGGTGAATTTTTTAAAGGCAAAAAATTCACCCTCTATACACTCTAGTCACCACAGAGCTCCTTTGTCGCCACAAAACAAGAATTATACCTGGTCGCCAAAGAATTCTCAGCCACACATTTTATTGTATAAAGACTACACTTTGCGGCAGATCTGAATGAGTTCTGTTTATCATCTTCTTCAACAAAAAGAGAGCTGATAGAAAAAGAAGCGGAGATTTATAGAGAAGCTCCGGCACCTTGAATATCCGTTTAACTTCTCACCAGAGTAATGTTATAATGCCCGATTTAACTCTTGTATATTCATAGGGGCATTATAATCGTTACCCGGTAATTAAATTATAGTACAAACAAAAGCTAGATTATTGTATAGGATTTGATTTGTAAATCTTTGTAGAAGCTAGGAACTTTATTGTTCTTAGATTGTAGCCGGTTATTTATTTACCGGAGTGTAGCAACACCCTCGAGAATTTAAATATGAATATATATATTTCCCCGAATATCTTGTGTTCCTTGTTTTTATCATTCCAAACATTATTCCTCTCAAGAACACGAAACCACTAACCGAGCACTAAATATTTTATCCGCTAAAGATTCGAAAGAATTTTTAATTTAGTGATTATCGTATTCAACCCCCCTTCTATGATAATTCGGGACCTAACAATTGGTATCAAAGCAGACTGATTGATACACAAATCAGGATCCTTAAATAAATTTATTTTATTAATTTGATTTTACATAAATTTATTTTATAAATTTGATTTAGTAAATTTATTTTATAAATTTAATTTAAATGAGTTCATTATTTAAACTTGAATAAGTTTATTTTATGAACTTAATTTAAATAAATTTATTTTACAAATTTGACTTAAATAAATTTATTATTTAAATTTTAGTAAATAAAATTATTAATTTAAATTATTTTTCGGGTACAAATTTGGAATATTGGGCTGCCAGATTGGTAAACACAGAACAATTGTTAGCTGCCAATTCTATTCAGGATTTTAAGCTGCCATATTATCTACCTGTTTTATGGTTTCTTTTGCTGCCACAAACTTGCTTGTACATTTGTTAACAAACAGGTTGCACACGCGCCAAATAAAATTAAACCAAGCAGGGTAGTTGGGAACTGGAAGCCACGCGCAGGAAAACACACGCGCTGGCCTTGGCAATTATAGAAAACAGCATCCTATTTTGTTTGTTTGGCAAGCACAGACAGAGTTAATCAGCTAGTCGCCATAGAGTATTAGAGTAATAATACTAAGGCAGCCTGCTGTTACAAACACCTGGTCGCCATAGACACAAAAGCAGGTCAATTTCTCTGGTCGCTATAGAATTATTTTCTTAGGTAAAGGCGGCGCAAGGTGACTCTAATCGCCACAGCCTGCTAGTCGCCACACACGACTTAACAAAATTTTGTAACCTCTTAATTTAAATTATTTCTGATTTATTTAATTTTCCATAAAATTTTAAATTCTTAAATTTAAATTCTTCTTAAATAATAATTTATATTTTATTTAATTTTTAAGAAAATTTGAAATTCTTGAAAATTAGATATTACGTAAATATTTATTTTTGATTAATTTATTTTCTAAGAAAATTAAAAATATTGGAAATTTAAATTTCTCTTAAATATTAAATTAAGGGTACTCAAGTATTGGTAGACTCAGGATTCCTCCGGGATTTTAAAGTGGATTTTAATCTTTTGAAGAAAACGAAGACCATGTGCTATTCAAACGGAAAATTCCCGAATACGGAAATTGAAGATAATGGTTTTCTCACTCCAACTGATCTCAAGACCTACAGATGAAAATTGTGGAACCTCCTCAAAGGCTTACTCCATAGGATATCACTGGGTTTTCAAATGCAGGGAATGAATGAAATTTCTACGGCTATAATTTTTCTCGGAGATTTTAAGACAACTCTATGATTCCAGATTATACAGTCACACAGTGGTTTGTACCAATGCTACATTTATCCGGGAATCAATGAGATCAAACCGGAAAGAATTATGGAGGTCAGAGAGAATAGTGGAGACATGCAGATATCTCAATTACATTCAGTAAAATTGGAACCTCGGGACAGAATTTAAGAGTTACTGATAGATGAATCAAAGGAAGCTCGGGTAGAATTACTTGAGGGACTGGACGTCAGAGAATTGTTTCACTTGTCAGGGAAGTTTAGTCAAATCAGATTCACAAGAAGTATATAAGCTATATCCAAGGATCAAGCCTATCTATTCTGAAGCAGAGACTCTTACAGATTCAGTTCAAGAGGTAGTTACAGACGGAGGTTGGGACAGATACAAGATTTGATAGCTACAGTTATGACAAGACATATGTGTCAAGTAACTATCAGGGGTTTTGCTGCAACAGAACAAGAAGCTTGAAAAACAAGGATGAGTAGGGATTCAGTTAAAGAGCTGTGACAAAGGTGGAATGTTTTCTTAGGGAAGTAGCCAGTCAAAACTTATAGTGCAAGGGAAAGAGTTGTGATGGATCAGATAACGAGAATCATGAATATCTTGCTTTCATAGCAATCTCTGAAGATGGTCCAACTCACATATCTCAGGTTTCAAAATTCTTGAACCACTGCAATATCTTGTTCTTAATATTCAATGCATGATAAGATCATAGTGTTTAAATGTTTAACACTGACACAAGCATGATAGCATCACACATAGATACTGCTGAACTAGTTCACTAGATTATTCTCTGGTAACTAGGATTGATGTTTAACTTGTGCATGTTACTTTAGATCATCTTTAATATGTGTTTGAATACTTGTTGAACATGATTAATTGCATTAGTGAGATAGATGTTTTCCAACATATAAGACCTTTATTTTTGCTTATTCTATGTATCCTATTATAATATGATTTGCTCATTTATTCTGAATTGTTTGTTAAGATGTGTTAGTTTAGAATTGGATTGAGATAGCTAGATGAGATACATCAACAGGATTGGACTAGATAGAATTATTGATTTATTTGTCAATTCTGTTTGTTCCATATCATGCATGTCTTTCTTAATTCTTATGCGTAATGTTTCTGAATGAATGTCATGTATTCCCAACACAATGCTTGCTTATTCTTTATGCCATGAATGCATCTCTTAGTACTTGCATTAATTGTAGAAAAAACATGATTAGGATTACAATAGGGCAAAGACTGCTAGTCCTCCTTATGTAAGGTTGGAACCATTTTCCCCTAGCCAAGAGACAAATCTGTCAAGGGTATTTAAATAGAGAAGATGGTCAGTCAAGGATAAGAATTAGCATGATAAGGTAGCAGCTGTTGTTATATCTATTTATAATAAAATATCTCTAATTCAACTGGACCCAAACTAATAAGTTGGGTACCAAAAACTATTAATCCATTTGTGAGTGCAGGATATAACAGGTTAATTGATTCATATGTATTCTTGGTAATTTATACTCAAGGCATATGATCAAAGAAAGAGCCTCACAATCAAATGTGATTGATAAAAGCTATTCCGTCAATAATCTTTGGAGATGACAGCAAAGGTTTTCAGTACGGGACAAGCTATACAGATAAAGGGATGTCATCATGAATTGAACAATTGGTATCACTGATAACAACTAATCATTGGTGTCACTGATAGATGTTCTGCATCAAAGGACAAAATGTCAATTCAATGAAGGATTAGTGTCTCATCTGAAGCAGGAAGATTGAGAAGCTTGCTCTTCTTAGAGTAAGGAAAGGATATGCTCGTGGCTAGACTGGAAACTCTGATAAGGCGAAGTCAATGGTTTCTACTATAAAGCTTCATCTGACAGAAGTTTAGCTATGGCATAGGAAGCTCTCACCCTTGAACATCAACACAAGGAACTATTTTGTAAAAATGGTTTAGTGAGAGGACTGCCTTATCTGGAATTCAGAAGATGATAAATGTGAGGCATGTCAGAAAAAGGAGTCAAAGACAACATCACATCAAAGTAAAGATATACCTTAGTAATGGTGGTTGACTACTCTTATGAAACAAAGTTGTTGTTCGTGCATTCTCAAGATAAGACATTACAGATGGTGATTGATCATATCAGGAGATCAAACTAGAAGCAACTGTAGAGACATATTCAACACTAGGAGCTCCGTGTCAGAATGGAGTGGTACAAAGGAAGAACCAGAACTTGATTAAAGCTATAAGGTAAATATCAGCTAATCAAGACTTTCTAAATACCAAAGGGCTGGAGCAGTCAAAACAGTTTGCAACAAGTAAGATCAAGCCTTGATCTGGATGTCTACATGAAGACCACTAATGAGTTAATGGCCAACAGAAGCAAACAATGAAATGTTTTTAGTTGTTTGAAGATCTTGGCATTTTCAGCTAAGACTTATCAGGATATTTTTCATGGCTACTCAGTGGAATATACAACCTACAGGGCATTTATGGTTGATCAACAGAAGATGATTGAAAGTCTAAATGCACAGTTCAACGACTCCATGCTCCAAGCTGTTAAAGGAGAAATTAATGGTATTGATGATTCATATCCAAGCAGTGGAATGGTATATAACACAACTCATTATTTCAATGAAGCCAGTCAGCAAGGGTAAGGATTTTCAGGAAATCCCAGCAACAGCTTAGGGGGAGCAATAGAAGGATCAACTAGTCAGATACAACACCACATTGAAAATCAAGAGGACACTACAAGAACATATCTGCTGAGATAAAGGGTTTGATATTTATATTATTCCCAGAGTCTAGTTCTTAAGTGATCCAGATGGTGGAGTTATGATTAGCAGGGCTACTGAGTGTGAATGATTATTTCTCTGGTTTTCTATCTGAAGAAGAAACTAAGAAAGTTACAAAAGCTCTGATAGATCCGAATTGATTGGATGATTGCAAAACAAGATGAACTCAATCAGTCAGCAAGCAGATTGTAGGGAAGCTGGTATCCAAACCAAATGACAATAGTGTAATTGGTACAAGGATAACCAGAAGTCAAACTGGATGACAATGGCATTGTTACGAGGGACAAGACCAAATTGGATGCTAGGTTATTATCAGGAAGCAGTATCTAACTGATAGCACCAGTTACGAGACTTGAGGATATTACAACATATCATGAACATGATGCACATTACACTTGGAATTGGACTCTAGTAGATGTTACAAGTGCACTCCTGGTTGGTGAGTCAAAGGAAGTAGTCAATGCACAATAGTTCATAGACTTCACAGTTGTAGATCTATTGGACTATATATATGTCTTCTTCGTAATCTCAATTCAGGTTGATATGAACTAGTATACTACTTAAGCAATCGTCAAGGACATGGTATGACACTCTAACTGAAGTTACAAGTTTAATATAAACTAGTAGAGTTGTTATAATAATAACTCTTTTATCACTAGGCACAAATATATTATTTTATATGTGCAGTGATATAATGATAATGTTATATGTTGGTCTACTAACAAAGACTTGTGCAAGATTATTTGCTAAGAAATTGCAGAATAGGTATGGAGGAGCGTGTTAGAAAGGTTGCAATTCTTTTTAGGATTACTTTAAGCAAGCCATTAGAATAATTCTTTTAGGAGCTCAAGCAAGCCAAAAGAATAATTCCTTTAGGAGCACAAGTAAACCAAAAGAATGATGGAAATACAAGTAAGTTAAGGATCTTTTGAAGATGCAAAATTTAGAAGATTCTGAACATGCCAAGACTACTTACCAATAGAAACCGCTAAAGCTTGATCAGTGCAACTCAGGTATAATGACATGCTGTAGAGGTATGACAAGCACACTCTTTTACTCAAATGCTAATAGACAACATGTAATGTTCTCAAGATGCCAATGTGCAAGGTTCCAAGTGGATCCTAGAGAATCCAATCTTATAGCTATTAACAAGATTATTAGATATCTTAAGGGACTACCAACTCTTGGAGTAAATTAACCGAAAGATATTATGCTTAACATGTTTGCCTATATAGATACAGATTATGTAGGTTGTAAGAAAGACAGGAGAAGCATCTCTAAAGCTGTCAACTTAAGTGACAGGAGAAGCATCTCAGGAAGCTGTCAACTTCGTGGAAGAAGATTGATTTCTTGTTATGATGAGAAACAACCTCAAATCCAACAACTCTGTGAACACTCTATGACAAGGCACCTTCACACCAGGTATCATTTAATTCGAGAGCATGTCTTTTAGTTAAAGAGTTACTGACATAAACATTTATTAAATCACTTGATAAAGTTAATTTTTCAAGACTGGTTTGTAAGTGTGGGATATCATTCATTGCATATAAGTTCACAAGTATTAAATCTTCAATATTTAAAGGACTTGTGAATTTATCAGTAATCCAGTACCTCGTACTTAGTGCTACTATCTTGATTATCATGATTACAATGTCATATACATTTGTGGTAGTTAAGTATTATAGAATTAAGTTTGAATATTATTTTAATTGATTTAAATTATGACTGTAGACAATTACATTCTATATCAGTCTCATAACTTAAATTATATTAAAATAGGATGCAACATAGTTATTTGTATCTTGTACGAATAATTGTGATACTTTTAGTATTAATGATATTATTTAGAATTTTTGTTCTAAGTACTCAATGCTTATTTCTAAAATCACTGATATTGAAAGTTGAAGTATTTTCTAAGTGATGTGTATAAAACTCTCAATATTTTATATGCTTAGAAAGTATTTCTAAAATTACTAATTATCCAGAAAGTGATTGTCGTGTATATAAGTCATATATCCTTTTGGTGATTATTGAAGGATAATTATAAATATTTAAGTGCTAGTATCCAATTCATAGATATTTAGTATTTATTTATTTAGTATTTATTTTGGGTAGTTTGGATTATGGAAATTGAAATAATTCAATGATTTTATTTGCTCCATAATTCAAACTAACTTAAAATAAATAAGCAGCATGATTGATTATAACTAAATCTGTCAATAATTGATATCTAGTATATTGATTGTAACTTATTTGTTATAAGTTAATTGTGAGATTTTGGTTTTAGTGAATTTAGCAATGTTTATATCTCAAAAATTCACTGAAATCAGAATTATGATTGAAGCATGATTAGTTGAATGCTATTTCTTGACTTATATCAGTTAATGATATTTAGTTAAGAGTTTAACTATGAACTAATTGTGGAGTATTAGTGTTTGTGACATTACTTAGAACTCCTCTAAGTAATCAATGCTTATCTTCAGTCACTTATATTAATAAAAAAAAGTATAAAAATATATCTTAAAGTACAACTATGGTCAATGAGGATTTTGCTTTATTAGAAGTAACCATATATTGTCAAGTTAAGAATAATTTCTATACTTATTTGCAACTTTCTAAACACTTTGATAATAGATGCAATACTCAATGGATCAAAGTATATGGAACTTAGAATATTTTTCTAAGATTGCAAACAAGTCAATGTTGGTTAATGTTGCTTTATTTATCGAACCAATATTGTTTGAGATATTACAGTTGTTAGGAGTTAACAATTGTATGATATATAAAATTGAATGTTGATGTCTTTTTGATAGATAATTGGTATTTAATTCATTGATATCTTATTTTAATATTTAAAATAGGATGCAACATAATTATTGGTATCTAAAATACTTAACAAGTATCAGTCAATGATATATTTTTAATATTTTGTTGCAGATAATTTTGAGATTTTAAGTTCTAGTGAATTTATATGAGTTGTTATATCTAACAGATTCACTACAATTAGAAATTAGCAGCATAGTCAGTCTTATTAAGATTATTTATCAATACACAATGTTGTTGATTATAATTTTATAAAGATAGATTATGGAGCTTTTGACATGAATGAGAATTGCTTAGACTTTATCCTAAGTGATCAATGCTTTTTCAAAAACTCATTCATATTGAAAGATAAAATATTTCTTTCTCTTCTTAATACTGCTAGGTCATCAGTCTATGTCTTATCAAATCATTTATCTTTTTAGGCATAAAAACAGACTTGTGCACTCGAACAGTTTTAAGAGAAAAATCAAACTTCTTTCTACATTGGTGATTTCTTATTTCATTAAAATCTTTTAAAATCACTATTGTACATCATTTTTCTCAAAAGATTAAATGCATAATTTTCATTCATTATAGATCTTAAGTGAATTTTATCTCTATATTTCCATATGTTCTGTGATGCAGGTTCAGCCTCCAATGGCATTCTTTCATTTGATAGTCATGAAGTTGAAAACCCACAACTTCTATCCCAGACTGTAAAGACAAACACAGAAACAGAACTAACCAACACTCTCTTACCACTAAAATGAAGTATGAATAAGTGTGAGGGAGAAAGTGCCTTAGTGCACCACATAAGGAAGGTTTTGAAGTCAACCCAGAAGCTCTGTCTCCTGTAAAGTTGAAATATATCAAAACTGAGACAACTGCTAGCTCCCATACATTTTCTCAAAATGATGTAATGGCTGAAAAGGCACAAAACAGTTACTAGATTCATCCTCTCAACAGGGTGCGTCTATTGAAATTCGCCTGTGTGCCAGGGTATCCGATGTAGTGTCACCACCTCAAACATAAACAATTCTTGATGCACAAGGATAGGTTACACACACAAAGGATGAGTTGACGGAAACAAGAGTTTCGACCATCTTAAGGTCAGATTCGATTATTCAAGGTTCTTTAATGGACCAATTATCTTTACAGGTGTTAGGAGAGGATACTAATCCAATAGCCATATGTCAGTGGTTAGTGTCTACCTCCCCAGGACTAATAAACCTGGATGCATCTGCGGATAGTGGATCTGACATAGGTGCAGATCAGCAACTTGTTGACAATGATTCAGATATTACCTGATGAGTCACAAGGAAATGTCTTCACAGACATGAGAAGGGAACTTTGATCTTTATGCTAAATTCTTTGGATCATTGTTTACCTTCCCAGAGTTCAAATTTGGAACCCTAAAAGGGATACTAGCAACTTGTAGATCATGACTCAGGTTCATCTGACGAGTCTAACAAGGATGGAGATTTGCGAACTCCCATTGCACCACCTGTGACCTCCGTAAGGATGGCTAAGGTGATTTTCCTTGCAGGTACAGCTGGATTTTGGAGCTATGAGAGGAGTGATACACTTATGAGAACGAGTGTAAACACGAGTGGAGAGAAGAGTGAAACACTTGTGAGGTACACGAAATAGAATCACACACTCACAGTGAGGAAGAAAGACAAAAACCATATCCCATTCCCTATCCCTAAACATAGTTCTTGATACTTCGGGTCTCGATTCTGTTTATGATTGGAACTTAACTCTTAGGAACCTAACATTTACAGATTGAATTAGAATACTTCGGGACCTTTGGGAGCTCACAATTGGTAACACTTGGTGATCTCACATTTGGGAGGTATAAGGAGTTGGGAAGATTGGTGAACATGATGATCTACAGTGAAGTCATTCTTGCAGCATTTAAAGGGACATGGTTGATCAGACTATGACTTGTTATTTCTTTTCCAACCAAGTAACATATGAGAACTCCTTCAGACAACAGCATACATTCCTTCTCTAAGGGGGAGATAAAAGCTTATATAATAGTTTGGAGGATTCCTCAACTAATGGGGAGAAATAGCAGGAAAGAGGAAAAAGGTAAAGCACATGTACACTACACCACACCATTATTGTTTATAACTGCGGATCCTATTGTACAGGAGAGGTGGTAAACACAAGGTGATTTCCTGGTAATCAGAAGAAGTGGTTTGGTTCATCATTATTCTTCATAAAGGGAGAAGCTGTTTTCCAAAAGGGGAGTACCATCAGTTCTTATCTGCGGATCCTATTATACGGGAGAGGTGGTAGACGAAGGTGATCTCCTTTAAGCAGTTGATTCTCATAGGGGGAGAAGCAAGAGAGATATGCGCTTCTCAACAGGAAATATGGTTGTACAAAGAAGCTGTTGATGATTACTTCAAGACTGAGAAGTGTTATCTGGCAGAGATTTGAAGAACCAAGGAAATGAAGATAAAACTACTTGAAGATCAGTTCAATGTTAGAGGAATAAGCATCTTTCATTTCAGTTACTCAAGAAATCTGGAAATGCAGTATTTGATCCAGAAAACCAGTAGCATTATTTACAAGTCCTGGTACATTACTTTTTCTAGTTGTTAGTTGAGTTATCCTCTCTATTTAATTTGTTTGTTAGGTTTAACAATCAAATAGGGGGATATTGTTGGTGAGACTGCGTAGCTGTATGAACAGTTATGTGATAACTCAACACGATAACAACACTAGAATATGACAGGATAATAATACTACATCTACACAAGAAATCAGGAAGAATGAAGACAAGGAAAATACAAAGAATCCGAAGATTAGAAGAAGGCTGGAAGTCTGTTTACAAGTCACTGAAAAAAGTTCATTAATATGTTCATGCCTTAGTGAGGAATAAAGGTTAAAGACTTTCAGGGTTTCAGAACTGATGAAGATTCAATATATAAAGTGCTACCAGAAGATTTCAGTGTATTGGCATTGATTGAAGATAGACAGTGTATGAAGCATAGGAATCTGAAGAATTGAAAAAGGGTATAGACAGAGGTTAATGAAGACGTTGTCTAGTGTACCAGAAAGGATTCCAGTGAATGTACAATTGTTTATTGAAAGTCAGTGTTCGAAGCAATAAAGTTGAGGCAAGCTTAACAATGTAATCAAGGCTATAATACGAAGACCTGAATCGGAGCTAGTCGTCTGTGAACCAGACCAGTTGCACTAGGCGTCAGCATTTCATGAAAGGAATCTGAGTTATATCATTAGAAGGATTGTTAAGTAAGGATTCATATTAGGGAACACAGGTTTTATGATTCAGATGAAGACTCAAGAGAGAAGACTTAAAGATGGGACAGCTCAGGGAATGCAATGCTCTACAGATCCTAAGTAAAGGTAATCACTACCTTGTAGTAGGAGTCATTCTGGTCAGTATATTGATCTTCAGAAGCAATATCCTGGATGTACAGTTCAATATTTCAGTACAGGAACTGATCTTGACTTAGTGTGATACTCATGGAATAAATGAGAGCAAGAATAATTTCACAGGTGCAGTTTTCATCCCTCTGTTCGCCATAGGGAAATGGGTTGAATTTTTTCTAAGGCAAAAACTCCCTCTGCTCCCCTCTTGTCGCCATAGAGAAGTAGAGTGAATTTTTTCTAAGGAAAAAACTCCATCTACTCCCCTCTTGTCACCATAGAGAAATAGAGTGAATTTTTTATAAGGCAAAAACTCCCTCTGCTCCCCTCTTGTCATCATAGAGAAGTAGAGTGAATTTTTTTCTAAGGCAAAAACTCCCTCTGCTCCCCTCTTGTCACTATAGAGAAGTGGGGTGAATTTTTCTGAGGCAAAATTTACCCTCTATACACTCTAGTCACCACAGAGCTCCCTTGTCGCCACAGAACAAGAATTATACCTGGTCGCCAAAGAATTCTCAGCCACACATTTTATTGTATAAAGACTACACTTTTCAGCATATCTGAATGAGTTCTGTTTATCATCTTCTCCAACAAAAAGAGAGCTGATAAAACGAGAAGCGGAGATTTACAGAGAAGCTCCCGCACCTGAATATCCGTTTAACTTCTCAACCAGAGTAACGTTATAATGCCCGATTTAACTCTTTTATATTAATAGGGGCATTATAATCGTTACCCGGTAATTAAATCCTAGTACAAACAAAAGCTAGATTATTGTATAGGATTTGATTTGTAAATCTTTGTAGAAGCTAGGAACTTTATTGTTCTTAGATTGTAGCCGGTTAATTAATTTACCGGAGTGTAGCAACAGCCTCGAGGATTTATATATGAATATATATTTCCCCGAATATCTTATGTTCCTTGTTTTTATCGTTCCAAACACTATTCCTCTCAAGAACACGAAACCACTAACCGAGCACTAAATATTTTATCCGCTAAAGATTAGAAAGAATTTTTAATTTAGTGATTATCGTATTCAACCCCCCCCCCCTTCTACGATAATTCGGGACCTAACACTTTCACCTTTTTATCTAATCCCCTCTTTTTCTTGTAGATCCTTACATCCAATAGGTTTTATACCTTTGGGTGGTTCCACGAGCTCCCAGACCTGATTAGAATACATTGATTCCATCTCAGATTCCATCGCCTTTTGGCAAAGATCTGTATATTTGTCTTTTACTGCCTCTCCGTATGTACGGGGATCATCATCATGTTCACCAGAGACCAAGTCTGAAGACTCTCCCAAAAATATGAATCTATCAGGCTGTTGAACAACCATCCCACTACGACGAGGCACTGGTGCGGTATTAGTGCCAGGTTGTACATTTTTTTGTGATTGTTCTACTTGTACTACAGCTTCATGGGTATTATCTGTCCCTCCCACTAGTTCCTCTAAAACGACACTACTCATGGGTTTGTGATTCATTATATAGTCCTCCTCTAAAAATCTTGAATTGGTGCTAACAATGACATCCTGATTCTCTGGACTATAAAATAAATAACCTTTCATTCCCATGGGGTAGCCTACAAACAACTTTACTTCTGTACGAGATTCTAACTTAGTCGCTTTCTTGTTTAGCACATGTGCTGGACAACCCCATATTCGAATGTGTCTTAGACTCGGTTTATCCCTGGTCCACAATTCTTAGGGGGTTTTAGGAACCGACATAGAAGGTACTAAGTTCAGAAGATAAGCTGTTGTCTCTAAGGCATATCCCCAAAATGACTTGGGTAAATCCGAATAACTCATCATCGATCTAACACTTTCTGAAAGAGTCCGGTTCCTTCTCTCTGCTACACCATTCTGCTGGGGTGTGCCTGGTGCAGTTAAGTGGGATTCTATCCAATTTTCTGATAGGTATTCCCTAAATTCTCCAAGCAAGTATTCGCCACCACGATCTGATCGTAGTGACTTGATATTTTTATTAAGTCGCTTCTCCGTTTTAGCTTTGTACTCTTTGAATTTATCAAAGCACTCGGACTTACGGCGCAACAAATAAATGTACCCAGATCTAGAATAATCATCAATGAAGGTGATAAAATACTCATAACCACCTCTTGCTTGGATATTCATGGGTCCACATAAATCAGAGTGAACCAATTCTAACACTTGTTTGGCTCTATTCCCCTTTGCCTTGAAAGGCGTATTAGTCATTTTTCCTTCCAAGCAGGATTCACAAACTGGAAATGGTTCCACTGCCAATGAGCTTAAAGGCCCGTCTACTACCAGTCTTTTAATCCTCCTCAAGTTAATATGACCTAATCTCAAGTGCCAAAGATATATTTGGTTCAAACTAGAAGGTTCCTTTCTTTTAGTAGAGTTAGAAGATGTGTTGTTCAATTCCCTATATTGCAGTTGCAGTGCAGGTTGACTAGGATTAATTATGTACAAATTGCCTTGCAATGTACCAGAACATATAATTAGTTTATTCATCATAATATAAACATTACTATCCAAACAAACATTATAACCATCCAAAGAAAGTTTAGAAACCGAAATTAAATTCCTTCTAAAAGAAGGTACATAAAGACAATTTTTCAAAACCAAAATCCTATCAGAACCAAAAGATAAATGAATAACTCCTATTGCAACTACTGCTACTTTCGTAGCATCTCCCATGAACACATATATCTCACCATCTCTAAGCATTCTGGATAGCTGGAACCCCTGCATAGAATTACAAACATAATCAGTGGCTCTTATATCTACACACCAAGTACTCGTAGATATAGCCTCTATAAATGTTTCTCTAACTAGAGAAAGAGACATACCGGTATTGTTTGTCTTCTTAGGAAGAGGACAATCCTGTTTCCAGTGACCTGACTGTTTGCACCTGAAGCACTTTCCCTTAGGCTTTTTCACACCACCTTGAACTCCCACTGCCTTCACAGCTTTCTGTGTCTGAGCCTTTTTCTTCTTCTTAATACCTTTCAGCTTAGAGGAAGAACCTTTCTCAGCCACATTCACTTGAACACTCTTCCGAAATAATCCTTTAGCTGCCTGAAGTTCTGTCAGTAGTTCCGCGAGACTATACTGCCTCTTGTTCATGTTGTAATTCATGCAAAACTGCTCAAAACTCTTGGACAGGCTCATAAGGATAATGTCAATCTGGGTTTCCCTGTCAAGTTCAACACCAAAGATCTCTATCTCATTCAGATATGACATCATCTTGAGAACATGATCCCTTACAGGTGTTCCTTAAGCCATCTGAGTGTTCATTAAAGCCTTCATGGCTACTTGCCTAGCAACCCTATTCTGATCTCCAAAAAGTTCCTTGAGATTAAAGTGCATATCTGAAGCAGTGGCCATAGACTGATGCTGATACTGCAAAACACCCGACATTGCTGCCAGAATGTAACATCGAGACATCTCATTAGCCTTAATCCACCGCTTATAATACTCTTTCTCATCTTCAGGAGCATCAGCAGCAGGCTGATCAGGCTTGGGTTCATAAGTGCAAAACTTGTACTCCTCAGCAGTCAACACAATGTCCAAATTTCGTTTCCATTCAATATAGTTAGGTCCGGTAAGTTTGTTATCCTTAAGTATGGTGAATAGTGGATTAAAGCACATTTTATCCTGAGAATCATGCATAAAAAAACATCACATTACACATAAAAAGGGTGCATTAAATATTAAGACCTATTGATTCCTCTAACAATTATTAAAATTAAATGTACTAACATCTAAACACCATAAGTTTCTGGTACGCCACGATGTGTGACATGTATACCACCTAAATTTGTTTAAATGTTACTTCGGTCCTATTACTAAACAATATGCCACATTGGGGTGGTCTATATTATTTTTCATAGCTATGTGTATACCATCATCAAATCTTAAATTATTCGAAATCTATGGAACTTGGTACGCCACGATGTGTGGCGTGTATACCTTCCAATATTCGTATTTTTTCTGTTAGATATATTTGATAATGTCATGTCTAATATGATTTATGTTTAGTTTTCAGATCTTACTGAAACAGGACAAATCAGTACTTAACTGAAATCAGCACTTATACTGAAGTCAGAACTTAAGTGATCATTACTTAAGGTTCAGGAGATATTTATTAGGAGATAATATCAGAATTTAAAGGAAACTTTCAGATAAGGAAGGCGACTGATTGAAAGGAAAGAAGATCGAGACAAAAGTAAGAAGAGATATGTATGAAGAAGAAATTCTATGAAGAATGGAATACTTGGAAGAAAAGATATCCGATTGATATATTTTAGGAAGCGGAATTATATTACATATCAATTAGCGATTATCTTGTAACTGTGTAGTATATAAACACAGACATAGGGTTTACACTATAAGTGTTATCATTATCGAGAATATTATTCATTATAACCCTAGCAGCTCTCGTGATATTTGTTCATCACTGAGAGAGGACAGTTCCATATTGTAACAGAGTTTATTGCATTGAATAAAGTCTATTTTCTGTTACTTGTGTTATTTGAATACGGTTTGATTGTGCTATACACTGTATTCAACCTCCTTCTACAGTGTGTGTGACCTAACAAGTGGTATCAGAGCCTATCTGTTAACACACAAACAGTTTAAGATCCAAAAACAATCATGTCTGAAGCAGAAATCCAACCAAGCCCACCAAAACTGAAGAACCACCAAAGACTCAAATCCATAGTCGATATGAGGCTATTAGAGTTCCCATACTGAAGCCATCTGAATATCCCATATGGAAGGTGAGGATGACTATATTTCTAGAAGCTACTGATCCAGAATATCTTGACAGAATCCATGAAGGACCTCACAAACCAACAAAACTCGATGTTGTAGTTGCAGGTGAAGCAACAAAGTCTGTACCAAAGGAGAAGAGTGATTACACTGCTGAAGATATTGCTTCAATTGCTAAGGATGCTAAGGTACGACACTTGCTACATAGTGCCATTGATAATGTAATGTCAAACAGGGTAATTAACTACAAAACTGCAAAGGAGATATGGGATGCCTTGGAGACAAGGTGCCAGGGAACTTTTTCGATTAAGAAGAACAGGAAGACAATACTCACTCAAGATTATGAACACTTTGACTCAAAGCCAAATGAGTTATTGACTGATTTATATGACAGATTTGTCAAACTCTTGAATGATTTGTCACTAGTTGATAAGGAGTATGATATTGAAGATTCAAACCTTAAATTCCTATTAGCTCTTCATGAAAGTTGGGATTTGAAGGCAACAATTATAAGAGACAACTATAATCTTGAAGAAACAACTCTTGATGAAATTTATGGGATGCTCAAGACTCATGAACTTGAGATGGAACAAAGAAGCAAGAGGAAAGGAGGAAAGTCAAGGACAGTTGCTCTTAAGGCTGAAGAAGAATCCCCCAAGGCAGCCACCTCAAGGAGAGGCAAGGGAAAAGTGCTCATCACAAAGTCTGATACTGAGTCATCAAGTTCTGATAGTAATGATGACTCAGAAACTGAAAGCTTGCATGAGATGGATGCTGATGAAGAGATGATAAAGCTGTGTGCTCTTATGGTGAAAGGAATCACAAGGATTGCATACAGGAAGTTCAGGAAGGGAAAGAGGTTTTCCAGGAAAGCTGCAAGTTCTGATAAGAAGAATTTTAGAAAATCTGAAGGCAAAGGAGGGAATTCTGACAGAGGAGATCACTCAAATATCAAATGCTACAACTGTGGTGAGAAAGGCCACATATCTCCTAATTGCAAGAAAATGAAGAGTGACAAAGGTAAGGCTCTTGTCACAAAGAAGAAAAGCTGGACAGACACTTCAGATTCTGAAAGTGAGGAGAACTATGCCTTGATGGCAAATGCTGATATGGCAAATGCTGATTGCAGTCCTGAAGCTGCTGAGTTAAAGGTACCTCAAACTACTTATGCCTTTCATACTGATGATATTAATGAGTTGAGAAGATATCTTAAAACCATGTTTATTAGTTATAGAGATCAAACTTTAACATGTGAAAGATTAACTTCTGAAAATCTTGCTTGTAAAAAGAGGAATGATTATTTAGAAAAAGAGTTAGTCATGTTCCATCAAACTCAGAAAGATAGAGATGATGCTTTCTATGTTAGGGATGAAGTACTTAAAATGAATGAATCTCTAAAAACTGAGCTAGAAAAGGAAAGAGAGATTATCAGGACTTGGACTAACTCTGGCAGAACAACTCAGAATTTGTTAAGTAGTGGAAACTGGAAAGAGGGCTTAGGTTATGGAGATGATAAGAATGATAAAGGAACTGTAGAAATTAAGCCTATAGTTGTTAAACAAAAGCCAAAGTTAAAACCTGTTAAGTTTGTAGCTATAAAGTCTGAAACTGAAAAATCAGAAGTTAAAGAGGAATTAACTTCTGACAAACTAAAACAGGAAAAGACAACTGAAGTAAATGTGGGCTTAATGAAGCAGCTTAAGCATAAGCTGAAAGAAGTTAAGAATATAAACAAGGTAAAGTCACCTAGGAAAAATAGGAATGGAAAGGAAGGTATAAATAAAAGCAATGATTATAAGCCTGTTCCTAATGCTCCTAGAAAAATATGTCATAACTGTGGAAGTTCTAACCATTTGGCTTCTTTTTGCAGGAAGAATAAGAACATAAACTCCTTACCTTCAAAGTCAGGAGTTAAGAGTCAGTATGTTAGATATAGGCCACAAAATCCTTATTTTCATTGTGGTAGTTTATGGCATTCCATTTATACTTGTAAGGAATATCATAGTTTGTACTATGATTATTATCAAATAAAACCTTCTTTAAAGAAAGTTAGCATTATTCCTTCTAGTGTAAGTTCTGATACAAAGTCTGATAGTGTAAATGCTAATAAGAAAAATGTTAACATAAACTATGATGCTAAATCCGTTGCAAATGTTAACAAACTTAATAAGGCCACAGGATCCAAGCAAGTCTGGGTCCTTAAAACTAATCATAGTGGTCTCTGTGATTGCAAGGCAACAGGAAAAACATCCTAGTTCTGGACAGTGGATGTTCAGGACATATGACTGGAAATAAAGCCCTGCTATCAGACTTTGTGGAGAAATCTGGCCCAAGTGTTTCTTATGGAGATGGCAACATTGGAAAAACATTGGGATATGGCAATATCAATCTTGGAAATGTCATCATTAAAGAAGTAGCTCTAGTCTCAGGACTTAAACACAATCTGCTGAGTGTTAGTCAAATCTGTGATAGAGGTTATCATGTGGGTTTCTTTGAAGAACACTGTGAAATTGTAAGCAAAACTACAGGAAAAGTTGTTCTGAAAGGATACAGGCATGGTAACATTTATGAAGCCAAGCTTTCAACAAGTACTGATGGTTCTGCAATCTGTCTGATGAGTAGAGCATCAATTGAAGAAAGCTGGAACTGGCACAAGAAACTCTCTCATTTAAATTTCAAAAATATAAATGAACTAGTCAAGAAAGATCTTGTGAGAGGACTGCCAAAGTCAGTATTTGCTCCTGATGGCCTTTGTGATTCTTGTCAGAAGGCTAAACAAAGAAAATCTTCATTCAAGAGAAAGACTGAATCGTCAATTCTTGAGCATTATCACCTACTACATGTTAATCTATTTGGTCCAGTGAATGTCATGTCTATTGCAAAGAAGAAATATGCTATGGTCATAGTGGATGAGTTCACCAGATACACATGGGTGTATTTCTTGCACACAAAAAGTGAGACTGCATCTATCTTGATTGATCATATCAAGCAACTGGATAAATTGGTCAAAAATTCTGTGAAGATAATAAGAAGTGATAATGACACTGAGTTCAAGAATTTGACAATGGAAGAGTTCTGCAAAGACCAGGGAATCAAGCAGGAATTTTCTGCTCCTGGAACTCCACAACAAAATGGAGTTGTTGAGAGGAAGAATAGAACTCTTATTAAAGCTGCACGAACTATGCTTGATGAAGCAAAGCTACCAACCTATTTTTGGGCTGAAGCTGTGCAGACTGCTTATTTTACTCAGAATGCAACACTCATTAACAAGCATGGAAAGACACCATATGAGATGGTGAAGAAAAAGAAGCCAAATCTGAAATATTTTCATGTATTTGGATGCAAGTGTTTTGTTCTTAAGACTCATCCTGAACAGCTATCCAAATTTCACTTAAAAGTTGATGAAGAAATTTTTGTTGGATATCCACTTTTCACAAAAGCCTTCAGAGTCTACAATTTAAGGACAAGGGTTGTCATGGAATCTATCAATGTCTCCTTTGATGATAAGAAGATTACTGGACTTGAAGATTTCAATGATCATGATCAGCTGAGATTCGAAAATGAAGACTTAAATTCTGATACTGAAAATCCTGACAGTCTAAACTCTGATACTGCAAACTCTGATGTTATTGAAACTATGGTGACTACGCCTAAGGAAAATGCACCTGTGCAGGGGGGTATACTGAAGATATAACCACATTTCAAGAAGCATTAGAACATATAACGGGCTCTTCAAGTTCTGATAAGCCAAGTTCTGATAGTTCTAAAAACTTAAATTCTGAAGGATCCAACTCAGAGAGCACAATTTCAGGGGGAACATCAGAAAATGTTGATGAAGATAGTATGGATCATGGGGGAGCATCCAGTTCTAGAGAAAACCTTCCATCTGCAAGGAAGTGGACCAAATCACATACACCTGACTTAATTATTGAGAATCCTGATGCAGGTGTCAGAACTAGAACAGCTACTTCAAGTGAATGTCTCTAAAATTCATTTCTTTCTCAGACTGAACCAAAGAAAGTGGAAGAAGCTCTTCAAGATGCTGATTGGGTGCAAGTAATGCAGGAAGAGTTAAATGAATTTGAAAGAAACAAAGTCTGGACCCTAGTGCCAAGACCAAAGAACAGATCTGTTGTTGGTACAAAGTGGGTGTTAAGAAACAAAATTGATAGTGATGGCATAATTACAAGGAATAAAACAAGGTTGGTTGAAAAAGGATATTCTCAATAGGAGGGAATTGATTATGATGAAACATTTGCACCAGTTGCTAGATTGGAAGCCATAAGGATATTTTTGGCTTATGCTGCTCACAAAAAGTTTAATGTCTTTCAAATGGATGTGAAAAGTGCTTTTCTCAATGGAGAATTGGAAGAGGAAGTATATGTTGAACAACCTCCAGGCTTTGTAGATCCCAAATATCCTAATCATGTCTAAAGGCTTGATAAAGCACTTTATGGCCTTAAGCAAGCTCCAAGAGCATGGTATTAGACTTTAGCTCAGTTTCTTCTGGAAAGTGGATTTAACAGAGGAACAATAGACAAAACACTATTCTACCTCAACCATGGAAATGACTTACTTTTGGTTCAGATATATGTTGATGATATCATCTTTGGTTCTACAAATGACAGACTTTGCAAGAAGTTTGCCAAACTGATGAAGGGGGAACTTAGCTATTTTCTGGGCCTTCAAGTCAAGCAGAATGAAGAAGGCACTTTTATTTGTCAAACCAAGTACACCAGAAATTTGCTGAAGAAATTTAGATATCAAGATTGTTCAAGTACATCCACTCTCATGGCCACTGCAACAAAATTGGATAAGGATACTGGTAAATCAGTAGATGTTACTGATTACAGGGGTATGATTGGCTCACTACTCTATCTAACTGCTAGTAGACCTGATATCATGTATGTTACCTGTCTTTGTGCAAGATTTCAAGCAGATCCTTGAGAACCTCATTTAACAGCTGTGAAGAGAATTTTCAAGTATCTTAAGGGAACAGCTGATATGGGATTGTGGTATCCTAGAGAATCAGACTTTAAACTAATAGGTTACTCATATGCAGATTTTGCAGGTTGCAAAATTGACAGGAAAAGCACAAGTGAAAGCTGTCAATTTCTTGGAGGCAGATTGGTTTCTTGGTTTAGCAAGAAACAAAAGGCAATTTCCACATCAACTGCAGAAGCAGAGTACATTGTTGCAGGAAGCTGTTGTACATAGATTCTTTGGATGAAGAATCAGTTACTGGATTATGGGTTAACATATTTTAAAATCCCTATTTACTGTGATAATCAAAGTGCTATTGCTATGACAGGTAATCCAGTTCAACACTCAATGATAAAGCACATCAGCATTAGGTACCACTTCATAAGGGAACATGTGGATGAAGGTACAGTGAAATTGCACTTTGTTCCAACAGATCAACAACTAGCAGATATCTTCACAAAACCATTGTGTGAAGCTACTTTTACAAGATTGGTAAATGAACTTGGAATGGTTTTAGGTTCTTTATTTAAATCTGCTTAGCTTTTGTTCTGATGCATCAGATTTTATGATCAGTATTAACAGATATTACTATCTTTGTGTATTCTGTGCCTAATTGAAAATTGCTTAAGTACTGATTGTTGTCTGATGTGAATTTCTAAACTCTGATAGTGATATGCATGTCTCTGTGATTATTCAATCCAATGAGGATAAATATGCTAGATGTTGACCTAGTAGTCTTTAATATACTAACAAATCCCATGTTAGAAGTAATTATTTATGTGGAAATCTATTGACACAAAGCAAATTCTGATATTGAGCTTAGTTAAGTTTAATTTGTCTATCTTATTACTAAGTCAACAACTAGAATAATGCTTCTCATATGTTAAGTTCTGATGTTAATAAATCTGGTGAATGTACTAAGTGCTGATAAGCCTCACTTATCAAAAGAAAAGGAAAAGAAAAAGAATAAATATCAGGTACTCCTTTGAGATCTAGAGTAAAAACTGTGGAAGGGAAGACCCAAGTGCATTGCTGGTATTAAGTAATATGCATCAGAAAAGAAAAATTAAATATTTTTCTTGGTGACTTTTCACACTCTATGATTACTGGAGAAATACTATGATAATTGCATAAATTCTGATAAGCAGTCGTGACTCACTTACACTGAGAAGCCACTGTAAAATGGAATTTCAAAAGATGCATAAAATGAGCACAAAACAGTTGAGGTGGACTCATGCATGAACTCATTATAAAGTAGACTTCAGAATCATGACAGGTTTTGAGCAAAGTTCTTAGTTATGCCTTATTTTTAAGATGTATTGAAGTGAATCAGACTTTAATCTTTATCTGATATTTAGCTTACTGCACACACATACACTCCATATGAATGATGAAAATTACTGTGGTGCTAAATGATGTTTTAGATGAACAGTTTATGTGTCATACTGCATAAATTCTGAGGACAAGTTATGATGGAAGTTCTGATGACTAAGTTCTGAAGAAATGAAATCAGAATTTGTGTGAAGAATTGCATAAATAGGCATTTACTTTTCGAGTTACGAAATCATGTTCTGATGACTGTTAAGTTCTGATATAAGTCTAAGTTCTGATATTACACTCTGATTCTTTACTTGACTTATTTGTGGTTAAAATCTGAAACAGCCTTATTTAAAATCAGAATATGTTTGGGTGAGATATTAATAGTCAATTCAATTAGGGTTAGTGGTGCACGTCCATGCGCAGTAATTTTTACTTGTTTCATGTACGCATTAAATCCTGTTTTACACTTCCAATGGCTTGTTTTATTCTCATCAGTCTAGGGAGACGATGTAGAATTATTTCTACCTATAATCATTAAATTTTTCTTGCGTCTCCTGACATTCCATTGGCTATATAAACCAACACTTCATTCCAGCCATCACATCTCTCATTTTCTCACCAACTCACTCTCGTCTTATTCTTATCACCACAAATGGTTGCGTTTGGCTGGTTTTACAATTATGGTACTGAGACAGTACATGTTTTTCTAAATGGAATTCCAACTCCATACCATATCAACAACATCCCTCACAATCTCTGGATTCAATTTCCAGAGATCATTAAACGTGATCTGTTGACAGTCCGAAGAGATCTACATCTCCGTCGTCTCCAACAGCAGGAGCGAATCATTCATCTCATTGTTCTTTTTGTTTAGAGTAGGAAGAAGAAATAGTTTCTGCTCCCTGTTTCTCTTCACTGTCAGCTTTGTCTGGCTTCTAAGCTTAGGACAAAAGCTGTTGATGTTAAGACTTGTAGCTTAGGACAATCTTGTAATTTTTGAAAGGAATATGTCCTAAGTCCAATCACGTATTAGGATTTAGGAATAACTTTTTATGTAATCTGTTTTGATTTCATTGATATTAATAAAAGACTTGTTATGTTTTTATTACGGGCTCTATCTATTTAAGTGTTTAAATAAGATATACCATAGTTTAGAGTAAAGCTTTTTATGGATTATGATGAGATCATAATAGTGAGACCTAAAAGATTATAACTCTAAACTTAAATAGTTCCTGATAATAGGATTACTAACTGGTAATTAATAATCCGCAAAGATCGGTACATACTATGCTCGCTTCATTATGAAGGATGTCTGTTCTCATAGACATTTGTGTGATGACACTATAGCTAGTATGTAGGTGCTTATTATAGAATAAGTTCACTGAACATGACTCGCACAGCTGAACAACTGATGGAGTTCACTCACGTGTCAGCAGTTGTTCACATAGTGATAGTTGTACAAGTATCCTTACACTTGAGGTCATCATAGTCATCTTTTGTACACTGAACTATGCTTTGGTTTAGTTCTTAGTCTCCAGGGATAATTATTAGGGCTCTACTGGGTATAGGAATTTGTACACGAAGATACTGTATGATCAATAAAGGATCTACCCCTTCCAATGAAGGAAGCGAATGTTCAAGGCTGGTCCACTTATGCTAGTTCAGGAATCTCTGGCCAGAGTGAATGAAATTAGAAAGGAATTTCTAATTTGCTTAGAACTACGCATAGTAAATGGTAAGCAAGTGATTAAATTAGATAGGCTTGACACGAGATCCATGCCTTGTATTTAATCGGGACATTGTAGGGTTGAAGGAGTTTATTGTACGGTAAGTATTCACTGAATAGGTTCTTGGTATTCTAAGCAGTGAATTCATATTATCCGGATAGTCGCGATATGCTGAGAACCCCTCACGATGTAGAATAAATGTGATTAATTAATTAATCATATTTAATAAATTAGAGAATTTATATAAATAATGATAAAATAGTTTTATTATTATTTATTTCTACTACCGGCTTAATATTGAACCTACAGGGTCACACCATAAAGAGAGAATGATTTTATGGTGGAGGAATTAATTAATAATGTCTAATAATTATTTATTTATGAAATAAATAATTAATTGGCAAATTTAATAATTGATTAAATGAGATTTAATTGATTATAAATTAATTAAGAAAAGTTTTTAATATTATTAATTATGGATTTAATTTTTGGAAATTAAATCAAGAGAGAGAATTATTTCTAAAGTGTTTAGAAAAAGAATTAATAATTAAAAGGTGTTTTAATTATTAATGAGAATAATAAATGGGATAATAATACTAATATTTATGGGAAAATTTCAGCTGAAAATTTTGCCTATAAATATACTATTATAAACCCTGTTTTTATTTGAACCCAAAAACCCAAAAGTTTTAGAAAACCAAATTCTCTCCACCTCCTCCTCCTCCTTAACATCGTTTTCTTTGTGGATACCGGTGGAGTGCTTCACGTTTGAGGAGCAGCTGCTAAGGATCTCCGATCGTTGCTCTTAGATCGCATATTAAAGGTTAGTAATCGATCCCTATCTTTTTACCACGATTTATATGCTTTTATTTGGATTTTATGTGTGTTAAAGTGTTTTACCATGCCCCCGCTGCGATTAAAATCCATCAATGGTATCAGAGCATAGGTTGTATGCATATAGATCTGTGGTAAAAATTTCAGAATTTTATGTGCTTGTATGAATTAATTATGATTTTTACAAGTTATATCATGGATTAATTTTGTCTGATGAGAAATCGTTTCTCAGAATAATTTTGAATGTTGATCTGGGTTCTACAAGTGTTGTAGATGGTCTGGGTATTTTTTTCATAATTTTATGATGTATAGATTTTTTTATTATGAATTTTTGAAGTTCTTGCAATTAAATTCGTAATTAAATAAATCATATATATATATATATATTATTTGTAAGTATATATATGTACATCTGTTGCTTGTCTGCATAATCTGTGATGCACAGAAGCAAATAAAAGAACAGGTACGGCGTTCAGATGTCAGGCTCGTTTTTCGAGGAAAAAGCGGTGGATGCTGCAAAAGAAAAAAAAAGGGTGTCGCGCATTCCGGGAATACGTTACACCCTGTGGCGCATTCACGGAATGCGTTACACCTTTTAATTGGTTAAAAGGGTTGTAACGCATCACCGAAATGCGTTACAGGGCTTGTAATGCGTTCCTGTAATGCGTTACAGCCCGACTGTCCACATTAAAATTGATTTTCTAGGAGTTTCGTAACTCCGTTTTAGGCGTGCAATATACCGTTGGATTCGTTTTTCCGAGAAGGATCTAATGGAGTGATCAATTTTAGTTTATATAAAAGTTTTGAACTGTTTATATTTCCATGAAGTGTTTTAAAGCTGTTTTTAACTATTTTAACTGCTTTTAAATGCTTCATGTGATACATAGAGATGTATAATGCTTAGACCAATATGCTAGATGATGTAACATGCCTACCTTGATGTTTATTCATGTTTATATATGTGATATATGCTTAGTTTATCATGCGATGATAGATTTAGGTGAACTTAAATGAACATAAGGCGTTTGTTAGACAACCTAGTATAGTGAAATTGTTTCATAACCTTAATAACAATATTATGAATACAATCATGAGATTCTTGTGTTTATGAAACACGTAATTGAATATGAATTTTCGATATGAGAGAAAGGATGATTCTGTCAACAACAGATTTCTATCTGTAAGAAAGGGTTATTAAGTGACGCCTCTTGACAATGCTCCACCTGATCTGGGAATCATCTGATTATTGATTATTGATTTGAAATATTTAATTTAAAAGGAAGAACCTCTTTATAATATGATTATGATTGTAACGTAATATAATCCCTCTAAAATTAAATAATATCAAGTAGTAATTGGTCAATGATACAACGGGCTTGTGTCGGTCATAGCCTTCCAACATGATAGAAAGTAGTTCTTATTTTTGAATCATTGTCGGTTCGTGCTACAGCCGAGGGCTTTGATTTTGAAATAAGAAATACTTGTCTATTACATAGAGATGTGTACATTGAATAAAAATCTAAAGGTCGGTACATGCCACAGCCGTGGGCCTTTGGGGACTGATTCAACTGTACGGAATGTTGGGTTAGACTTGACTTAAAATATTGAGTTTGTCGTGCCACAACCGAGACTCAATTATTCAAGAGGCTAAAGTTTGATTAGGGAATAACATATGATGTAATTGACAAGGGTTGTCTGCCTATTAAACATTACATGGCGGTTCGTGCGACAGCCGGGGTTGTATAATGGAATGTAGGATCCCTATTCCCACTAGCATTATGAATGCTTAATTTTTCACATAGGGGGTTGAATAAATTAGGTAAACTAGTGGGAGCCACTTATGAATAAAGACCCGATTCATATAGTGTTTTTAAAATGAAATCGAATATTTGCTAAATGTTGTTATGTGTTTATCATTTACAGATTTACTTTGTACGTTATGTCTTCTGCACTATCACTCAGGAGCATACTAGATGCTCACAAATTGACTGGTCCTAATTATGCTGACTGGCTTCGAAACTTAAGAATTGTTCTCAGGATTGAGAAGCTGGAATACGTGATTGACTCACCTAAGCCTACTGAACCTGCTAGCGATGTGCATAATGATGAACATGTTGTATATCGTAAGTGGATAGATGATGCAAATATTGCACAATACATCATGCTAGCTTCCCTGAACATTGAGCTACAGAAGCAACATGAGCATATGGATGCTCACACTATCCTAATGCATCTACAAGAGTTGTATGATATGGCGGGGAGGACAGCTCGATATGAGATATCGAAGGAGCTTTCGGTTGTAGGATGTCTGAGGGATCATCTGTGAATGACCATGTACTTAAGATGATCAATTTGATTGAATGTCTTGGACAACTTGGTTTTGCCATAGATGGGGAGCTGAGCCAAGACTTGGTCTTGCAATCGCTTCCGAGTTCGTTCTCGCAGTTTGTTGTGAACTTTCACATGAATAAGATGGATGTCAGCTTGCCTGAACTCCACAACATGTTGAAGACTGCGGAATCGAATTTTCCCCTAAGAAGAGTTCTGTTCTTCTAATTGGTGAAGGTTCCAATCCTAAGAAAACTAAGAAAAGGAAGAGGAACTCTTCCAAGAAGAAGAAAGTAGGTGAAGAAAAGCCGGTTCCACCAAAAGCTAAAGACCCCAAGAGCAAAGTTGTTTGCTTTCACTGTAACAAGGTGGGGCACTGGAAGAGGAACTGCAAGGTTTACCTTGCAGAATTGAAGAAGAAGAAGGGTAGTGAGACTACCGCTTCTGATTCAGGTATGTTCATGATAGAAGTGAATATGTCATTAAATCAAATTTCTACTTGGGTATTACATACCGCCTGTGGTTCTCATATCTGCAATTTGTTGCAGGGACCAAGGAGAAGTAAGACTCTTGAGGAAGAGGAGGTGATTCTACTGATGGAAATGGAGCAAGAGTTGCTGCTGTAGATGTAGAATCATTTCATTTACATAGGCCTACGGGCAAGACTATTGTTTGAAATAATTGTTATTTTGTTCCCTCGATTGTGAGGAATATTATTTCTATTCCCATGTTAGACTTGGCTGGATTTTCATTTATTATTGAGAATAATGAATGTTCTATTCTTAGAGATAATATTCTTTATGGACGTGGTACTTTAAATAATGGTCTGTATGTATGTGACATAATTTATTTCAGATTGAACAAACTAATAAAAGAAAAGGGATGATGAAAATCTCACTTTATAGTGGCAATGCAGTCTCCATTTAGTAGACATCGAGAGAGGACTGCAAATTTTCTAGGAATGGTACACACAGATGTATGTGGACCAATGTCTACGCAAGCCATGGGTGGATTTTCATACTTCATTACTTTCATAGATGATAGATCTAGATTCGGATATGTGTTTGATGAAACACAAGTCTGAAACCTTTGAAAAGTTCAAAGAGTATAAGTATGAAGTGGAGAAACAACCAAACATAGTATTATAATTCTTCGATTAGATCGAGGTGGTGAATACTTGAATGGAGAGTTTCTGGATTATCTCGAAGTAAATGGTATAGTCTCCCAGTGGACGCCTCTAGATTGGTATCTGAAAGGAGAAATCGAACTCTATTAGACATGGTTCGGTCCATGATGAGCTATGCAAATCTTCCAGTATTCCTATGGGGTTATGCATTAGAAACCTCAGCATATTTACTGAATAAGGTGCCTTCCAAATCTGTTCCTTAAACTCCGTATGAGATATGGAAAGAAAGGAAACCGAGTCTTAAACACGTTAAGATTTGGGGATGTCCAGCTTATGTCAAGTAAGTTGACCCAGATAAGCTGGAATCTCGATCCGTAAAATGTAGTTTTGTGGTATATCCTAAAGAGATTTTAGGGTATTACTTTTACACCGATAATCGGGTATTTGTCTCCAGACATGCTACCTTCTTGGAAAAGGAGTTTATCCTTGAAGGAAACAGTGGGAGCAAAATTGAACTTGATGAAGTTCAAGAAGCACAAAGTACTACGGATCAAGTGGAAACACCTGTTCTGACTGAACAACCTTTTGTGGAACAGCCCATTCATAGATCAGGGAGAGTGTCTCGCCAACCTGAGAGGTAATATGGCCTTGTCATTAAGAATGACAATGAGTTGTCGATCATTGATGATGACGACCCTGTGACCTATAATGAGGCTATGAGTAGTGTTGACTCAGAGAAATGGCATAGTGCCATGAAATCCAGAATGGAATCTATGTATACGGTATACAAAAGATAGATTATAGCAGATGGCCAGGTGGAGACCTATAAGGGCAGGCTTGTGGCAAAAGGATTCAAACAAAGGCAATGGATTGACTTTGATGAAACCTTTTACCTGTAGCCCTGTTAAAATCAGTTCGGATTTTGCGTGCGATTGCTGCTTACTACGACTATGAGATCTGGCATATAGCCAGATGGTTTTCTTTCCGAGGGAAATGAAAACCTAGTGTGTAAGCTACTGCGAACCATATGTGGTTTAACGCAAGCTTCTCGTAGATAGAATATCCGTTTTGATGAGACAATCAAAGAGTTTGATTTTATCAAAAACGTAGATGAACCATGCGTCTACGAAAGGGTTAGTGGGAGCGCGGTAACATTTCTTGTATTGTATTGAAATAGAGTTGACACACATAACAACATAGCAGACCCACTCACAAAGCTACTTTCTGAAAGTCACTTTGATCGTTATAAAGACTAGATGGGTATTAGATACCAGAGTGATTGGCTTTAGTACAAGTGGGAGATTGAAAGGAATATGTCCTAAGTCCAATCATGTATTAGGATTTAGGAATAACTTTTTATGTAATCTGTTTTGAATTCATTGATATTAATAAAAGACTTGTTTTGTTTTTATTACGGGCTCTATCTATTTAAGTGTTTAAATAAGATATACCATAGTTTAGAGTAAAGCTTTTTATGGATTATGATGAGATCATAATAGTGAGACCTAAAAGATGATAACTCTAAACTTAAATAGTTCCTGATCATAGGATTACTAACTGGTAATTAATAATCCGTAAAGATCGGTACATACTATGCTTGCTTCATTATGAAGGATGTCTGTTCTCATAGACATTTGTGTGGTGACACTATAGCTAGTATGTAGGTGCTTATTATAGAATAAGTTCACTGAACATGACTCGCACAGCTGAACAACTGATGGAGTTCACTCACGTGTCAGCAGTTGTTCATATAGTGATAGTTGTACAAGTATCCTTAGATTTGAGGTCATCATTGTCATCTTGTGTACACTGAACTATGCTTTGGTTTAGTTCTTAGTCTCCAGGGACAATTATTAAGGCTCTACTGGGTATAGGAATTTGTACACGAAGATACTGTATGATCAATAAAGGATCTACCCCTTCTAGTGAAGGAAGCGAATGTTCAAGGCTGATCCACTTATGCTAGTTCAGGAATCTCTGGCCAGAGTGAATGAAATTAGAAAGGAGTTTCTAATTTGCATAGAACTACACATAGTAAATGGTAAGCAAGTGATTAAATTAGATAGGCTTGACACGAGATCCATGCCTTGTATTTAATCGGGACATTATAGGGTAGAAGGAGTTTATTGTACGGTAACTATTCACTGAATAGGTTCTTGGTATTCTAAGCAGTGAATTCATATTATCCGGATAGTCGCGATATGCTGAGAAGTATCCCTCACGATGTAGAATAAATGTGATTAATTAATTAATCATATTTAATTAATTAGAGAATTTATATAAATAATGATAAAATAGTTTTATTATTATTTATTTCTACTCCGGCTTAATATTGAACCTACTGGGTCACACCATAAAAAGAGAATGATTTTATGGTGGAGGAATTAATTAATAATGGCTAATAATTATTTATTTATGAAATAAATAATTAATTGGAAAATTTAATAATTGATTAAATGAGATTTAATTGATTATAAATTAATTAAGAAAAGTTCTTAATATTATTAATTAAGGATTTAATTTTTGGAAATTAAATCAAGAGAGAGAATTATTTCTAAAGTGTTTAGAAAAAGAATTAATAATTAAAAGGTGTTTTAATTATTAATGAGAATAATAAATGGGATAATAATAATAATATTTATGAGAAAATTTCAGCTGAAAATTTTGCCTATAAATATACTATTATAAACTCTGTTTTTATTTGAACCCAAAAACCCAAAAGTTTTAGAAAACCAAATTCTCTCCACCTCCTCCTCCTCCTTAACATCGTTTTCTTGGTGGATACCGGTGGAGTGCTTCACGTTTGAGGAGCAGCTGCTAAGGATCTCCGATCGTTGCTCTTGGATCGCATATTAAAGGTTAGTAATCGATCCCTATGTTTTTACCACAATTTATATGCTTTTATTTGGATTTTATGTGTGTAAAAGTGTTTTACCATGCCCCCGCTGCGATTAAAATCCATCAATTTTGTGCTGTAATTTAAATTTCATGCAATGTATTTGCTCAATATATTAATGAAAATTTTCTATTTATGCAAGATTTTGTCTCTGAGTCGTTTGATATTCTGATGCATTTTTAAATCCTGATTTACCCATATTCTGATAACCATTTTAGCTCTGATACAAATCAAGTTCTGATTCTGACGTGTCAATATTTGTTTACTTGGTTTCTTCATGGTCATTCTATCATTGGTCATATTTTTACAGAATATTGGTCTCGCAGTAAAAATAATTTATTAAGTGGGAACAATTTTAAATTTTAAAATAAAACTGAACTACCTTAATTAATGGGATTACTTGGTAAGCGGAACAGTTTTTCTTTGAAAAATTGCATGTAATAAGTAATGATTACTGTATTCCCGTGCCCATTAATTATCCTTTACTGCTGCATATCTGACAGGTGTCCAACGGTTACTTTTTCTACCGTGTATAAGTAAAAGAGAGAAAAGATTCTAAAATCTTTTATTTACTTTCACATTTTATCTCTCTCTTTTTACTACTATTCTCTCTCATCTCCCGACGCTTTTTCATACAGACATTTTATCAAACACCTTACAGGCAACCTAATTTCTCAATTTTTCTAATGGCACCTAAGGATTTGATTATAGATGGAGCCAAGTTTGTACCCAACAACTATGCTGCAATCTTGAACCATGCTGAACCTCCATCTGATTTGCACTTTGTGCAAGATCTTCTAGCACACAGTGAGATTGGGTATGCGTTGACCCAACCTCAAGTAATTTCAAGCCAACAAGTTCTGACGTTCTGGCGGACTGGGCATTTTGATAATGGTGGTGCCACTGGTACTCCAAGCATTATTTTTGAAGTAAATGACGTTGAGCATGTGGTAACTCCTGGAGCAGTTCGCAAAGCTCTACACTTACCAGAAGGCTGCATTTTCTCAACAGCGGAGGAACCTGTTCTACAGCAGCTCATGGCCAATTTGGGGTATGAGAAGAGTTTGGCCAAGCTTGGACAGTTGAAAAGGGCATATATCATAAAGGAATGGAGCTTTTTCTTCAACTGCATCACTAAGGCATTCTCCAATAAGTGTTCCAACTTTGATGCCATTCCAATTATGAGTCAACACATCGGGTATGATATTATTCACCAAACGCATTTTGATTTTGCAAGAGCCGTGCTAGGTCTGTGCTAGGTTTTATAGGGGATAGGATGACAGAAGATAAGAATGTAGTATACTTTGCTAGATTCTGTCAGCTTATATATAACTTCTGTTATGTTGCTGAACCCCAACCTACCACTGACTTAATTCCACCCTTTAAGCTTGCAAAACGGGCTTTTAATGACTTGGTAAATGCTGACCTTAAGAAAAAGGTGGTTAGACCCTTACAGATACCTCAGTCTGTAAAATAAATCCTAGTAAATGCTGATCATCAAACCTACAGATCTATTTACCCTAATGTTCAACCCACCAACACATCCCAGACACTACAACAACCATCAGAACATACCACATATACACCTCAACCTACTCAACCCTCTATTAGAACATATATCAAACCTTCACAGATATCTCAACCTTTATCATTAGCACATACTGTGTGGCCTTCGTCTTCAAAGCCCAAGAGGACAAAGACTGTACCTCAGACACCACAGAAGAGAAGGAGGATTGTTCTGAGAGATGAGTCAGACAGTGAGGAACAGGTTCTTGTGTCAGAACCTGTTGTCAAAGAAGCTGAGAAGGTCTCTTCTCAGAAGGATACTGGAATTGGGGGCTCTAAACTTCTCAAAAGGTTTAGAAGGATGTATTCTACTGAAACTCCCAAGGAATCTTCACCTTCAAAGAGATATAAGAAACAGAGAGCACAAAGGTACAGGGCTGAGTCAGTTTCAGAGGATGAGGAAGCAGCAGCTAAGGAAGGAGATCAGGAATCTCTGATCTCAAAAGAGCCAGAATTTGCTGAAGCTACTGCATCTACACCTCCATTGTCACCAACTCAGGAAGCTGCTCAAGATAAAGTATCTACACCACCTGTGTCTCCTGTAAATGAACCAGTATCTACTGCAGACCCAGGCACAAGTGCTGAGATTGATATTCACAACCTAATTGTGCCTGAGGTTCTCTACTTAGAAGCTCCACCAGCTCCACTCAATCCATCAACAACACCAATTCCTGATGCTAATAAAACTCCAAAATTGTCTACAACACCTTCTCTGCATCTAGACATTGAAGATCAGACTATAGGTGAGCATCAGAATATGGCTGTTGATCAGAACTTGGAAGCAGATCAGCACTTAGAGGATGATGTTGAAGCCTCAATAGCCTCTCATATTGTTTTTTTATCAGAGGATGTTGACTCTGTAAGTTCTGATGCTGCAAATGCTGATGATACTGGCGATGTTGCTACAAATGCAGACGCTGATGAAGCTGGTCCTTCTGGACATGCACCTCTACAAGCTCCTTCAAAAGCTGAACTAGTTAAAAAGTTTGTTAAAGGAGATGCACAAGTACCTTGGATTGAAACTCCTAGAGGACAGGAGTGGACTAAGGAGTGGAACACAGTTACCTTCATTCCAAATGAAAGAATTCTTGTTGCGCACTTGGGAAAAGCTGATGAGATGCTAGTTAATGATGATTTCAAGACACAGCTGAGAGTTACTGCATTGAATACTAGACACCTTCAAGGTCAACACTTAACAACTCATGCCGAGGTGCATAAAATTCAAGAAGCTTTACTCAAGCAAGAAAAGACTATGAAACTTGAAAAAAAAAGTTTTTTCCAACCTACCTTTGACAGAGTTGCTTACATTGAGAAAAGCCAAGAGAAGCAACAATCTCAGATTGATGAAATTTGGAAAAATCAAGCTTCTCAGCAATCTCAACTCGATGAAATCCAATCCTTAGTCAAATTGCTTGTCTCTCTTCTTTTACCTGCTGATGCCAAAAAGGGGGAGAAAGTAATTAAATCCAAATGCAAAACTCTTAAGACACTGAAGGGGAAGGATGATGAAAAAGATGATCAGGGAAACTCTGGAATGAGTGGAGGACATGGTCAAGGTAGAGGTCTCTCATCAAGAAGAGCTGGAACTACAAGTCATAGAACAAGTTCTGATACTAGGAGAAGAATAACTTCTGATACTTGTAAAAGGATAAGTTCTGATGAACTTTGGAATCTTGATAAGGAAATTTCAAGACAGTTATTTCTGAAAGAAAATCCAGGAATGGACTTTGAGAGTCTAATGGAAGAAGAAGCTAGACTCAAGTCAGAAAAAGTCAACTCCAAATCTGAAGTTTCTGTTGGTAAAAAGCAACTTCCTACGGCTAAAGGCATTGTGATAAAAGAAAGGACAAATCATGTGGAAACTAAGGTCAAATCACAATTGCATATAGATCCAAGGTCCAAGGGCAAAGAAAAAGTTGGTGAACCTATAAAGGTTTATGTGCCTCCTATGGATGAAGAAATTTCTGTTGAAGATGCTGATCTTACTCTGACTTTAAGGAAGATTTCTAAGACAACCTCTGACATGGCTCAAGTTGTTCAGAGTCAAGATATAGTTAGTTCTGATATAACAATGAAGCAAGCAACCTCTGACATAGCTCAAGTTGACTTGATATCAGAAGATAAATCAAAGGAAACCTCTGACATTGCTCATGTTAAATCCTCAAGGTTACTCCTACCAGGTTTCACTAAAGCTAAACAGACTCAACCTTTGAAGACTGCAGCAAGTGGTTTTGAAGCAAGAGTGGTTACTGGAAAGGAAGCAAGAGATAAATCTGGATTGGGTAGTGCTGATGAAAGAAGAGCGCAGAACACAACCAATGATCCAACTTCCTTAAGTGAACCAGGTGTTGGAGCAACTCCTGAAAGATTGAATCAATTAGAATCTGTACAGATGGTCTACCATACCTACTTGAAAGAACATATCTTGTTATATTTCATGACAGATGGTAGGGTTTACCATATAAGGGAAAATGTTATACTACTGAAGTATTTTGAAGAACTAGAACATGTTTTATTCTTACTTCAAATGAATGACAGAATAACAGAAAGTGCTGCAAACTATTTGAAGACTCAAATTCAGAGACAGAAAAGGCTTTATTCTGAAAAGTCTGACTGTACATATCTTCCAAAGTACAGAGATCACAAGGGTGATATTGTTGAGATGAAGCCTAACTCTGCTAAGATTATAACTACCTTTCTGGGTTATAAGGCTGTAGAATTCAATCTTGAGTCTGACAAGGCATATTTGATCAGACTGGATCAGGACATAAGGAAAGCTAGAATAAATGATCTTAGGGCTGCTATCTTTCAAACTGGCGAAGATTCTGCAGAACTCAAAAATGCTAAAAGGAGGATGATTGATGAACTCAGATATGCTGAGAGATGTTTGTTAAAGAACTATCTCAGAACAACTCCTGACATCAGAGAGATCAGAAAGTGAAGCCAAGTCAAGATCTATAACTGCTCAAATTCTGATATGTATACAGACTGAAGTTGTTATCAGAAGTTAAAGTTGGTAAAGCTTTAAGGACTATAAGTTGTAGTTGTCTAGTCAAATTCTCATGCATTTGTACTTAATGTTTTTGACATCATCAAATATCCTGTTAAACTTGTATATTATGCTAATTTACAAGTTGGGGGAAATTGTTAGATATATTTGATAATGTCATGTCTAATATGATTTATGTTTAGTTTTCAAATCTTACTTAAACAGGACAAATCAGTACTTAACTGAAATCAGCACTTATACTGAAGTCAGAACTTAAGTGATCAGTACTTAAGGTTTAGGAGATATTTATCAGGAGATAATATCAGAATTTAAAGGAAACTTTCAGATAAGGAAGGCGGCTGATTGAAAGGAAAGAAGATCGAAACAAATGTAAGAAGAGATATGCATGAAGAAGGAATTCTATGAAGAATGGAATACTTGGAAGAAAATATTGGATTTTAATCGCAGCGGGGCATGGTAAAACACTTTTACACACATAAAATCCAAATAAAAGCATATAAATCGTGGTAAAAACATAGGGATCGATTACTAACCTTTAATATGTGATCCAAGAGCAACGATCGGAGATCCTTAGCAGCTGCTCCTCAAACGTGAAGCACTCCACCGGTATCCACCAAGAAAACGACGTTAAGGAGGAGGAGGAGGTGGAGAGAATTTGGTTTTCTAAAACTTTTGGGGTTTTGGGTTCAAATAAAAACAGGGTTTATAATAGTATATTTATAGGAAAAAATTTCAGCTGAAATTTTCCCATAAATATTATTATTATTATTCCATTTATTATTCTCATTAATAATTAAAACACCTTTTAATTATTAATTCTTTTCCTAAATACTTTAGAAATAATTCTCTCTCTTGATTTAATTTCCAAAAATTAAATCCTTAATTAATAATATTAAGAACTTTTCTTAATTAATTTATAATAAATTAAATCTCATTTAATTAATTATTAAATTTGCCAATTAATTATTTATTTCACAAATAAATAATTATTAGTCATTATTAATTAATTCCTCCACCATTAAATCATTCTCTTTTTATGGTGTGACCCTGTAGGTTCAATATTAAGCCGGTAGTAGAAATAAATAATAATAAAACTATTTTATCATTATTTATATAAATTCTCTAATTTATTAAATATGATTAATTAATTAATCACATTTATTCTACATCGTGAGGGATACTTCTCAGCATATCGCGACTATCCGGATAATACGAATTCACTGCTTAGAATACCAAGAACCTATTCAGTGAATAGTTACCGTACAATAAACTCCTTCTACCCTACAATGTCCCGATTAAATACAAGGCATGGATCTCGTGTCAAGCCTATCTAATTTAATCACTTGCTTACCATTTACTATGCGTAGTTCTATGCAAATTAGAAACTCCTTTCTAATTTCATTCACTCTGGCCAGAGATTCCTGAACTAGCATAAGTGGATCAGCCTTGAACCTTCACTTCCTTCACTGGAAGGGGTAGATCCTATATTGATCATACACTATCTTCGTGTACAAATTCCTATACCCAGTAGAGCCCTAATAATTGTCCCTGGAGACTAAGAACTAAACCAAAGCATAGTTCAGTGTACACAAGATGACTATGATGACCTCAAGTCTAAGGATACTTGTACAACTATCACTATGTGAACAACTGCTGACACGTGAGTGAACTCCATCAGTTGTTCAGCTGTGCGAGTCATGTTCAGTGAACTTATTCTATAATAAGCACCTACATACTAGCTATAGTGTCACCACACAAATGTCTATGAGAACAGACATCCTTCATAATGAAGCGAGCATAGTATGTACCGATCTCTGCGGATTATTAATTACCAGTTAGTAATCCTACGACCAGGAACTATTTAAGTTTAGAGTTATCATCTTTTAGGTCTCACTATTATGATCTCATCATAATCCATAAAAAGCTTTACTCTAAACTATGGTATATCTTATTTAAACACTTAAATAGATAGAGCCCGTAATAAAAACAAAACAAGTCTTTTATTAATATCAATGAAATCAAAACAGATTACACAGGAAGTTATTCCTAAATCCTAATACATGATTGGACTTAGGACATATTCCTTTCAATCTCCCACTTGTACTAAAGCCAATCACTCTGGTATTTAATACCCATCTTGTCTTTATGATGATCAAAGTGACTTTCATAAAGTAGCTTTGTGAGTGGGTCTGCTATGTTGTTATGTGTGTCAACTCTAATTCAATACAATATAAGAAATGTTATCGCGCTCCCACTAATCCGTTTGTAGACGCATGGTTCATCTACGTTTTTGATAAAATCAAACTCTTTGATTGTCTCATCAAAACGAATGTTCCATCTTTCGAGAAGCTTGCTTTAAACCACATATGGTTCACAGTAGCTTACACACTAGGCTTTCATTTCCCTTGGAAAGAAAACCATCTGGCTATATACCAGATCTCATAGTCGTAGTAAGCAGCAATCGCAAGCAAAATCCGAACTGATTTTAACAGGGCTACAGGTAAAAGGTTTCATCAAAGTCAATCCATTGCCTTTGTCTGAATCCTTTTCCCAAAAGCCTGGCCTTAAAGGTCTCCACCTGGCCATCTGCTCTAATCATTCTTTCGTATACCGTATACATAGATTCCATTCCGGATTTTATGGCACTATGCCATTTCTCTAAGTCAACACTACTCATAGCCTCATTATAGGTCACAGGGTCGTCATCATCAATGATCGACAACTCATTGTCATTCTCAATGACAAGGCCATATTACCTCTCAGGTTGGCGAGACACTCTCCCTGATCTATGAATGGGTTGTTCCACAAAAGGTTGTTCAGTCAGAACAGGTGTTTCCACTTGATCCGTAGTAGTTTGTGCTTCTTGAACTTCATCAAGTTCAATTTTGCTCCCACTGTTTCCTTCAAGGATAAACTCCTTTTCCAAGAAGGTAGCATGTCTGGAGACAAACACCCGATGATCGGTGTAAAAGTAATACCCTAAAGTCTCTTCAGGATATCCCACAAAACTACATTTTACGGATCGATATTCCAGCTTATCTGGGTCAACTTACTTGACATAAGCTGGACATCCCCAAATCTTAACGTATTTAAGACTCGGTTTCTTTTCTTTCCATATCTCATACAGAGTTTGAGGAACAGATTTGGAAGGCACCTTATTCAGTAAATATGCTGAGGTTTCCAATGCATAACCCCATAGGAATACTGGAAGATTTGCATAGCTCATCATGGACCGAACTATGTCTAACAAAGTTCGATTTCTCCTTTCAGATACCAATCTGGAGGAGTCCACTGGGAGACTATACATTTACTTTGAGATAATCTAGAAACACTCCATTAAAGTATTCAACACCTCGATCTGATCGAAGAGTTATAATACTATGTTTGGTTGTTTCTCCACTTCATACTTATACTCTTTGAACTTTTCAAAGGCCTCAGACTTGTGTTTCATCAAACACATATCCGAATCTAGATCTATCATCTATGAAAGTAATGAAGTATGAAAATCCACCCATGGCTTGCGTAGACATTGGTCCACATACATTCGTGTGTACCATTCGTAGCAAATTTGCAGCCCTCTCTCCATGTCTACTAAATGGAGACTGCAGTGCCACTATAAAGTGAGATTTTCATCATCCCTTTTCTTTTATTAGTTTGTTCAATCTGAAGTAAATCATGTCACATTCATACAGACCATTATTTAAAGTACCACGTCCATAAAGAATATTATCTCTAAGAATAGAACATTCATTATTCTCAATAACAAATGAAAATCCAGCCAAGTCTAACATGGGAATAATATTCCTCACAATCGAGGGAACAAAATAACAATTATTTAAAACAATAGTCTTGCCCATAGGCATATGTAAATGAAATAATTCTACATCTTCAGCAGCAACTCTTGCTCCATTTCCCATCAGTAGAATCACCTCATCTTCCTCAAGAGTCCTACTTCTCCTTGGTCCCTGCAACAAATTGCAGATTTGAGAACCACAGGTGGTATCTAATACCCAAGTAGAAATTTGATTTAATGACATATTCACTTCTATCATGAACATACCTGAATCAGAAGCGGTAGTCTCACTACCCTTCTTCTTCTTCAATTCTGCAAGGTAAACCTTGCAGTTCCTCTTCCAGTGCCCCGCCTTGTTACAGTGAAAGCAAACAACTTTGCTCTTGGGGTCTTCAGCTTTTGGTGGAACCGGCTTTTCTTCACCTACTTTCTTCTTCTTGGAAGAGTTCCTCTTCCTTTTCTTAGGATTGGAACCTTCACCAATTAGAAGAACAGAACTCTTCTTAGGGGGAAAATTCGATTCCGCAGTCTTCAACATGTTGTGGAGTTCAGGCAGGCTGACATCCAACTTATTCATGTGAAAGTTCACAACAAACTGCGAGAACGAACTCGGAAGCGATTGCAAGACCAGGTCTTGGCTCAGCTCCCCATCCATGGCAAAACCAAGTTGTCCAAGACGTTCAATCAAATTGATCATCTTAAGTACATGGTCATTCACAGATGATCCCTCAGACATCCTACAACCGAACAGCTCCATCGATATCTCATATCGAGCTGTCCTCCCCGCCACATCATACAACTCTTGTAGATGCATTAGGATAGTGTGAGAATCCATATGCTCATGTTGCTTCTGTAGCTCAATGTTCATGGAAGCTAGCATGATGCATTGAGCAACATTTGCATCATATATCCACCTACGATACACAACATGTTCATCATTATGTGCATCACTAGCAGGTTCAGTAGGCTTAGGTGAGTCAATCACGTATTCCAGCTTCTCAATCCTGAGAACAATTCTCAAGTTTCGAAGCCAGTCAGCATAATTAGGACCAGTCAATTTGTGAGCATCTAGTATGCTCCTGAGTGATAGTGCAGAAGACATAATGTACAAAGTAAATCTGTAAATGATAAACACATAACAACACTTAGCAAATATTCGATTTCATTTTAAAAACACTATATGAATCGGGTCTTTATTCATAAGTGGCTCCCACTAGTTTACCTAATTTATTCAACCCCCTACGTGGAAAAATTAAGCATTCATAATGCTAGTGGGAATAGGGATCCTACATTCCATTACACAACCCCGGCTGTAGCACGAACCGCCATGTAATGTTCAATAGGCAGACAACTCTTGTCAATTACATCTTATGTTATTCCCTAATCAAACTTTAGCCTCTTGAATAATTGAGTCTCGGCTGTGGCACGACAAACTCAATATTCTAAGTCAAGTCTAACCCAACATTCGGTACAGTTGAATCAGTCCCCAAAGGCCCACGGCTGTGGCACGTACCGACCTTTAGATTCTTATTCAATGTACACATCTCTATGTAATAGACAAGTATTTCTTATTTCGAAATCAAAGCCCTCGGATGTAGCACGAACCGACAATGATTCAAAAATAAGAACTACTTTTCTATCATGTTGGAAGGCTTTGACCGACACAAGCCCGTTGTGTCATTGGCCAATTACTACTTGATATTATTTAATTTTAGAGGGATTATATTACGTTACAATCATAATCATATTATAAAGAGATTCTTCCTTTTAAATTAAATATTTCAAATCAATAATCAATAATCAGATGATTCCCAGATCGGGTGGAGCATTGTCAAGAGGCGTCACTTAATAACCCTTTCTTACAGATAGAAATCTGTTGTTGACAGAATCATCCTTTCTCTCATATCAAAAATTCATATTCAATTACGTGTTTCATAAACACAAGAATCTCATGATTGTATTCATAATATTATTCTTAAGGTTATGAAACAATTTCACTATACTAGGTTGTCTAACAAACGCCTTATGTTCATTTAAGTTCACCTAAATCTATCATCGCATGATAAACTAAACATATATCACATATATCAACATGAATAAACATCAAGGTAGGCATGTTATATCATCTAGCACATTAGTCTAAGCATTATACATCTTTATGTATCACATGAAGCATTTAAAAGCAGTTAAAACAGTTAAAAACAGCTTTAAAACACTTTCGGAAATATAAACAGTTCAAAACTTTTATATATACTTAAATTGATCACTCCATTAGATCTGTCTCGGAAAAACGAATCCAACGGTATATTGCACGCCTAAAACGGAGTTACGAAACTCCCAGAAAATCAATTTTAATGTAAACAGTCGGGCTGTAACGCATTACAGGAACGCGTTACAAGCCCTGTAACGCATTCCGGTAATGCGTTACAATCCTTTTAAGCCATTAAAAGGTGTAACGCATTCCGTGAATGCGCCACAGGGTGTAACGCATTCCCGGAATGAGCGACACCCCTTTATTTTATTTTATTTTATTTTATTTTTCTTTCAGCAGTCGCCGTTGCTTTCCTCGGTTGTCGCGCCTGACAGTTGTGTACCTAGTACCTTTGCTTTTCTTTACTCCAACAGACAGACAAGCAACAGCAGCAGATGTGTATATATATACATACTAACAAATAATATATATATATATATATATGATTATTTAATTACGAATTTAATTGCAAGATCTTCAAAAATTCATAATAAAAAATCTATACATCATAAAATTATAAGAAAAATACCCAGACGATCTACAACACTTGTAGAACCCAGATCAACATTAAAAATTATTCTGAGAAACGATTTCTCATCAGACAAAATTAATCCATGATATAACTTGTAAAAATCATAATTAATTCATACAAGCACATAAAATTCTGAAATTTTTACCACAGATCTATATGCATATAGCCTAAGCTCTGATACCATTGTTGGATTTTAATCGCAGCGGGGGCATGGTAAAATACTTTTACACACATAAAATCGAAATAAAAGCATATAAATCATGGTAAAAACATAGGGATCGATTACTAACCTTTAATATGCGATCCAAAAGCAACGATCGGAGATCCATAGCAGCTGCTCCTCAAACGTGAAGCACTCCACCGGTATCCACCAAGAAAACGACGTTAAGGAGGAGGAGGTGGAGAGAATTTGGTTTTCTAAAACTTTTGGGTTTTTGGGGTTAGAATAAAATAGGGTTTATAATAGTATATTTATAGGCAAAATTTTCAGCTGAAATTTTCCCATAAATATTATTATTATTATCCCATTTATTATTCTCATTAATAATTAAAACACCTTTTAATTATTAATCATTTTTCTAAACACTTTAGAAATAATTCTCTCTCTTGATTTAATTTCCAAAAATTAAATCCTTTAATTAATAATATTAAGAACTTTTCTTAATTAATTTATAATCAATTAAATCTCATTTAATTAATTATTAAATTTGCCAATTAATTACTTATTTCACAAATAAATAATTATTAGCCATTATTAATTAATTCCTCCACCATTAAATCATTCTCTTTTTATGGTGTGACCCTGTAGGTTCAATATTAAGCCGGTAGTAGAAATAAATAATCATAAAACTATTTTATCATTATTTATATAAATTCTCTAATTTATTAAATATGATTAATTAATTAATCACATTTATTCTACATCGTGAGGGATACTTCTCAGCATATCGCGACCATCCGGATAATACGAATTCACTGCTTAGAATACCAAGAACTTATTTAGTGAATAGTTATCGTTCAATAAACTCCTTCTACCCTACAATGTCCCGATTAAATACAAGGCATGGATCTCGTGTCAAGCCTATCTAATTTAATCACTTGCTTACCATTTACTATGCGTAGTTCTATGCAAATTAGAAACTCCTTTCTAATTTCATTCACTCTGGCCAGAGATTCCTAAACTAGCATAAGTGGATCAGCCTTGAACATTCACTTCCTTCACTGGAAGGGGTAGATCCTATATTGATCATACACTATCTTCGTGTACAAATTCCTATACCCAGTAGAGCCCTAATAATTGTCCCTAGAGACTAAGAACTAAACCAAAGCATAGTTCAGTGTACACAAGATGACTATGATGACCTCAAGTCTAAGGATACTTGTACAACTATCACTATGTGAACAACTGCTGACACGTGAGTGAACTTCATCAGTTGTTCAGCTGTGCGAGTCATGTTCAGTGAACTTATTCTATAATAAGCACCTACATACTAGCTATAGTGCCACCACATAAATGTCTATGAGAACATACATCCTTCATAATGAAGCATGCATAGTATGTACCGATCTATGCGGATTATTAATTACCAGTTAGTAATCCTACGACCAGGAACTATTTAAGTTTAGAGTTATCATCTTTTAGGTCTCACTATTATGATCTCATCATAATCCATAAAAAGCTTTACTCTAAACTATGGTATATCTTATTTAAACACTTAAATAGATAGAGCCCGTAATAAAAACAAAACAAGTCTTTTATTAATATCAATGAAATCAAAACAGATTACACAGGAAGTTATTCCTAAATCCTAATTCATGATTTGACTTAGGACATATTCCTTTCAGAAAAGATATCTGATTGATATATTTTAGGAAGCAGAATTATATTACATATCAATTAGCGATTATCTTGTATCTATGCAGTATATAAACACGGATATAGGGTTTACACTACAAGTGTTATCATTATAGAGAATATTATTCATTGTAACCCTAGAAGCTCTCGTGATATTTGTTCATCAATGAGAGTGGACAGTTCCATATTGTAACAGAGTTTATTGCATTGAATAAAGTCTATTTTCTCTTACTTGTGTTATTTGAATTCGATTTGATTGTGTTATACACTATATTTAACCCCCTTCTACAGTGTGTGTGGCCTAACATTTTCCTTGAATAGAATATTTCAATTCAATATTCATTAATGGTTTGATTTCCAGGTAGTGGAGGAGTCACATCGGTCTCACTTAATACCCACAGCCTTACAAGTTCGATGAACCCGTTTTAGACAAAATCGCCTATATAAGAAATAAAGAAAATTCGTATTTATTCCTTGTTTTTAAAAATTAATTTTAGAATTTTGTTCTAGTAATATCTATAACATTCTAGACACCATAAATTACATGCCACGATGGGTGACGTATATATAATTTATATTCGTCTTTATGTTAAATTACATACAAACAATAATGGAGACCATGGGATTTAATTTCATATTAATTCCCTCTCCCACTTAGTATTTACTTTAAGGATTTTAATCTAGGTGCATCGTCCTATGTTATTTCTTCGAAGTCCGCATGTATTATAACAACACAAAGAACACATAACATAGCAGCATACTATCATGATTAAAGCATTAATAAAAACATCCATATGTCCATGTCATTCTAGCATGCTAAGGGTTAGTATCACATGGCATAACAACACAAACAAGAAACACATAGTAGCAATAATCAAGAGAAGCAGAAATTATGTAAAACATAATAAAACACATCCACTATTATGGCCCCAGAAAAATAGCTTCGAATTCATCCTTCGAAAAATTCTGGAAATCTTTGAGAGCCCGGTTGGAGGCCTAAACAGCCTCAAAACGCCTTGAAATAATGGGTCAAAAGTATTTGGACCTTTTAATCCCTGATCGTCTCGTTATGCCATTTCCGAAAAGGTATCGTACGCCTAAATTGGACATCGTATGCAAAATCTGCAGCCAAAATAGCGAAGCAACCCGAAAACAGAATGTAGCAGCGGAAAATCTCTGTTTCTTACAGCTCCATTGATCAAACAATTACATACAAAATAATACAGATGAACCAGCCTATTCTATTACATCAGATCATAATCTAAAACAATTACAAATTGATTTACAAGATTACAAGATCAGAATGGGAAAAAACAAAACTTTCACTATCAACCCTCGTAATTTACAACAAAACCACGATAAACCACGTAGAATCCAATCGTAAAAAAATAACCACGATTAAACCACGTGGGATCCAAACACATAATTAAAACATGGCCATAATAGTGAATAATAACCTGCATCACAGAATCAATACAAGCATACCACTATATACATGCATATATATTCATGACATGGACAACATATCATAAAACGCAGAACCTTGAACCAGGCTCTGGATACCACTTGTTGGATCTAACGAATCTTGGCCATGCGTTTTATGATATTAATTAAAATAGTACAAATAGAACATTAACCTTAATCGCTATGGCGCAAGCGATTCAAATCCACGTCTTCTACTGTATTCCCTGATTCTCCTTGGACGAAGTGTGGGCTTCGATCTCCCATGGTGTACCTCTCTCAAAGCTCCGAAGTTCCAAAACCCTAGATGGCTCCTTGAGAAAAATGGCTGCCTCTCTCAAACCCTAGGATGTGATTTCATTTTTGTGTGTTAACCCTAGCTTTAGGAGAATGAGAATATTTATAGGCTACAGTAGGGATCATGGACCATTAGGTCAGGCCTTCTAATGACATTCCGGGTCAAGCCCAATGTCCTTAAATATTAATTCAATCCACTAAAGAATTAATATTTGCACTACCTTTCCTAATTCCGTAAATTAATTATTTAATTCGGCTCCCATATTAATTGCTTATAAATTCCCCATGTTTAAGATATCGCATGTCCATTAATTAAATTAATTTCTAACAATTAATTTAATCAATATCTTTTATTCTTGATCATCCACTCAACCTTATAATTATGCAAGAACAAATCTGCCTACAGGACTAAAGCATAATTATATTTATGAGCTTTCAAGAGGACATCATCACCCGAATATATTTTTCGGACACGGTTTCCTTTTATAGTTAATATCCCACTCTATATATAATGTCATTGCCCAATACATAAATTTTGTAATTTAAAATAAATTACTCAATGTATGAATCAATGCATGTGCATTAAATACAAGTGTCAATTACTACATCCGGTTTAAGAACCTAAGCAATAATAATATCGTAGAATCTTAGTTCTTCTTTATTATCAGAATAAAAGAAACAATTATTCTACTATTTTGATCCCGTTCAATATACACAAAGTATATAAGTATTATTCAATAGTCAAGATAAACTATTTCTAAATATTACTTCAGCCGTTCCAGTAGTTTGTCTAATACCACTTAGACTGTGAACCTTTATTATATTATATAAGGAGTTTGACAATCTAATCTTATGCTATCCCATTTGATACTAGATTGTCTACAATATATAATATACAGACTATGTGAAAATATGCATTCAAGATTCTCAAATAATTTATTATTAAAGTATATACTTCAAACAAATATTTCAGTATAAACCCTAACAATCATATCCCGAGAACTCGAACCACATCGAAGTTCCCCCAAGCGTTTTGTTTGTTGATAGGTATAGCTTTAATTCATATATATATATATATATATATATATATATACTTCCAAAAGTTTTCGGAGGAAGTACTAGGGATGTGAGTTGACCGTTGTCAACAAATAATTAAATAAGGGAGGAAAGTTTCTCTTTGAAACTATATTCAAATTAAGTCGAGATAATATTCTCCGACGATCTAAAATTATCCTTCTGATTTTCCGAAAATCAAAAGGTATTTTAAATCAGGTCCTTTGATTTTTAAATCATAAATAAACCCTTTAATAGATAATAATAATTAAAAGATAATCGATAAATAATTAAACCTCAAATGAGTTTACTCTTGTAAAAGAATATTTAAAATAATATTCCTCAACTAGTTTATGTCTATGAAATTAATAATCTTTAATGTTTAATCGGGTTTGAAATAAATAATCGTTGGAGTATACTTCTCCCATAATAAAGGAATAGGTATATAATATTTATTATTCGAACAATAAAAAACAGTTGAGGGAATATGATCATTGGGAAGTCGTTTTAATAAAAATTCGAGGTATTTTAATGTTTCGTAAGTGGACGTTGAGTCACTTTAAAATGTACTATTATGGGCTTGTAATCGTCCTATAATATCATCGGAATGATTCCCGGGTTTTTATCTTGAAATCCCGACCGACTCTTGGTTATAATACGTTACGCTTATAGTGGAATTAAACAATTCACGATATATACTTATCGTACAATATTGCTATATCATGCAAAATTCAATAACTACGTATCATGGCAAACATGGTAGTTATGAAATGATAATAAAACAATCCTTTCACAACACAACAGTAAATGGAGTTGGGTTTGTAAACTTGCCTGGGTATCTCGAGGTGGAGGATGCTCTAGGTTCCGCTCTGAAATCTATTAATCATAAACACAATTCGTTAGGTCTCGTTCTAATTTACGGCGACTCGCATTCATGCGCTACTTATTATGCACCCTCTCAACTTGTACTACCCTTATTATTCCTTTAATTCCTTATTCACATCATGGTCGCTTCATTTCTCTAAGTATCTTAGGTTCATTTTCATTATCGCCGTTGGCTCTGCTTATGGATTCTACGGTTTCTACTCGCGCGGTCTCGGCTCCGATATTTTTATAAAATTGAAAAATCATTATTTTCACTTGAAATTTTTATGACAGTTAGGAAACTAAATATTTTACTCTCTGTAAAGATTTCATGATTTATGAACACGTTAAGTCGATCCTTTATATTTTCAAAGTTCGTAATTCGTGGCATTTTTTGTAGCATAAATCACTTTTAGTAAAACGGCCATAACGTTTGATTCGTAAATTGGAATCAAGCGATTCAAGTGCCTAAACGATCCTTATAACATTTTATATTATAATCAAGGGTTATTTTTCAAGAAACTATAGTTTACATCTTCTAGACTTTCTGCAGAAACTTAAAGTTACGATTTGTTCATTTTAACGGAATTACGTTTACGATCGGGGTTTCGTTTACGCCCTAACTCTTAACACAACTACCAAAAATCATCATCTCATCATCAGAACACAAAATCCTCTCAAGAATATCATGTTATTGAGGCAACAACCATCAACCTCACATCTACTTAACTAAACATCAAGATTTCAACAATACCACTTCTAAAACTAGGTTTACATCTACATACTAAATGGATCTTGAAAATGAATCTTAACTAAAGTTGGGAAAAATATTTTTACCTTTATTGAAAGCTTGAGATGTGTTCTTGAGGATGGTGGAGTCTTGGAAGTTCTTGGTATGATTTTTGGAACCTAAAACCACCATTGAAATCAAGAAACCAAAGAAGAGTTACTATTCATACTATTCACTAATAACTTTATTGATTTTATTTCACCCATCAAACCTTGATAAAAAGGGATGAAAGAATTTTCTTACCTTATTTTGGTTGTTAGGAATCTTGAGAATTAATGGGATGATTTTACCATGGCTAGAACTTGAGGTTTTGAATTGGATTTCCTTCTTTTTCTTGAAATTGCTGAATGGAAACAATGAAGGGGGGAGAGAGTTTTATGCTTGCTTCCTTGGTTGCTTCTAGGAAATGAGATTGGTGATATCTTATATTGATTTGATATTCTCCTAGTTTGATTCCTAGGTTTATTCCTTGTTGCAAATCTTGGGGACAAATCCAAGTAGCTTGCTAACTTACAAGCTAAACTACATGTGCTAGCTTCCTTAGCACACTATTTCTCTAGCTTGCTTGATCATCCTAAGTTTAGCTCACTATTTGATAAAGTAACCATGGTTAATTTCTTACCATGGTTAGTTAGTGTGTTACGTTTATTTAATCGTTTACGCGTTCGCTCGGTCGCTTAAGCGTTTTCGTAATACTTACTCGTAAATGGTTCGCGACGTAATTCCTTTCATATTTATTCCTTATATTTTGAATTATCATACTTGAATATAATTTCGTAGGGTTTTAATCTTGTAATTATATTGTGATTCCCGTAATCCTCGATGAGTCATAAATACGGTCATTTTTCAAAGTTCGTTTTCTTCGAAAACTAATAGCATTTACAGACACTCATTTGGTACGTATAACCGTAATATCAACTCCGAAACCCATTTTCTCATGCACTACATAGTGTGGGCTCAAAAGTTTTTCCCGCCCGTCAGGGTTACTATTCATTAAACATTTTACAAGGTCTCAAAAATTTGAGTTATTACAGTCTTCCCCTCTAACAAGGATTCCGTCCCAGAATCAATTAGAAAATAAGTGGGGGTATCTATTCCTCATTGCGTCTTCAAGTTCCCAAGTTGACTCCTCGATATTTTGATTCCTCCACAAGATTCTAACCAGCTTCACAGTCTTGTTCCTTAGCACTTGTTCTTTTTGGTCCATTATCCTTACTGGCTGCTCGATGTAGGTCAGGTCTGGTTGTAAATCTACCTGCTCATATTCTATTACATTTCGTGCATCTGCATGGTACTTCCTTAACATGGACACGTGGAACACGTTGTGCACTTGTTGCAGATTAGGAGGCAAGGCGAGCTTATAAGCTAGAGGTCCTATTCTCCTCAAAATTTCAAAGGGTCCTATGAATCTGGGACTCAGCTTCCCTTTCTTCCCAAACCTCATCACTCCTTTCCACGGAGATACCTTTAATAGCACAGAATCTCCTACTTCGTATTTCCTATCCTTCCTGGTCTGGTTGATGTACTTCTTTTGTCTGCCTGAGCTGCTACCAGTCTTTTCCTGATGAGTCTCACCATTTCCCTGGTCTGTTGGATGAACTCTGGCCCTAATATCTTGTGTTCTCCAACTTCATCCCAACATAGGGGAGAGCGACATCTCCTTCCATAAAGAGTTTCATACTGAGGCATTCCTATGCTAGCGTGATAGCTATTGTTGTAAGCAAATTCGATCAGGGGTAAGTGGTCATCCCAATTTCCTTTGAAATCAATGGCACACACTTGTAGCATATCTTCTAGGGTCTGAATAGTCCTTTCGCTTTGTCCATCAGTCTGGGGGTGGTAAGCGGTACTCATGTTTAGTCTGGTGCCTACACATTCCTGGAAGCTTCTCCAAAATTGAGAATTAAACCTTGGGTCTCTATCTGACACTGTGGCTACAGGAACGCTGTGTCTCACTACAATTTCCTTCAAGTAAATATCCACCAATATTTCTACGGTTTACCTTTCGTTGATTGGTAGGAAGTGTGCGGACTTGGTCAATCTATCTATGATAACCCATATGGCGTCGTAATTGGTCTTTGTCCTTGGTAAGCCTGTCACAAAATCCATGGCTATATGCTCTCATTTCCATTCCGGAATTTCCAGGGGACGTAATAGTCCACTAGGTCGCTGATGTTCCGCCTTCACTCTCTGGCATGTCAAGCACTTGCTGACCCACTCTCCTACTTCTCTCTTCATGTTAGGCCACCAATAATATTCCTTAAGGTCATGGTACATTTTCGTACTTCCTGGGTGGATTGAATATCTGGAGCTGTGCCCTTCGTGCAGCAGCTCATCCTTTAACTTTTGCATATTTGGAATCCAAATTCGGGACACATACCTCATGATCCCTTTCTCGTTCTTCTCGCATCTCACTTCTTCATCGGTCAATGTTCCTCTTTCTTCGCTCATCTTCTTTTCCTAACATACTCGTATATTTTCAGTCAGTTCCGGCACTAGCTTAATCTCAAATAATCCTTCCGTTCCTTTACCGGTCATTCTCACGTCGATTTCTATTTTCTCAAATTCTTTAATTAACTCCTCTGATATCATTATCATCTTGAGTCTTTCCTTCCTACTGAGGGCATCAGCCACCACATTGGCTTTACCCGAGTGATACAAAATTTCACAGTCGTAGTCCTTAATCAACTCTAACCATCTCCTCTATCTCATGTCCAATTCCTTCTGAGTGAAAATATATTTGAGGCTTTTATGGTCAATGTAGATCTCGCATTTCTCACCGTATAAGTAGTGTCTCCAAATTTTTAGGGCAAACACTATGGCTGCTAGTTCTAGATCATGCTTCGAGTATCTGCTCTCATACTCCTTCAATTGTCGAGAGGCATATGCTATAACTTTTCCGTGCTGCATCAGTACACATCCTAATCCTTTGAGCGATGTGTCACTTTATATCACAAACTCTCCCTTTCCATCGGGAAGTGTGAGCACTGGTGCTGACACCAGCCTCTTTTTCAGCTCTTGAAAGCTCTCCTCATATTTCTCTGTCCATACAAACTTTTCTGTCTTCCGGGTAAGTCTAGTCAGTGGACCGGCTATCTTAGCAAAGTCTTGCATGAATCTTCGGTAATATCCTGCTAAACCCATAAAACTCCTAACCTCTGTTGGGGTAGTTGGTCTTTCCCAATTGGATACCGCCTCTATTTTGGCAGGGTCAACTAAAACTCCTTTGCTACTCACCACATGTCCTAAAAATTGAACTTCTCTTAACCAAAACTCGCACTTCGAGAACTTGGCATACAATTTCTCATTCCTCAAGCTTTCTAAGACTATCCTCAAATGTTCTACATGTTCTTGCTCTGTCTTTGAGTAGATCAGAATATCATCTATAAAAACTAGCACACATATATCCAGGTATTTTTTGAACACTATGTTCATCAAATCCATAAAGGCTGCGGGTGCATTGGTCAATCCAAACGACATGACTAAGAACTCATAGTGCCCATACCTAGTGTGAAAAGCAGTCTTTAGTATATCTTCCGGTTTGATTTTCAACTAGTGATATCCTATACTCAAATCTATTTTGGAAAAATGTACAGCTCCCTTGAGTTGGTCGAATAGGTCATCAATCCTGGGGAGAGGGTACCTATTCTTAATAGTCAGCTTATTCAGCTCTCGATAGTCTATGCATAATCTCGTACTGCCGTCATTTTTCTTTACGAACAGTACTGGCGCTCCCCATAGCGACACACTGGGTCTTATCATTCCATTATCTAATAACTCTTGCAGTTGAGAAGCTAGTTCCTTCATCTCAACTAGGGCTAGCCTATATGGGGCCTTGGATACTGGTGCCATTCCTGGTGCTAATTTTATAGTGAATTCTATTTCCCTGTCAGGTGGCAATCCTAGTAAGTTTTCTGGAAACACATCCTTGAATTCGTTTACTACGGGTATGTCCTGTATATTAGGGACTTCCTTCTTGGTATCTACCACATAAGCCAAATAGGCCTCGTTACCTTTCCTTAACAACCTTTTGTCTGTAGCATGGTCAGAAATTTATGGTTCTGTCGTTGACCTCTAAACACTACTTCTTTTTTATTTTGCACTCTTATCTTTACCCTCTTCCGTTCACAATCTATTTGCGCTCCGTTACTGGATAACCAATCCATTCCTAGGATAACATCAAATTCTCCTAACGCAAATAGAATTAGGTCAACCTCGAAGACCTTCCCTTCCAATTTCAACTTACAGTTAGGGTGTACTTGATTTACAGGGAATTATTTCTTTGTTTGCTATTTCCACTTGTAATATCTCACGTAAGGGTATGGCATTAAGTTTTAACTTTGTAGCAAAATCTTGAGATATAAATGACTTGGTTGCTCCAGAATCAAATAGGACATTTGCATGTTCGGAATTTAACAAAAGGGTACCTGCTATCACATCAGTGTCTCAGACAGCATCTTGAAAAGTCATGTTGAAGGTCCTAGCAGTTGGGGGTCAGTTGGATGCAGCTCTGCTCATACCTGACACTAGGGGCCTTCATTATCGGACAATCCTTCCTCATATGTCCTACTTTCCCATATTGGAAACATGTCTTTCTATATTGGGGACAGTTGTTGGCAAGGTGTCCGGGTTAGTCGCACCTGTAACATTTCAGAGGGGCTCTTTCTTGGGTACACATCCCAAGGTGTCTTTTTCCGCATGTCTGACATTCTGGTATTGGGGCACGTGGTTGGCTATGAAATGTTGCCCTAGATTGTTCGCCGCCCTGGCCAACACTCTCGCTTGGGGCCTTTCTGAATCCGGAGCCTCGCGCAGGTTGGGACACCACTCCCCTGATGAACCTACTTGGAAGGCTCCTGTTCGCGGTTCCTATTCTTTGGCTTTCTATCTTCCTCTTCCTATTTTCCTTTTCCTTCACACTCTGCTCACTGCCAGCTTCAACAATCGAGGCTTTCTGCACTAAGGTGGCATGGTCTGTCAGCTCTAACACCGCCACTCGGTTTTGGATCCATTGTTTCAGACCAAGCTGAAACCTTCGTGCTTTCTTCTCTTCGGTATTCACAAACTCAGGCACAAATCTCGACAACTCAGTAAATTTGGCCTCATATTCTGCTACAGTCATCTTATCCTGTTTCAACTCCAGAAACTTAATCTCCGTCTGGATTTCCATAAACCTAGGGAAGTACTTGTCTATAAACAGTCAGGTAAATCTATGCCATGGGATCACAACATCAGTCTCTGGGTTTCGTTTGGACTCCCACCAGTAGTTAGCTTCTTCTTTCAGCATGTAAGAAGCGAAAATGGTCTTGTGTCGTTCCTCAACACCTAGTATCTCGAAGGACATTTCTATCTCTTTGAGCCAGGCCCGTGCTTCCACGGGGTCGGCAGATCCTAGAAACTCCGGGGGTTTGAGAGATTTGAAAGCCCAGAAGGCAGTGGCTGCAGTCTGTTGGGCAGCATGTGGCTGTGGTGGAATAGGCTGTTGGTTCAGATTTGCTCTTAGCAGTTCCATAAATTTATTCATGGGATTCCCTCCCTGATGGGTATCCTCAGCCTCTTCTTCTACATATTCTTCCTCATCATATTCATTATAGTCTAGGTCCTCTTCACTTTCTTCAATTACTACAGGGTCAGGTTCATTCCGTTGTTGGTTAACTGATTCTGCGGGATTTGCCCTGGTTCCTCTTCTACGGGGTGGCATTGTTCTGATAATGAAGATTTGTCAACATAGTTGTAATTATAACAGTTAGATTAATTTATTCATGTGTAAGCATGTAATTTATTATCTAGCATGTTTTTATAAAGTGCAATAATATGGACATCAATTTCTTGATAACTGCTTAGATATATATTTCATAAGGTCACCCACTTATATCTTGGGGAACAAAACAACTAGATGAGTTCATACATGCCTGATTATAATACATCACTACTTGTCCTGAATACTGAAATGCAAATACATAAGTCGTGTACCCTGAAGGGCTAGGAACACTATCTACTACTAGCTATCCTATCAAAATTGGTGACAAGTCACCCAGCCTTCTTCAAGGTCCATATCTAGTCACTAGTCCCTCAGTCACTGTCACTGCGCGTGAGGTCACGCACCCTCCTCATCACTCCTGCCAACATCAACTCTGCATCAGCTACCGGGATGTATCCTCCAATCGTTGTCATCCTCATCTGAACCCTGGTACGGAGCTCAATCCCATCGATCTCTCTTCGGGCTATGGGTGGGGAAGCAGCTCTGAAATCCCCTTGGTATCCTAGTCTGATGGCTCTCTCAGCTGTCAAGGCCTGGCATAACTCCGCAATGCGAGCAGATGCCGCAGTAATCTCAGCGTTAAGCTGAGCCACCATCCAGTCGTGTACAGCTACATGTATGGTCGCCGGGGGTGGTAGAGGTGAATCTGGGTCGCTAGAGGATATGTCGTAAGCCTCGTAGACCTGCGCATATATCCCATTCTCGTCATCATCATCAGTATAAGGCATAGGGCTCTGAATCCCTGGGGGTGGGGTAGGAGAGCGAATGGTCGGGTGAGGGTACATCTCTACATCCCTCCAGCCTACGCCATCTCCCTGGGTCATCTCAACATCATCAGCTATGGGGATAGGAAGGTCGGTCTTCTCCTCCTGAACATCCTCAGTAGGGTCATCATCTGAGTTATCAATGGGTGGGTCCTCTGGCTCGGGAGTAGGTTCATGCTCAGGGACCATAACATCATCAACAGGGTCAACCTCCCTCAAAGGCTCCACTGGTACCTGACACAATAGGCAAGGTGTTACTTACTTAGAGGCGGAATTCCCTTGAGGGTAAAAACTGTCAAGACTACCCGTGTAGCCCGACGACGAACTCGACTTGAGTTCTAATTGATTATTTTATTATTCCTATGTCTACGTATTTTATATCCTATTGTTTCCAAGATTTGATAACCTAAGGCTCTGATAACATTTTTGTGGCGCCCCAAAATCCGTTGTCAGGAATCTCGGAGACCACGCCATCTAAACTACTACAACCACATATCTCATACTACAATATATAAATACTCACACTTCACGACCCCACACTTATCACACACACACACACACTTACAGGTTATTGTCTTGGAAACGAACCATTCATAACTAGAGTAATTCAATCATCAAGTGATAATTATTACAACCCAAAAGTGATTAAGTCTTACCGGGGAGTAATCTTTAAGTAAGGCTAGTCCGTCGGACAAATATACATTTCTTGTTTATTACCTTACATAAGTCATACTTATAAATAAGCCGAACTAAAAACAACTGAAAACTAATCCAGCTTATTCGGACTACATGTGGTATAGCACCAAACAATCTACGGAACAACTGGCCATTTCCTACCTGTTTCCTGGCTGTGGTTCTCATGGCAGGCATCTTGATTCACTATTCTGTTGTGTCAATTTAAGAAATCAAGTGTGAGCTATAATGCCCAGCATAATAATGTACAGTATGCAAATTACTTTATGATAACTTACGTAAAACATCATATATGATAATTATATTTTATTCAAAATTAGTTTTCCTTGGTGATACACACCTTCTTATGAAAACAATTCTTTAATGGATTTTATTAACCTGCGAATACCTTAAAAGTAAACCCAACACCTAGGCTTGGGTTACGGTATTGCATCACAATTCCAATTGGAAGAATTAGGACATTCGTTGGAGCCACCGCATACGATGATCAGTCGTACTGCGATAAAAGTAACCTTTTCTACTAGTAGAAGGACGACACCTTCGTATCCCGGTTATCACCCTTGCCGCATACGAGCTATGTGTCCTCATTTTGGGTATACACACACTTCGTAGGTCCTTAGGTACAGGTTGTACCGTCTCCTACGGTACCAGTAGTATTTCCAATACGCGAAGTACTTGGATCCTACCCCTCCCTTGTCCTTTAGGAGATCCTATCATATCCCGAGAACTCGAACCACATCGAAGTTCCCCCAAGCGTTTTGCTTGTTGATAGGTATAGCTTTACTTCATATATATATATATATATATATATATATATATATACCTCCAAAAGTTTTCGGAGGAAGTACTAGGTATGTGAGTTGACCGTTGTCAACAGATAATTAAATAAGGGGGGAAAGTTTATCTTTGAAACTATATTCAAAATAAGTCGAGATAATATTGTCCGACGATCTGAAATTATCCGAATGATTTTTCGAAAATCAGAAGGTATTTTAAATCAGGTCCTATGATTTTTAAATCATAAACAAACCCTTTAATGAATAATAATAATTAAAACATATTCCATAAATAATTAAACCTCGAATGATTTTACTCTTGTAAAAGAATATTTAAAATAATATTCCTCAACTAGTTTATGTCTGTGAAATTAATAATCTTTAATATTTAATCGGGTTTGAAATAAATAATCATTGGAGTATACTTCTCCCATAATAAAGGAATAGGTATATAATATTTATTATTCGAACAATAAAATATAGTTGAGGGAATATGATCTTTGGGAAGTCGTTTTAATAAAAGTTTGAGGTATTTTAATGTTTCGTAAGTTGACGCCGAGTCCCTTTAAAACGTATTATTATGGACTTGTAATCATCCTATAATATCACCGGAATGATTCCCGGGTTTTTATCTTGAAATCCCGACCGACTCTCGGTCTTATTATAATACGTTACGCTTATAACGGAATTAAACATTTCATGATATATACTTATCGTACAACATTGCTATATCATGCAAAATTCAATAACTACGTGTCATGGCAAACATGGTACTTATGCAATGATAATAAAACAATCCTTTCACAACACAACAGTAAATGGAGTTGGGTTTGTAAACTTGCCTGGGTATCTCGAGGTGGAGGATGCTCTAGTTTCCGCTCGGAAATCTATTAATCATAAACACAATTCGTTAGGTCCCGTTCTAATTTACGGCGACTCGCATTTATGCACTGCTTATTATACACCCTCTCAACTTGTACTACCTTATTATTCCTTTAAGCCCTTATTCACATCATGGTCGCTTCATTTCTCTAAGTATCTTAGGTTCATTTCTCTACTCACGCGGTCTTGGCTCCGATATTTTTATAAAATTGAAAAATCATTATTTTCATTTGAAATTTTATGGCAGTTAGAAAACTCAATATATTACTCTCTATAAAAATTTCATGATTTAGGAACACTTTTAAGTCATTCCTTTATATTTTCAAAATTCATAATTTGTAGCAGTTTTTGTCGTGTAAATCACTTTTAGTAAAACGGCAATAGCTTTTGATCCGTAAAAAGGAATCAAGTGATTCAAGCGCCTAAACGATCATTATAAAGTTTTCTATCATAATAAAGGGTTATTTTAAAAAAAACTATAGTTTACAGCTTCGGGACTTTCTGCAGAAACTTAAAATTACAATTTGTTCATTTTAACGGAATTACGTTTACAATCAAGGTTTTGTTTACGCCCTAACTCTTAACACAACCACCAACAATCATCATCTCATAATCAACACACAAACTCCTCTCAAGAACATCATGTTCTTGAGGCAACAACCATCAACCTAACATCTACTTAACTAAACATCAAAATTTCAACAATACCACTTCTAAAACTAGGTTTACATCTATATACTAAATGGATCTTGAAAATGAATCTTAACTAAAGTTGGGCCAAATATTTTTACCTTTATTGAAAGCTTGAGATGTGTTCTTGAGGATGGTGGAGTCTTGCAAGTGCTTGGTATGATTTTTGGAACCTAAAACCACCATTGAAATCAAGAAACCAAAGAAGAGTTACTATTCATACTATTCACTAGTAACTTTCTTGATTTTATTTCACCCATCAAACCTTGATAAAAAGAGATGAAAGAATTTTATTACCTTAGTTTGGTTTTTAGGAAGCTTGAGAATTAATGGGATGATTTTACCATGGCTAGAACTTGAGATTTTGAATTGGATTTCCTTCTTTTTTTTGAAATTGCCGAATGAAAACAATGAAGGGGGAGACTTTTATGCTTGCTTCCTTGGGTGCTTCTAGGAAATGAGATTGGTGATATCTTATATTGATTTGATATTATCCTAGTTTGAATCCTAGTATTATTCCTTGTTGCAAATCTTGGGGACAAATCCAAGTAGCTTGCTAGCTTACAAGCTAAACTACACGTGCTAGCTTCCTTAGCACACTATTTGACTAGCTTGCTTGATCATCCTAAGTTTAGCTCACTATTTGATAAAGTAACCATGGTTACTTTCTTACCATGGTTAGTTAGTGCGTTACGTTTATTTAATCATTTACACGTTCGCTCGGTCACTTAAGCATTTTCGTAATACTTACTCGTAAATGGTTCGCGACGTAATTCTTTTCGTATTTATTCCTTATATTTTGAATTATCATACTTGAATATAAATCCGTAGGGTTTTAATCTTATAAATACGGTCGTTTTTTAAAGTTCGTTTTCTTCGAAAACTAATAGCGTTTACTTACACTCATTTGGTACGTATAACTGTAATATCAACTCCGAAACTCATTTTCTCATGCACTACATAGTGTGGGCTCAAAAGTTTTTCCCACCCGTCAGGGTTACTATTCATTAAACGTTTTACAAGGTCTCAAAAATTTGAGTTATTACATGGATCTTATTGGTCTGGTTCCTATACGAAGTCTCGGAGGTTGCTCATATACATTGGTAATCGTAGATAATTATTCACGATTTACATGGATGGAATTTCTCAAAGCTAAAAGTGACGCTTTTGAATCCTTCTCTTCTTTATGTAAAAGGATTCAAAATCAACAAAATAAAACCATAGTCTATATAAGGGCTAATCATGGTAAAAAATATGAGAATTCCAGTTTTACTAACTTCTGTGATGAACATGGCATCACAAATAATTTTTCCGCTCCATATACTCCACAATCAAATGGAGTAGTTGAACGGAAAAATAGAACACTCTAAGAAATGGCTAGCACAATACTAAATGAATATCGTTGACCTAACTATTTTTGGGCCGAATATAAGTCAACGGCTTGCCATATTCTTAATCAGGTTTTGCTACAACCTACAAAGCAAAAGACTCCCTACGAGCTCTATTTTGACAAAACTCCGAAGTTAAGCTACTTTCGAGTATTCGGAAGCAAATGCTTCATATTAAATTCAAAAAAATGCCTTAAAAAATTTGGTCCAAAATCAGACGAAGGTATATTTCTTGGATACTCGAATAATAGTAAAACTTGTCGAGTATTCAATCTAAAGTCTCTTATGGTGGAAGAATCAATGAATGTGGCATTTGACGAAAGTAAACCACCCGCGAAATATAAAGATCTTGTTGACCAAGAAAATGTCGAACAAGATGATATTGAAAATATTATTCGACAATTCAAAAATATGGATATCGGGACTCCCATTCGTAAAAATCCATTAGAAATAGACGAAAAGAAAGATGAACTTCCCAAAGCAATTCCTACTATAAAAAGTCATCCACTAGATAATGTTCTTAGAGACTTAAGGAAGGGAGTTCAAACGCGGTCACAAGTTTAAAATGTTGTGAATCATATTATCTTTCTATCTCAATAGAACCTAAGACTGCTAAAGAGGCTTTATTAGACGAGGATTGGATATCTGCTATGCAAGAGGAATTACTCCAATTTTCTTGTAGTAAAGTTTGGGAACTTATCCCAAAGCCTCGTGATACCTTTATAATTGGTACAAAATGGGTATTTCAAAATAAATTAGATGAAAATGGAAAGGTTGTTCGAAATAAAAAGAGATTAGTCACACAAGGATATACCCAAATGGAAGGTATAGACTTTGATGAAACATATGCACCGGTAGCAAGAAGAATTGAATCAATTCGAATGCTATTAGCCTATGCCTGTCATTAAAATATCAAAGTACACCAAATGGATGTACAATCTGCATTCTTAAATGGGATATTAGAAGAAAAAGTATATATAAAATAACTCCCGGTTTTGAATATGCAAACCTTCCTGATTATGTCTATAAATTATATAAAGCTCTATATGGGTTAAAATAAGCTCCAAGATCATGGTATGAAAGGTTGAGAAAGTTCCTTTTAGAAAATAAATTTAAGATGGGAACAGCCGATGAAACCTTATTTACGAGGCAAGAAAAGATGATATATTGCTCGTAAAAAATACGTAGATGACATCATATTTGGTTCAATAAATGATGCACTATGTAAAGAATTCTCTGATAATATGAGTAAAGAATTCGAGATGAGTATGAAGGGGTAATTAAACTTCTTTTTAGGATTGCAAATAAAGCAATCTGATAAAGGCATCCATATCTCTCAATCAAACTATTGTAAGGAGATGTTGAAAAAATTTGAAATGGATAATGTCAAACCCACCTCTACTCCTATGTCTACATCCGATAAATTAATGGAAGATCCAAAAGGAATTCCTATAGACAAAAATAAATATCAGGGAATGATTGGTAGCTTGCTTTATATCACTGCAAGTCGTCCCGCTATTCAATATAGTGTTTGTAAGTGTGTTAGATTTCAAGTAGCACCAAAACAATCTTATTTATCCGCGGTAAAAAGGATATTGAGATGTCTTAAAGGAACCACTGATGTTGGTCTTTGGTATCCAAAAGGAATACCATTTGACTTATTATATTTTTCTAATTCAGACTATGTCGGGCATTTAGTCGACAAAAAACGTACTGGTGGTACTTGTCATATTCTTGGTGGATGCCTAGTTTCTTGGTTTTCAAAGAAACAAAATTTCTTATCCTTCTCGACAACAGAAGCTGAATATATAGCAGCTGCAAAGTGTTGTGCTCAAATATTGTGGATGAAGCAAACACTAGCTGACTATAATATAAAGTTTGATGTGATCTCAATCTTACGTGATAATACGAGTGTTATTGATCTTAGCAAAAATCCTATATTATATTCAAGATCTAAACATATAGATGTGAGACATCACTTTTTACGTGATCATGTCAATAAAGGCGATATAAAAATGACTCATATAGATACAGAGTTTATTCTCGCGGACAGATTCACGAAACCATTGAATTCTGAAAGAATCACTAAACTTCGTCTGGATATAGGAATATTGGAATCAATAAAATAGATAGAAAATAAAGGAATTATATTATCTATCTTCTAGGATTATTTAAGCCATCTCATGAAAAATGATATTTTTCCGATCAAATTATTAAGTCCCGTAAATTCAGATTTGTCAATGAAGAAATTTATTGATCGAATTTAATGAGATCTTAAATAACTTAGATTAACCGAAAAAAATAACACTGTTCGAGTAAATATTTTTACTCAGTGAGATTTATAACGGCTATTATAAAAATATTCTTATAAGATATTATTATATATATCAATATATAATCTTATTTATATATATTTATTTGGATATTTTGAAAACTACTTTGTCAAAAATATAAACTAAATCATCATTTGTAGTTTGTTACCTACGTTTATGGTTAATCTTGTTTGGGTTGGTGAGAAGACGTCGAGAAGACCTAGGAGCACAAATACAATAAAGGAGAAGAAAAGCTTGTTTATACTTGTGGTTCTTTAATTGAGTTGTAACCTTGGATGCTAGTTTTCTTGTTTATTGAACCTATTACTCTTTTTTAATGTACTTTGATTATTATTCAGTTTATAAAGACTTAGTTTATTATACCATGCTTTCATCGAAACTCACGGTGATGATGAGTCCGGTTATGGGCTAATCGTTATCATGGGGTTCTAACGGAGTTACTTATGGATTTCAATAGTTAATTTGTTTCGATAACTTAGTGTACGGTGATTGTATGATATCCTAGTATTGGTTGTGCTTATTCGTCTTATGAGCGTTGCGAACTTATAAGATAGTGTGTTAATCTCTATTGAAGCGAAAGTGAATATAGGGGTTTAGAACTTACCATGCTAGCATAGGTTCATGTATTTAATATGCATGATTCGTAGGTAATTTTAACCATTTTACTTGCCCTATGTAATCATGATAGATAACTTGTGCATTAAACCGTTATGTTATCAAATTCTATAGATATATAGGGTCTCAATATAATTGGTATTCAGCTTCTATTTCTTTTGTCGATATCTGGTAGTAGGGTACTCATACAACGGAAGTTGGCGTTTACTAGTTCCATATTATCTTATTAGTATCATCACCATTGCATGCTAAGGTTAAGAATAAAAAGGCTATTGAATGAAGTATTTAATGAAGTTGGAATCCCATGTTTGTGTTATATAAGTAAATCAACCTTAATTCTCTTAGCAAATATTAGTTAATATAATCTCGTAGTTATAAATAATCTCAACTTGTTATCATCTTAGCATTGAATAATACTCATACCATTGTTGTATAAGTTCATAAATTGAAGTTAATCTTAAAAGAGTCTATATGGGAATGAACCAGAATTAATGCTATATTACTTGTGAACGCGTATACTTGCGTGTAATTTAGCGCGTGTTTTCGTCCTAACAAGTTTTTGGCGCCGCTGTCGGGGACTCGTGGTTTACTTTTAGTTTATGTGCTTGACATCAGTGGTCATTAAAGTTCACTGACTCGGATATTTTACTTACTTGTTTTCGTGTTGCTTTGTCAGGTACTCTAGAGAGCGTGTATGCTAACGTGTTCTCGATCTCGAAAGAGAACACTGGATAAAGCAGAGGAAGTAGTTGAAGAAGTTCTTGTTGAGGAGAAAGTTGAAAAAGAATCTCTTATTGCAATGGGAGAACCGAAGCAAATCTGAAGGCTTTGATTAATTACTCTCAACCGAAGATCAATGATAATCAGTCTCGCATTGTCAGACCAGCTGTAATAACTCGAATTTTTGAGACTTTGTAAAAACGTTTAATGAATAGTAACCCTGGAAGTCAGAGAAACTTTTTAGCCCACCTTATGTTATGCATGAGAAATTGAGTTTCGGAGTTGATAACATGATTATACGTACCAAATGAATGTATGTAAACGCTATTAGTTTTCGAAGAAAACGAACTTTGAAAAATGACCGTATTTACGAACCATCGAGGATTACGGGAATCACAATATAATTATGAATTTAAAACCCTATGGATTTATATCCAAGAACGATACTTCAAAACATAAAGAATAAATACGAAAGGATTTACGCTGCGAACCGTTTACGAGAAATCATTACGAAAATGATTAAGCGACCGAACAAACGCGTAAACGAATAAATAAACGTATCACGCTAATAAACCATGATAGAAAAGTAACCATGGTAGAAAAGTAACCATGGTTACTTTATCAAATAGTAAGCTAAGCTATATAGGCATGATCACCTAAAGCTAAGGAATAGTGAAGCTAAAGGCTAAAACCAACTAGATTAGCTTGTAACCTAGGAAATCTAGTAAGATTTGTCCAAGATATGTCAACATAACACTAGCTTAGGTTATATACTAAAATATATACAAACATATAACACAAGTCTTATTCAAGAAGCAAGCAAGAAGCTCATAAAATCTCTCTCTCTCCAAAAACTCAATGCTGATTTTCAAGAACACCATGGAAAGAAAAATTCATATCTCATGATCTACTCATTCAAAAATCACCAATGTTTTACCAAACCTCTTTCATATCATGGGTAACTCACGCACCAAATTTCATGCCCATCCATAAAGTTCTCAATTTTATAAAAATGTTTGAAGTTGAGGGTGAATAGTTACTCCGAAAATCACTAACTTGTTTTCTTGATTTTTCATTAAAGTTTAAGGATCTTAAAGCTAGAAAAAGGATTCATCAAGGATTTTAGGACTTTATTAAGTATTAACAAGCTTCAAGGAAGGTATAAACATTCATCCAAACTTTGTTTAAGTTTTATGTTTCAAGAAAAGTAAGGATCTTGGATATAAGTATGGTTTTGATGATTGATTTGATATTATCTTGATGTTTAGTTAATTAGTTTTAAGGTTGATGATGGTTTCCTCAATAACATGATGTTCTTGAGAGGATTTAGTGTTGAGATGATGATTTGATGATTGTTGATGGTGGTATAATGATTTAAGACGTAAACGAAACTCGAATCGTAATCGTAACCTCGTTAAAACGAACAAAACTCAACTTAAGTTTCTGCAGAAGTTCCTGAATATATCAACTATAATTTATTAAAAAGTAACACTTTATTATGATATACAATGTTATAAGAATCGTTTAGACGCTTGAATCGCATGATTCCGATTTACGGATAAACAATTATGACAATTTTAGTAAAAGGGATTTACGCGACAAAACTGCTACAAATTATGAACTTTGTAAATATAAATGATTAACTTAAAAATATTTAAAAATCATGAAATTTTTTCCGATAGTAAGAAATATAGTGTTTTAGCTTCCATAAAAATTTCAAGTAAAAATGTTTATTTTTAAAGTTTATAAAAATGTCGGAGCAGAGGTCGCGCGGAGTACAAACGTCAAAAACAACCCCCTGTTAGGAAACTACCACTTCGGGATATTCACCCCTATTACCAGAAAAACATTTTTAAATTATGTATTTTAAATGTTTTCTAGATCATGCACGCGAAAACGGTACGTCAATTGAGTTAAGGGTTTGAGAGATATCAATATTTTAGTGAAAATGGTTTGAATAGTAAAACTCCGTAGTTGACCAAACTTTTGAAATGCATTTCACCTAATTAAATTCATTTTATCCAAATGAAACTTTTAGGATAAATATTAAAAGCACTCAAGAAGCTCCTCGAGGTGGTTTCGTATTAAAATATTAATTTTACGAATTATTAAAAATGATAGAGTGTGAGTCGCGTAATAGTAATATTCGGTAAAGTCAAATCTAGAAGACCACTTTGACCGTCCATTTCGACCAAGGAGTGATACTTATTTCGAGTCGGTCGAATAATGAAAATTATGAAGTATTGAACTTATTATAAATATAAGTTGGTGATGACAGTAGGAATACTGATTAAGATTATGATGTTTGTTGATTAGAAAACCCGGAACGAGGGGAAGTCGGGAAACGTATCTTGGACTCCAGGCAAGTTTTCAAAACCTACCTTTTTGAAACTGTTGTGTTGTGTTTGTTTTCAAATAATTTTGATATATACATGATGCTATATTTATGATGTTTTACGAATTATGTTATATAATATCATACGATATGATAATGATTTTTTTATATGAATATTACCGAATTTCAATCGATAACGCTAGAGAGTAGCATTGTATATATGAGTAGTATATTTTAGACCGAGGATCAGCTAGTATAATTTTGTGAAAACCCGGAAGTATTCCAGAGGTGTTTTATTTAAGAATACAAACGCTATAGTAGAGCGTGATATATAAGGTATAAGACCGAGAGTCGGTCAGTTTTTATAAAGTATAAACTCGGGGTTCATTCCGAAGATGTTTTGGACCATTAAAAGTTTGTACTTATTTTATTCCAAGGGACTCAATCTCCACTTGCGAAACATTAAATACCTCGAACTTTTATTAAAATGATTTTCAAAGATCGTATTCCCTCAACTATATTTTACTTGAACAACGAATATTATTTCGGTTATTAATTTAATATAGGAGAAGTATTCTCTAACGATGATTCATTTCAAACTCGACCAATTATTAAAGGTTACTTTAAATTTCTTAAACAAAAATTAGTTGAGGAATATTATTTCAAATATTCTTTTAAAGTATAATTATTCAAGGTTTAATTATTTAATGATTATTATTTAATTATTAATTATTTATTAAATGATTTAGTATGATTTAAAAATCATTAAACCTATTCTAAAATACTTTCTGAATTTTAGAAAATCATTCGAATAATTCCAGATCGTCGAAGAATATTATCTCGACATATTTTAAATATTTTGAATATAGTTTCAAAAGAAACTCCCCCTCATTTATCTATCTATTGACAACGGTCAACTCACATTATTTTAGTACTTCCTCCGAAAATTTCGGAAGTACGTATACATATATATATATACCCTAATAAGATAAGCTATTTCTATCAACAAGCAAAACTCTTGGGGGAACTTCGATATGGTTCGAGTTCTCGAGATATGATAGAATTCTTTTAAAGGATAAGGGAGGGGTAGACTCTAATACTATGTGTACTAGGGAGACTACCAAAGGTACCGCAGGCGAAGGTACTCTGTATACTCAGGAACTTGTGAAGTATGTGTACACCCAAAATGGGACACGTAGCCCGAATGCGCCAAGGGTGATAACCGAGATACGAAGGTGTCGTCCTTCTACTAGTAGAAAAGGTTACTATTTCCGTAGTATGACTGATCATCATATGCGGTGGCTCCAGTGAATGTCCTATATTCTTCCAATTGGAATTGAGATTCAATATCGTAACTCAAGCCTAGGAGTTGGGTTTGCCATTAAGGTATTTGCATACTAATAAGTCAATCAAAAAATTATTTTGAAAAAAGGTGTGTATCACCAAGAAAACTACTTTGAATAAATACGTATCCTTGTACGGAGTAATATAATTTCCTTTAACAGTCTTTTCATACTGTTGATTATTATGACTGAGCATTATTGCTCACTCTTACTTTCTTTTAAATGTCACAACACAACAGATTACCAGTATGCCGGCATGGGACTTAGTCACTTGAAATCATGGGGAGAATCCCTTACAGCTTTGTCTCAGGTGGACCAAAGTATCCAGATAGGTATAAGATGTTAGTAGTAATTATTGTAACTTCATGTAGAGGTTACGAATAATTATTTAAGATCCTGTAAAGTACATTTGAGTGTAATAAAAGAAGATTGCATTTTGTACATCAGTTCTAAGGCTATAACTTCTGTGTGTGTGCGCGAGATTGGGGTCTGTTGGATTATGGAATCAATACAGGTTACACATGAGTGAAGGATGGCGTGACGCCCCAGATTCCTGACCCCGAATTTGGGGGCATTACACCAGCCATCGCGGCTAACACTTTTGAAATCAACGCTAGCACGAATCAGATGGTGCAGAACTCAGTTCAGTTTGGGGGTTCTCCGATGGAAGATCCCAATATGTATATTAGAGATTTCATCGAGATCTGCGATACTTTCAAATTCAACAATGTGTCTGAAGATGTTATAAAGCTAAGGCTTTTCCCATTCTCTCTGAGGGATAAAGCTAAATGTTGGTTGCATTCTCTACCACCAGGCTCTATCAATAAATGGGAAGATCTTGCTCAAAAGTTTCTTACTAAGTTCTTTCCTATGGTGAAGACTGCTGCAATCAGGAATGCTCTTACTCAGTTTATGCAGCAATCAGGAGAGTCTTTGTGTAAATCTTGGGATCATTTTAAGGAGATGCTTAGAAAGAGTCTTCATCATGGGATGCCTGACTGGATGATTATAAACTGCTTTTATAATGGCTTGGGAGCACAGTCTAGACCCATGCTTGACGCAGCATCAGATGAGCTTATGGGCTAAGATCTACGATGAAGCTTATGAGTTAATTGAACTGATAGTTGCTAATGAATACCAGAACCCTTCTCAGAGACTAAATCAAGGCAAAGTGGCAGGAATTTTAGAGGTGGATGTCGCTACTGCTATAGCTGCTCAGCTTAAGGCTTTGATGATGAAGGTGGATTCTTTGGCTAACTATGGACTTAATCAGATCACTAGTGTCTATGAGCTTTGTGCTGGTGCGCATGAGACGGAGCAGTGTGCTATATCTAGTGAATTCGCTCAGTTTGTGAGCAACTTCCAGAGGTTGCAGCACCCAGTTTCAGCCACCTATCATCCGAACAACCGCAATCATCCTAACTTTAGCTGGAGCAACACTCAGAATGCGGTTCAACAGCCTTATCAGCAGTATATAGCAAAGTAGTACAACCCTCCTGGTTTTCAACAACCGCAATATGCTCCAAGACAACAAATCCAACTTCAGCAGTTACCCCATGGAGGTACAAGTCAAGATAATGAAAATTTGAATTGGAGGAGTTGAGGCTCATGTGTAAGAGCCAAGCGGTTACTATCAAGACCTTGGAGAATCAAATTGGGCAGATTGCCAATGCCTTGCTGAATCGACAACCTGGTACTCTCCCTAGTGACACAAAAGTTCCAGGAAAGAAGGAAGCTAAAGAGCAGGTTCAGGTAATTACAATGAGGTCTGGGAAGGTTGTGAATCCCGAAAAATCTCAAGTTTTGGAAGATGAAGTTGTGGCTGAAGAAGATGCGTAGAAGAAAGCAGAAGTTGAGCCAAGGAAGAAAACTATGGAACACACTCCTCTTGAGGGTAATATAGGGGAGAAATAGGTTATTCCTCCACCTGCTTTTCCTAAGAGGCTGTAGAAGCAAAAGTTGGATAAGCAGTTTACGAAGTTTCTAGAGGTGTTCAAGAAACTTCATATCAACATACCTTTCGTTGAAGCTCTTGAATAGATGCCTAGTTATGCGAATTTCATGAAAGGTATTCTCTCTAGGAAAGTGAAGCCCGATGATTTAGAGACCATTTCTCTCACGGAGGAATGCAGTGTTGTGTTGCAACAGAAGTTGCCTCCGAAGCTTAAAGGTCCTGGAAGATTCACTATTCCTTGCACCATTGGAAACTTGTCATTTGACAAGTGTTTATGTGATTTGGGAGCAAGCATCAATCTGATGTTGTTATCTCTCTTCAAGAAGTTGGATATACCTGATCCAAAGCCTACTTATATGTCCTTATAATTGGTCGATCACTATGTTTTGTATCCACGAGGCATTGTGGAGGATGTCTTGGTCAAGGTGAACACACTCATCTTTCATGCTGACTTTATAATTCTTGTTTTCGAGGAGGATTAAAAGATTCCCATAATCTTGGGAAGACCATTCTGGGCTACTGGCCGAACCTTGATTGATGTGCAGAAGGGTGAGCTTACTATGCGAGTGTTGGATCAGGATATGACTTTCAATGTATTCGATGTCATGAAATTCCCTACTGATAATGAGGAGTGTTTAAAGTGGAATTGGTCAATTTTGCGGTTACTTCAGAACTTGATGAAATGCTGAGGTCTGATGCCTTAGAGAAGGCCTTGTAGGGAATTCAGATAGTGAAGATGATGAAGGTGATAAACAGTTGTATTATTTGAATGCTTTTCCTTGGAAGCGAAGGCTGTATATGCCTTTTGAATCTCTTGGAATGTCAGAATCAAAAATGTTGAGGGGCATCTCAAGCCATCTATTGAGGAAGCTCTCACACTCGAGCTTAAACCATTACCTGAGCACTTGAGGTATGCTTTTTTAGGTGATGCATCTACTTTTCCTGTTATTATTGCATCTAACCTTTTAGGTAGTGATGAGGAAAAGCTCTTAAAAATTCTGAGAGAGTTCAAATCAGCAATTGGATGGACTATAGCAGATATCAAGGGAATCAACCCTTGTTATTGCATGCATAAAATTCTGCTAGAGAAAGGAAGGAAGCTAACGGTTGAGCAACAGAGAAGGTTAAATCTGATAATGAAAGAGGTTGTGAATAAGGAAATTCTCAAGTGGCTAGATGCAGGGATCATCTATCCTATTTCTGATAGTTCTTGGGTGAGTCCAGTTCAGTGTGTGCTGAAGAAAGGAGGTATCACAGTTGTTGCTAATGAGAAGAATGAGCCCATTCCTACTCGAACAGTCACGGGGTGGAGAGTTTGCACGGATTACAGGAAGCTAAACAAGGCCACAAGGAAGGATCACTTTCCTCTTCCTTTTATTGATTAGATACATGATAAGTTGGCTGGGCAAGAATACTATTTTCTTCTGGATGGCTAGTCGGGTTATAATTAGATTTGCATCGGTCCAGAAGACCAGGAAAAGACTACATTCACTTGTCCGTTCGGTACTTTTGCCTTCAAAAGAGTTTCGTTTGGGTTGTGTGATGCACCTGCCACATTTCAGAGATACATGATGGCTATCTTCTTGACATGATTGATCAGAATATGGAGGTGTTTATGGATGATTTCTCTATGTTCGGAGATTCTTTCGACGAGTGCTTGCAGAATCTTGGCATAGTTCTCAAATGGTGTGTTGAGATCAATCTGATTCTCAAATGGGAGAAATGTCACTTTATGGTGCAACAGGGCATTATTCTTGGGCACAAGGTCTATATTAAAGGTCTTGAGTTGGACAAAGCCAAGGTGGGGTCATCGAAAACCTACCTCCACCAATTTTTGTTAAGGGAGTCCACAGTTTTCTTGGTCATGTGGGTTTCTATAGGCGGTTCATTAAAGACTTCTCTAAAATCTCTAAACCATTGTACAATCTGATAGCGAAAGATGTTCCTTTTTAAGTTTGATGATGTGTGTTGCGCTGCTTTTGAGATCTTAAAGAAGAGTTTGATCACAGCACATGTCATAACTGCACCTGACTGGAATGAGCCTTTTGAAATGATGTGTGATGCAAGTGACTATGCAGTTGGAGTAGTTCTTGGGAGAAAGAAGAACAACGTATTTCATGTGGTCTACTATGCGAATAAGACCCTCAATGGTGCTCAACTGAACTATACTACTACTGAGAAAGAACTCTTGGTCATTATCTATGGTTTTGAGAAGTTTCGGTCTTATTTGCTTGGATGAAGGTGACAGTTTTCACTGATTGCACTGTGATTCGCTATCTTGTCTCGAAGAAGGATTCGAATCCTAGACTGATTCAATGGGTTCTTTTACTTCAGGAATTTGAGTTGGAGATCAAGGATAGGAAAGGTACTGAGAATCAAGTCGCTGATCATCTCTCTCGGTTAGAAGATCCTAGTACAGCTTCACAGGATAAGACATTGATTAATGAGTCTTTTCCCGATGAGTAATTATTTGGGGTGCAAGAGGAAGAACCATGGTTCGCAGACATTATGAACTACCTTGTGAGCAACATTATACCTCCAGACTTGTTTTCTGCTCAAAGAAAGAAGTTTCTTCTTGAGGTGAAGTGGTACACGTGGGATGAGCCGTTTCTGTTTAGGCAAGGAGCTAACCAAATCATCAGGAGATGTATTCTGTACAGCAAGACGGAGGGTATCTTGTGAGACTGTCATTCGACTGTTTATGGAGGCCATTATAGTGGAGAGTAGACAGCAACTCGTATCCTTCAAATAGGATTCTTCTGGCCTGCATTGTTTAAGGATGCGTATCGGTTCGTTTTGAAGTGTGATCGCTTCCAGCATGTTGGTAATATGTCAAAGAAGAATGAGATGCCTCTTAATGTTCTGCTCGATGTTGAGGTCTTCGATGTTTGTGGAAGTGACATCATGGGGCCATTTGCGTCATCTTGCAATAATCAGTATATGTTATTGGCGGTTGATTATGTCTCAAAATGGATGGAAGTCAAGGCTTTGCCAATGAATGATGCAAAGGTAAAGCTTAATTTTCTTTATAAGTAGATATTCATAATATTCGGGAGTCCAAGAGTCATAATCAGTGACGAGGGATCGCATTTATGCAATCGCAAGTTCACTGCTATGATGCAGTGATATAATGTGAATCATCGCATTGCTACAGCCTACCATCCTCAGACTAATGGTCAAGCTGAGGTGTCTAACAGAGAGATCAAGCGTATTCTAGAGAAAGTTGTATGTCCATCGAGAAATGATTGGTCTTTGAAGTTGGATGAAGCTGTGTGGGCGTATTGAACAGCATACAAGACTCCACTAGGCATGTCTCCGTTTCAGTTGGTTTATGATAAGGGATGTCATTTTCCTATTGAGCTAGAGCACAAAACATATTAGGCTTTGAAGAAGCTGAACCTCGATTTGGATGCAGCTGGTAAGAAAAGAATGCTTCAATTGAATGAACTCGATGAGTTTCGGCTTCAAGCATATGAGAACAATAAAATGTACAAGGAAAAAGTGAAGAGGTGGCACGATAGGGGTCTAGTGCTCAAATCATTTGTGCCGGGACAACAAGTTCTTTTGTTCAACTCTCGTCTCTGTCTTTTTCCTAGAAAATTGAAGTCAAGATGGTCAGGGCCGTTTGTTATCAAAACTGTGTTTCCACGTGGAGCGGTGGAGATTTTTGAAAATGATCTAGGCCAAGCGTTCAAGGTAAATGGACAAAGGTTGAAGCATTACTATGGGAATACGGCAAACCGTGAGGTGGTTAGTGCCGTTTTATTGTCCACTTGATCTCGCCATTCTACGTCAAGCTAGTGACGTAAACCAAGCGCTTCTTGGGAGGCAACCCAAGCTTGTTCTACATTAGTAGGAGTTAGAAGGAGGAAAAAGGAGGAAAAAACACAAAAAATCAAAAAATCAGGAAAAGCATGGAATTTTTGGCAGAAGCACGGCGCGCCCGCGCTAAAGGCGGGGCGGTCACGCTGAAAAGAACAGAAGCTGCGCGCACCCACACTGGAAGCGGGGTGGCCGCACTGAATTTCTAGAGACGGCGCGGCCGCGATACCAGGCGGGGCACGGCCTGCACCCCTGTAAAAAAACAGAAAATCGAAAAATCAAAAACAAAATCAGGCTATACCCAAATTTCCATTTCCCACCTTCCATATTTCCTTCTCAGTTTCAATTACCTTATTACTCCCATTATTCCCATAATCAATTCCCACTTCTTATTTAAAACTAATTCTAATACCTAAACCCTATATATACATACACTTATACACAATCTTCTCTATCACTTTTTTAATTCTCAAAACTTTAAATCTCTCTTACTGATATCTTTTCTCTTAAACTTATTCGATTTCAATGGCACCTAAGAGACAAAGAACCCAATTTAGCAGCAGCACCACCGATTCTTCTAGTATTGGGGGTGTAAGGCCCAGGTTTGCTACTCGAGAGGCTGAGGCGGAGTATACGAGGCTCATTTCAAAGCCCGTAGCCAAGGAGCGAGGTTTTCTGCCATCGGGGAGATATGGTAAGTTTCTTGAGATGATTGTGGAGATGGGTTGGATTGCTTTTTGTGAGGCACCCGCTGTTGTGCCCATGAGTGTGGTTCATGAGTTTTACGTGAACTCTAAGGCGGATAAAAACGAGTACTTGGTGGTTAGGGGATTGACGGTGGATTATACTGTGGATGCGATTCGTAGGGTGATAAGTCAGCACGAGAGACAACTGGGTCAGGATGATTGGATGATGAAGACGGGGGAAGATTTTGATTGGATATGATTGTTGCTACTCTCTGCGTTCCTGACACTCATTGGATGTTTAAGAAGGGGTCGAACGAGTATGCTACTTTCTGTATTCCCGTGCATGGAACTCGTTTATTTGTGCTAACATTATGCCTTCATCACATGTGTATGATGTTATGGTGGACCGGGAAAAGCTGTTGTGGGGTATTCTGCAGGGTGATTATGTGGACTTGGGGTCCATTATTTTTCAGGGAATTTTAAGGTTTCTGCGAGGGAGCATTATGGGTTCTATTCCGTATGCGTCGATTGTGATGAAGCTGTGTGTGGCAGTTGGAGTTTATTGGCCAGCACACGAGCAGCTGTAGTTTTCTAGTGCCCCGATTGACAGTTCGACTATAGCAGTGATGCAGTAGTGGTATGGGGGAAAGGCTGATGAGAAGGGGCTCGGTTACTCTTATGATCACTTGTCGGGTGGACGACCAGCTGATTAGACATATGTTGGTGGTTTTGCTCAGGCTAGTAGAGCAGCATAGAGACATCAGATGGGAGAGGCCGGTTCTTCACAGTAGCAGCAGTGGCAGGATGTTGAGGGCAGTGCTGGTTTGAGTTCAGCGCAGTATAGGCGCATGATGAGGAGGATGGATGTGATGCATGACATCTATAGTAGGTCTGCACATGATCTCACTCAGACGTTGGGGACTGATTTCAGAGCCACATGAGTTGGCATCCAGTAGCCAATTTTTGGTGAGGATTCTGTGTACCCACCTCCTGACACTCCTGACACTCCGCCCGTTGAGGGTGATGATCCTGATTCTGAGTAGGTATGCCTGATTCCTTACTATTACCTTTATTGAGGACAGTGAATATGTTAAGTTTGGGGGTGGTAGTTAAGGAATATATGTTTGTGTATGTCCATATAGTTGCATATTCATGATAGTTTAATTCATATAGTTTAATTCATATAGTTGCATATTTGCCATGTAAGTAGTTTTTTTATTTTGTATGTGAGTATGTTGCATAAAGTTTCATGCATTTGCATTATAACATGATTCCTTAAGTTTACTTTACCGATTGATTTGTGATATTGATGCGAGTGTAGTGATGTTGAACGAGATGGAGCGAAACGCACTCGTTCAGAAATTTTGATAAAGAAAGAAAGAAGGAAAAAAATGAGAAAAAAAATGAGAAAAAAAATATATGTGTTGATTCATAATTGATCACGAGTGGGCTCTTTAATACTCGAGTTATTGAGTTATTGGGGGACTTTGTGCCTAGTGACATAAGGCTTTTATAGTTTGGGATCCACTAACCTGACGCTCGCTACATGGGTATTATTGTATAAGTATTTTGTTGACCTCACTCATTGCACAATCAAATAAACATATGTGTGTTGTTAAGTGTTATCAATAAAAGCGTGAATCCGTGTATAACTCCGATATAAGAATTGAAGTATTGTCAGCCATTTTGAGTTTAGCGTTTATTCTATTTATAACCTTATGATTGCCTTGATGAGTAGTGAGTCATGATTATTGATCTAGTTGCGATAGTATATCTGTTAAGCATCTACACACATGCACGTTTATGGCTTGTGAGTTGATTTGTGAGGTTTGATTAATCTTTGTATGAATAACTGCATTTGTTGAGATGTTGCTCATTGGTTGGTTTAGTATTTCTGAGGGGATCGTTGCATACATGTAGTTTGCATTCATGCATTTTTATTTTTCGTTCTTTGAGCCTGTTTATGCTTAAGGAAAAGCATCGGTTCAAGTTTGGGGGTGTGTTAAGTGGCAATTATATCCACTTAGAACATCCATAAAGGCTTAAATTGGTGTTTTGTGTTGTAAAAGACATGCCTGTACTTTAACAAGACTAAGATAATTTGTCAACCCTAAGTAAGTTGTATTGTTATCTTAATTTGTATTTTGTACTTGTAACACTTAAAGTCTGTAAAAATGCAAAGGAGCAGACTGGAGTCTTTTTCCTAAAACAGTATCAAGCCTAAGGATTCTATCTGGAAGAAGATCAAGAAGATCATGCCTCGGAAGAATTTTGAAGAAGCTTGGAGTTGAATAAATTTGTTTAAAGAAAAATATTCTAAGTCAAGATCTCTATAAGTCACAGATTTAATGTTATAGAGAAGTTATTAAAGAACTTCATAGAGTACCGAGGGATAAGTAATATCTACTCGATGGATGAGCAATATCTAATCGTTAGATGAGCAATATCTACTCAACGGATGATCTATATATCTACTTGAAGGATGAGCTATATATCTACTCGATAGATGAGCAATATCCACCAGGAGTGGAAAAGTCAGGAAAGATAATTGAGAACTCAAGAAGATATTGACAAGCCAATTTAAAGAACTGAAGATTGGAGATATCGACAAGTCATTCCTTCACTAGAGAACTCAGAGTTATCAATAAGTCATAGTGAATATGTGAAGACTAGAGCTCTCGACAAGCTGAAGACCTCTACAAGTCAAACTCAATATGGAATGCTAGAGATCTCGATAAGCCTATGTACTTATCGAGATGTCAAGTGTTCTATTAATTCAAACTGGAGATCTCGAAGTATAGTCTCAAAGTACAGAATTACATATATGTTCAATATCCAAGATAAACAATCAACAAACAATCCAACAACTGGATTGACAAGTCTACAAAAAGCAGCTTGAAGAGTGTGCAAGATCAATGGCAAAGATTAACTGACAGAGGAAGATCAAAGTAAACACGGGATGCTAAAGATATGCTAAGCCAGAAATGGAAGATTTTATTTTCTATAAATAGAAATGACAAGTGACAGTTTAGAAAAGCTAATAGCATGTTTATTATCCACTGTGCAAACCAGCAATTAACTGAGTTATAAAGTTAACACTGGTCCTCTAGTTAGATGTAACAATTTAGATCAAATCTCTTGTATCACTCTCAAGAAGAAGCTAAGCTCTTTAACATCAAAGAGCTTAGAAATTTTGTAGCAAAACAGTCTTAATTTTTAATATAAAAATTAAGTAAGTTTTGAAGATTTGTGTTTTTTCTTTCATGCAAGTTTAAATTCTGCATGAACACTTTTCTATACAAGATGTAATTTACTTTGTTCAACCATTAACTTTCAAGAGAAGCCTAAAATTAGAAAAACACATTCACCCCCCCCCCCATGTGTGATTCATTACCTAACAAGTGAAATCAGAGCAAAATCTGAAAGTAAACAGATTCAAGATCTTGGAAGAATGAATACACAGAAAATCAGTAGCATCAAAATCCCTACCTTTGACAAAGTTAACTACACTCTTTGGAAAAAGAAAATGATGCTGTTTATCAGGATAGCCAATCCACTCCACATTCAGATCCTCAAGAATGGACCCTTCATTCCTATGGTAAGAGTTGAAGAATCTACAGATGGAGACATGGTCATACTAGTTCATTATGCTCCTAAAGATCTAGCTGAGTATTCAGACCCTGAAAAGGAGAAAGTCTCCCTGGATGGCAACTTGCAATTGATATTGATAGAGTCACTTGACAATGTGATGTGCAACAATATTGTTAATTGTGACACTGCCAAGCAAATATGGAAGAAGATTGAGATACTCTGTGAAGGAACTGAGGAGGTTAGATCTAATCAAAGAAGGATACTGATTTCACAGTATGGGGGTTTCATGGCTAAGCCTAAGGAAAGCATTACTGATGTGTTTGAAAGATTCAATAAGTTAATAAATGACTTGCAACTTCATGACAAATACTATGAAGCTGAAGAGGTGAATCTAAAGTTCTTGCTTACTCTCCCTGACCATTTGGAACAGAAAATCTCAGCAATCAGGGAAGATAGAGACTTAAGCAGAATAACTCTGGACGTTCTATATGGAATTCTTAAAACTTATGAACTTGAGATGATACAAAGGCAATCGTTGAGATCTGGTCAAGGACATGTTGTGGATGGCTCAAGTGCTTTAATTGTAAATAAAAGCCAATCCTTCAATGATGAACTAAGATCTCAAACTTATGTTGCCTCAATAAGTGAGCAGAGAACAAATGATTCACAGGAGCAAGTCATACTAGAGTTGGAAAATGATGAGTTCTACACTCTTGAAGAACTGGATGAGCTAGATCAGTCAATGGCCTATTTAGCTAGAAAATTCTCTAACATTAGAGTAAAGAAGCAAAGGTACTTCACAAATAAAGGACTATCCTTCAATAAAGACAACAGCTACAAAGAGAAAGGGAAGTAAAATTCTGACAGCAAGAGTGGTTACAAAACTAGATCTGTTGACATATCTAATATAAAGTGCTTCAATTGTGATGAACTAGGCCACTTTGCTACGGAATGCAGGAAACCTAAGAAGGTAAAAAAATACAATGCTTATCTTGAACTGGAAGCAAAGCATGAAGCTCTTCTGAAAAAGCAACAGAGCAAAGCTTACATTGCGGAGGGAAAGAGTTGGGATGATTCAGATAATGATGAAGATGAGGAAGTTGGAAAATAGGCTCTAATGGCTTTGGAGCAAGGTGAATCATCCTCATCAAAAGCACATACACCAACTCTTACCACTATTGATTTAAACGTGAATCAATACAAGGAAACTGTTGAAAAGATGAGCACAAAAATGTTTCACATTCACACAACCATGGTTGCTGCTAATGAAGAAGTTAGCAGATTAACAAAGATAAATAAGAAGCTCGAGAGTGAGAAGCAAGAAACTGAATTGTTGTTAGTTGAGCTTGAAGCTTTAAAACAAGAAAATGCTTATCTCAAGAACAAGCTCAAGTGTGTAAATGAAATTGAAGTAGTGTTAAGGGAGAAGCTAGAAAAGAATGAAGTAAAGATGAAATCTTTCAGAAATGCATCTGAACTGGTCGAACAGTATCATGAGAAGAATAAGCCATGTGCAAAAATTGCTATTGGCCTTGACTATGATGACATGAGTGACAAAAAGAAAAATGTAGGTGACAAAGGGAAAGCCAAGAAGACTGAGAATGCTCCAACCTTTTTGAAAGAGGTTAATGCACCTATATTCAAAGCATGTGTAGTCAACTTCAGTGAAGAAGAATTGAGTATCAAGCAAGAAATTGCTAATAAAGATAAAGAGAACAAAACTGAAGAATCAGTTCAGTCTTCCAATACTGAAGAGAAACTCATGAACAAACAAAGTCCCAAGATTCATGTTCAAGAAACCAAAACTGAAGATGCAAGAAAGAGAAAGAAAAATAGAAATGGGAAAATAGGGATAAACAAAAGCAATAATTTTGCTTATGTTGCAAATGCTCCTAGAAAGAAGTGTGAAAAATATGGCTCTTCAAATCATCTAACTCACCTTTGTAAAAAGGTTGTTAGCAAGCCATCTGAAGGAACTTGCAAATACAATGAAGCAAATTCTAATGATCCCTATTCATTCTGTGACAAGTTTGACTGCATTCCTTGCAACATGAAGGTAATAAAGAGTTGCCACAAACTGAAAGTAGACCTTAAAGAATCAAGAAATGAGTCTACATTAGAAGGAAAACATGCACAACAATCACTGAATTCTGTTTCGTCTAAAATTACTCATTCTACTTCTACTGAACAAGTTACCAAGAAGAAACTACCCAACACTGCTTGGGTTTCCAAACACACTTAAGACTCATCGTGTGCAGGGCAAGTCAAGAAAGTCATCTGGATCATAGACAGTGGATGTTCCAGGAATATGACTGGTGGTAGAGCCCTGCTATCACAGTTTGAAGAGAAAGCTGGCCCATTGGTGACTTTTAGAGACAACAATAAATGATTCAAAATGGGATATGGCAAGATTATTCTGAAAATGTTGTCTTTAAATGATGTAGCACTGGTAGATGATATTGAAGTGAATATTTTCATAATTAGCATATTGTAGACAATAGTCTCAAGTCATATTCAACAAGAAGAATGCATTGTTATCAGTAAGAAAACCAGTCAAGTTGCTCTGAAGGGAGCAAAGAAAGGAAGCTTGTTTGTTGAAAATTTTGACTCAACAAATTAGGATGGTATTTGTTTCTTATACACCAAAGTATCAGGAGAAATAAACAAGCTCTGACTTAAAAATCTGTCTCACTTGACTTTCAAGAAAATTAACACCTTGTCAAAAAGGAGTTGGTAAGAGACATGCCTAAGATGAAGCTTGCTCAAGTTGAAGTTTGTGAGGTCTGTCAGACTAAGAAAATGAAGAAACTACACAACAAGAGAATCATGGAAATAGAAGCTCATCTCATACATCTGAGTTTGATTGCACAACCTCAGGGGGAGTAGGAGGATCTTCAGATACGGGAAGGAAGCTCAACTTGGGATTATGGTATCCCAAGGGAATTAGTTATGGAGCTGTTGGACTCACAGATATAGATTTTACTGGATGGAAGGTTGACAAAAAGAGTTCCAGTGGAAGATGTCATTTTTGTCTTTCAAAGACCTATATCCTAATATAGCATTAATCTCATTTTTGTACCAGCAGAAAAATAACTAGCTGACAATTTTACTAAACCTTTGGATGAAGCAACTTTCACTAGACTTATAAGTGAAATTGGAATGCTCAATTCTTCATCCTAAGGCAAGAACTCAGCTAATGTTTTGCAGCAGATTAATCTCCAGGACATTTTCATCAATCAACAATGGCCCAAAATGTTGCTAGGACATTTATCCCAGAGAAAGGAACCAATTATCTTGCTTTCACTGATGCAAACCAAGCTCCTGATAGTTTCAAGGGGTTTGTGAACCTGCAGTCTGAATCCTATCTTACAGGTGCTTTGACTGTAAATCCAGTACTGTATCTAGATGTGCTGCATGAATTCTGGACTACAGTTCTAGTGAGGACTGATGTTCACAATAACTCTCTTTCTTTGGTGGTGACATGCACAATTGGAGGCCAACGAATAGAATTCAATGACCAAGATGTGAATAGAGTCTTGGGGCTGCCAACTGAGAATCTGATGGAGGTACCAACTCCTGATGAGCTGACTGAGTTCATGGACTTCATTAATTATGGTGGGAGAATCAACCTGTCAAGCTTAAACATAACCAATCTAAGGAAGGAGTGGTCATTCATCTTTGACTCTGTAGTAAGGGCCTTTACTTGCAGAAAACCAGGATATGACAATATCTCAAGTATTGTGCAAAAGCTGGTGTATTCAATTGCCCACAACATACACCTGAATGTTGGTCTGCTGATCCTGGAAGAACTTGCAACCAGGCTGGTTATGCCTCTGACAGCTATAGGTAAGGAAATTTTCTTTCCTAGATTTATTATGTCCACTTTAAATAATAAAGTAGCTGACATACACCTACTGAATGGTATAGATAGTACTAAAATAGGAAACTGTAAGCAAGTGTCCAAAATAATATCTGGCTCACTTACTACAAAGAATAAGGTGAATGTAAATCTGAAAATCACTCCATTTATGTTGGAGAGATTTAGGACCTATCCCTATCCTATGCCTGACATGAGATCTAATGCACAATCTAGTATAACTATGATTCCTAAACCTGTGGAAGTACAAACACAGGATTACCAACAGGGATCTTCCCATGCTGCAACCATTCTTTCACAACCTTTGGAAGCTAGGAAACCAACTACCTCATCTTCCCAAAAAGGTGAGGTCAGTAAAAGGAAGAGAAAGGGGATAAACCTAGTTGTGATAACTAAGAGTGGTGAGGAGAGAGCTGAAAAAGAACCACCTCTGGTCAAAAGATCCAAAGGGAGTAAACAAACTGAGCTAACCACTTTATCCTCCTCTACATCCTCCCAACAGGATGCAGTTGTAAAAACAACCAGGAGTGAGTCTGCACAACCTGCACAAGAAGAAATTCAAGTGTATGGTAGGAGAAATAATAAAGGCACACATTGTGAGAGGACATCCCTTGAAGCTCCCTCATCTATTCAGGGAGAGTTGCCAACACTCACAACTGAGCAACAATCTCTATTACCTAAATTTTCTTCTATTCCAATTCCACTTGAATCTATTTCTCAAGTGCACCAAAAATCAAGTGACTTAGCTCAAGAAGCTTTGCTCACCACCAAGACACCTCATTCAGATGGTGAGAGCCTACATGCTGGGGTAGACCTTGATGACACCATCACAACCATGGGGGGTTCATCAGTCTTTATAAAACACCCCATGGATACCTCTAATGCACCTTCATGTGCAAAACAGTCTTCACAGGCCAAAAGGTTTGAGGGTAGTACTCCTGAGGGGGAGCTATCTAAATCCTCTCCAATTCAATTGGAAGTTCCTCATGAAGGAACAACTCCCCTCATAACCCTAGCAGAAATTGCCTCTGCAGTTGAAGCTAGGAGTACACTTGCCCATGATCCTGCCATATGAGAGGGAAGCATAGCACATTCAAGTGCTAGTGTGTTGCAAGAAACACAAGGGTTTGAGGTTGGAATACATGACAGTAGCCCAGTTAAATCCTCTCCAATTCAATTGGAGGTTCCCACTATAAGTGGAGAACAACACACTGTCAAAACCACAGAGCAATCTGTGAGTCAAACTGTGATCTCAGTCATAGGAGTTACTGATGAACCATCCACCTCTCAAACTCGACAACCTCATATACTCTCTCAGTGGCTATAAGAATCTGCCTCTCAACCAACCTCTGTAGATGATCTACTAGTAGCGCAGATCTCTGGACTGGCCAACATCTCACAGAATCTTCTAACTTCATACATGAGCAACCAAGACTATCAAGCTATCATGCTTGCTTACAATGAAGAGGTTGAGGAGCAAAAAGAGAAAATTGTCAATGATGTTGAGTCAGGTGGGAATGTGGATGCATGACTGTCTGATGACTTTGCCTTAGAGATGAATCAAGTTCTGGCCAGGTTTCGAGAAGAATATGTTACTATTCTGAGCAGCAATGCAAAAGACTTGAATCCAGAAGCTGTCTATGATGCCATTACAGATGTATACAAAGCTCAGCTCAAAGCATTTCATCTGTTTGGTAAGGCTCTTGAAATTAAACTTATTGGCCATGAAGACAGAATCAGAAAACTGGTGAATGAGAAAATGGACAAGATCATACCATCTCAAGAGCAGATCTCTTCTAAATTCAAACATTTTTCTGAGCAAATGACCGGGATGGATCTTGCCTCCATTGAGAAGGAAGTCAAAAATCTCAAACAATCGCTCACTAATCTCCATGAAATGATCCAGAACCAAATTACTCATTCAAATGAGACCAAGGTTCAGCTGGATCAACTTCACCAGAGCAGATTTTAGCCCTCGGCTTTGCTAATGGAAGGGATCAAAGAGGCTATAGAAGAACACTTTGGCACATCTAGCAGCTCTTATCATCCTGGATCCACTTCAACAAATCTGCAAATTCGGTCTCTACAGGGTCAAGTCACAGCATTAAAAGACTCCAACTCCTCTCTCACTGCACAAGTTGAGGCATTGACATCTCTTATAAAAAGCCAACAAACAGATATCCAAACTCTGGTGATTCCCATAAGCATCTTCAAATGCAGAATTCTATAGCTTTAGGAGCCATCATAAGTAAACTCAACATACCACTACCGTCTTTGCCTGAACAAGTAAGGCCTGAAATTCCTGCTCCCCTTCTCAGGCCTGCCAACAAGACTAAGGGGGAGATAGAGGCCAAGTTGGCACAATCAAGGTAGTCTCAACATCAAGTTCAGGGTGCTGGTAAGAAAGCTAAAGAACTTGATCTTGACAAGGAGAGACTTATTAGGTCTACTAAAGGACCTAGTTTGAGCAGAGAGCTTGAAGAACTACTTAATGCCTTAAAAGCTTCTCTCCACAACAATCACTTCACATATAAAAAGGCCCTGGATAAGACAATCAATTTCATAAGAGTGGTCAAGGTCAAGGACAACTTTCTGGAGGATAGGATAGTGGTTAATGCAAATGACTCAGGGACAGACAGATGTATGCAGGTGTCTCTCAATTGCCTTGTCTCTCGGTGGGCATCTGAGTTAGATATCTTTATCATCAAAGTTAGAGTTATAACTCGTGAAGATACCAAGCTACTAACTTCACTAAAAAATGCTCATGTAGCTGTCTTTACAGAATCCTATCTACAGCCAAGCAAGGGTATAGCATACATCTGTCCAACTACCAAACAATTCAGATTTTTCAATATCCCTAAACAATGTGTCAGGAGTAATGAGAAGTTTATCATGATCCTAGGAACTAGCTTACAAGTTAAAAAAAATAAGAACCATGATGATTTGGAAATGATAAAGCTACTAAAGAGATATCTGGACAATGCAGAAGTCAACTTGCCCAAAACTCAGTTTAACAATGATGACTTGGATGATGATGAGCACAAGAAGAGTGATCAGAATCCTTCTGGCTCAAATCTGAGTCAGTCTAGTAAGCCATCTAGTAGCAAGGGTGGTGACAAGAAGAATGAGGATGACAAGAAAGATGAAGAGAAGAAGAGAAAAGGGAAGAGGAAGAGCAGAAAACCTCATGATGATTCAGGAACTCAAACAACCCTAAAAATCCAAATACAACCATCTCAAACCTTAGCTCAACCTACAATATCAACTATCTCTAACATCAAACCTTCCCAAACATCTAAGCCAAAATTTCTTTATAGAAAAACTGCCAACTCCCTCCTAAAAGTTCCAATCACCTCAAGCCTCACAAATCTCAAGAAAATGACAACCCTACCTTTAGCCAAACCTTCACTAAAATTCAAGCTCAAATCTGTTGGGAGAAAGCCTAAGAAAGTCAAGCCTGTAAAGGAAGTGGAAGTCACTGAAAGGGCCATCTGTAATTGCTTTAAGGAGTCTGACTTTCTACCTCTAAATTGGTGCACCTCAGATGAAGACATTTCCAACATCCAGCTAAGGAAATTGTTAAAATCTGGGTTGTATCCCTGAGAGAAGTTAGAGTATGTTTTAAGGATGGTACATTCACTCTTCTAGACAAAAAGTTAATAGATTCTTTGACTCCTGCAAAAATTAAGAGAGTGTTAAGTTTGTTAAAAGGCAAGGACACTGTTACAAGGACATGGAGATCATCTTTGGCTGAATGGTTGATTGAAAGGGAGGAAACAAAGAAAAGAGATAAGGCTGAAGCTGAAGAAAGAAGAAGGAGACATGATGAAGAAATAGATATGTTTATAAAAAGATCAGAAGAGTTGAAAGCAAAAGGAATGAGCAAAATTTCTAAAGATGGTAGATTTCTAAACATCAAAGTTGGTGGATTCTCAAAATTCAGCCAAGAGTATCTGGACCAGGGTTACCCTAAGGCAGCAAGGCAAAAACTTGTGGAAGCTCTAAGTGGAACACTCATCATAGAAGAACTTGAAATTCTTGATCACTTGAAGAATAAACTTAGAGAAGAAGCAGATGTAAAAACCGTCTTTACCTGATTCTTGTAATCATGAACCTGGTGAATCTTATGTTGCACAAGCTATAATTCTATCAAGCTTTATATTTTAATTTTATCTTCCATCAGTTTTAAACTTGGGGTTAGTCTTCTTAACAGACATGAATTTGTGTGAAGCAATCTTCTCACAAATTGGGGTAGATTGTTGTTAAAGACATGCCTGTACTTTAACAAGACTAAGACAATTTTTCAACCCTAAGTAAGTTGTATTGTTATCTTAATTTATATTTTGTACTTGTAACACTTAAAGTCTGTAAAAATATAAAGGAGCAGACTAGAGCCTTTTTCCTAAAATAGTATCAAGCCTAAGGATTCTATCTGGAAGAAGATCAAGAAGATCATGCCTCAGAAGAATTTTGAAGAAGCTTGGAGTTGAATAAATCTGTTTAGAGAAAAATATTCTAATTCATGATCTCTACAAGTCACATATTTAATGTTATAGAGAAGTCATTCGAGAACTCCAGAGAGTATAGACAGATAAGAAATATCTACTCGATGGATGAGCAATATCTACTCGATGAATGAACAATATATACTCGACAAATGAGCTATATATCTACTCGACAGATGAGCAATATCCACCGGGAAAGGAGAAGTCAAAAAAGCTACTCGAGAACTCAAGAAGATATCGACAAGCCAATTTAAAGAACAGAAGATTGGAGATATCGACAAGTCATTCCTTCACTAGAGAACTCAGAGTTATCAATAAGTCATAGTGAAGATGTGAAGACTAGAGATCTCGACAAGCTAAAGACCTCTACAAGTCAAACTCAATATGGAATGCTTGAGATCTCGATAAGCCTATGTACTTATCGAGATGTCAAGTGTTCTATTAATTCAATCTTGAGATCTCGAAGTACAGTCTCAAAGTACAGAATTGCAGATCAGTTTAATATCCAAGATAAACAATCAAAAAACAATCCAACAGCTGGATTGACAAGTCTACAAAAAGCAGCTTGAAGAGTGTGCGAGATCAATAGCAAAGATTAACTGACAGAGGATGATGAAGGATGCTAAAGATATGTTAAGCCAGAAATGGAAGATTTGCTTTTCTATAAATAGAAATGACAAGTAACAGTTTAGAAAAGCTAATAGCATGTTTATTATCCACTGTGCAAACCAGCAGTTAACTGAGTTATAAAGTTAACACTGGTCCTCTAGTTAGATGTAACAATTTAGATCAAATCTCTTGTATCACTCTCAAGAAGAAGCTGAGCTCTTTAACATCAAAGAGCTTAGAAATTTTGTAGCAAAACAGTCTTAATTTTTAATATAAAAATTGAGTGAGTTTTGAAGATTTGTGTTCTTCATTTTATGCAAGTTTAAATTCTACATGAACACTTTTCTATACAAGATTTAATTTACTTTGTTCAACCATTAACTTTCACGAAAAGCCTAAAATCAGAAAAACACATTCACCCCCCCCCCTCTGTGTGTGATTCATTACCTAACATTTTGTACTCGAGTTGTTTGTGTTTTTGATGCATTTTTGTAGTGTTTTGCATTTCAGGCATAGATAAAGGAATAAGGAGATTTAGCATTGCAATGGTGTTAGGGAGGTGTCTTGAATAGATTGCTCATTGGATGTCATCTCAAACCAGTCAATAAAACAAGCAGAAGAAGAAATTCCAAAATTTTAGCGCGCCTGCGCTGTGATAGCGCACGCCCGCGCCAGAACTACAAAGAGACAGCGCGCCCGTGCTGGAACTGCGCACGGCCGCGCCAGGCCATTTTTCAGGAATTCTGTTTCAAGTAGAGAACTGATTTTCTGGACTTCTAATCTGCATGGGTTGCTATATAATGATAACTTAAGGTCATTTTTCATAAGAAGCACGGGAATACTAATTAACATTAACTAAGAGAATTAAGGTTGAATTACTTATATGAGACAAATATGGGATTCTAACTTCATTAAATACTTCATTCAAAGTCATTGTTCTTAACCTTAGCATGTAATGGTGATGACAACAAATCAGACAACACGAATCTAGTAAACGCTAACTTTTGTTGTACGAATACCCTACTACCAAACATCCACAAAAGAGATAGAAGCTGAATAGACACCAATTATGTTGATACCCTATATGTCTACAGAATTTGACAACATAAAGGTTTAATGCATAAGTTATCTGTCGTGATTATATAGGGAAAATAAGATAGTTAAAATTACCTACGAATCATGTATAACAAATACATGAACTTATGCTAGCATGACAAGTTTTAAACCTCTATATTCACTGTCACTTCAATAGAGATTAACACGCTATCCTATAAGTTCGTGATGCTCATAAGACGAATAAGCACAACCAATATTAGGATATCATACAATCTCCACACACTAAGATATCAAAACAAGTTAACTATTGAAAACCATAAGTAAATCCGTTAGAACCCCACGATAATGATTAGTTCATAATCGAACTCATCATCACCGTGGGTTCTGATGAAAACATGGTATAATAAACTAAGTCTTTATAAACTGAATAAATAATCAAAGTACGTAATCGAGAGTAATAGGTTCAACAAATAAGAAAATAGGCATCCAAGATTAAAACTTAAGCAAAGAATCACGAGTAAAAATAAGCTTTTCTTCTCTTTCGTTGTATTTGTGCTCCTAGGTCTTCTCCTTGCCTTCTCCTTAGTCTCTGTTGTGAAAAATGTCTTAAAAGAGTCTTTATATAGCATCCCAAATCGAATAGAAGTCCAGAAAATTAGTCTCATAATAGAATTAGGATTCTCAGAATTCGACCTGGCACGACCGCTCTTTGAAGCGGCGCGGCCGCCCTAACATTCTGGAAAACCGAGCGCGACCGCTCTAGACTTGGGCGCGGCCGCCCTGTGCTTCTGCTAAAACTTAATTTTCTTGATTTCTTTTGCTGGTTTCTTCGCGTATTTGACCGAGGCTCCATCCTAATATTCTTCTAGCATAAAAATAATGTAAAATCTTTTCTTCTTCCGATTATGCCTTGAAATGCAAAACACTACAAAAACACATCGAATACGCAAATAACTTGAGTACAAAACACGAATTCGAGCCTTTACGAAACATTCTAAGTGGATATAAATGCCACTTAACATATATATACTTTCAATTTCATTTTGATTCAATTTTATGTAAACCTAACATGATTATTGAGTTTAATTACAGGAGAAGACCGAAATAATTACAAAAACCACTCGAAGAAGATAGAACACGGTTACATGCGAGGTAAATCGGCGATTGGATGTTGACTCAATCCACGACTGAGTCAACCAGGTAAGACCTAATAGCCAGGCCATGCTTTAGGCTCAAGTATGGATTTGTTCATCAATTAGTTTCTTAAATATTATGAACTTGTGTTGTCCACATTTCGATCTCTGTGAATCTGTGTTCAAATTGATTGATTGATTTTTCTTCGAATTAAGAACATGAACTTGGGATGTGGTTATGACTGGTACATATAATTTGTGTTGATTTTACTTGGTCAAGTTGGATTTGATTATTGTGTATATTACTTGTGACATATTTAAGTTGAATTCGACTGTGATGTGAATGTGGACTTTGGCTTCAATATTTGAAGTGGAAAATAAATATAAAATTAAGTATCTAAATTCGAACTTAACTCATATATTGATTAGTTAACAACTTGATTCATGATGTCCAATATATATAAATTCTATTAAGAATCAAGTGTAATGAGTAACTGGTGTTTGATGAAGTTGAACTGATTTTATGATATGTATTTGATAAAGAATTGAGATTCACTAGAGTTAAAAGTCTTTTTCTAATAGCTCAATTCTTGGATTAAGGTCAGAGTTCTTGATTTAATTGTTGGTTGATAAACAAACTCTTATTAATTAACTGAGCTAAAACTTAGATAAGTATAAAAAGTATGTGTCTTCTTTAAGTAAAGGTTTGTTTGTATTCATAACCTTTGTCTTATTACTGAAAGTACTTATCTTGTGATACTTTAATTGTTTCATAGAGGATGTCTCATTAACATCAATGATTCAGTTAAATCAATTATTATGAATAAATGATCTACCAAAGTTACAGGAACTTGGTTAGTTGAAAACTATATTGATATTAGTATATAAAATGAAATCTAATTTATCATGTATTGTATCATATGTGATTAAGTTAATTCAACATAAAACCTTAAAATCTTGTTGAGATAATTGTAACTCCATTTATGCTAAATCTATGTGAAAAGGCCTTATAAATCCAAATGAGCATTTTGGTATGAATAATCTAATTAATTGTTATAAGTATTGAGTACAACTTATAAACCTACTGGTAGACAAACTGTTGTAAATTCTTAAACTAATAATAAGTCATTTGTATATGTACAAGTTCTGTCAAACTAAATGACTTTGATCAATCAATTGCTCTGTGTTTGTCTAATAAGAATTATACAAAGACTATGATAAGGTATCAACAATGATAAAATGTTACTTGATTCTTTGAACTTTATCCTGATGGGTTAATTACACATACTTTATACTTGCACTTACAAATGTTTCTTATCTTATGCACTCTATATGTGAGTATGACTTGGTGTAACTCAAGAAAGGTAAATGTGTATTGTACTATTTGATTGACTGGATGCATAACTAGCTTTAATCTTTTAGATTAAAAGGTACAAGCACACACTGCCCTCATAGTAAGACCTGGCAGGGAAACCTTGTGCACCTCTGTATCTGCATCACTGCTGTATTAATGGCCACTTAGAACCTTAGGAGGAATATTCATTTACATCTGTTACATTTAAGCTGATATACCTGATATTAATGATCTGTGTATTGTGTAACCTTGAGTGCTGCTTGAATAAATGAAAACTGATTGTGCATAAATATATGATGCATTATTATGTGTTAAATGTGCATAACATTCTCCTGGTTGCACCTCATTAATAACAAAATGCCTTAAGAAATAAATGTGACATTCTTTGATTAAAACCAAAAAGGTTCCAGATTTTGAAAATCAATTTTTTTAAAAAGTGACAACATATATGCACTCATCCTTTCTGCACATTCTTAAATGCATTTTTTGTCACTTGCATAGGTCATGGGTTGTAGAGTAAGCTGCAAATCAACTTTATGTCACACACTATTTAAGATTTGGACTTATAATAGTATCGTGCATCATTCTTTAATCATGTGTGGCACTATTTGCTTATCTTATTCACATTACATCATCATGTCTACTACAGTTAGCTGTGAAACCTAGGATGTGGAATGACTCGAACCATACTTTGTTATTCAAAACTTTATAAACTGCTATTTTTTTATCTGATAAAAAGCACTGGATTAGAATGTATTAGGTCCTTTGACATGTAATATTTGCTGATACTTAAATTAGATTGTGTTAGGATTGAATATTATAACTTTAGTCGATATTCTACAAGTGTATTTAGCATAACTACACCAACTTGTATGTATTTACAAGAAATCAAATAACCAGGTGTCAATTCCTCAATCTTGAAAAACATGCATGCAACAAGGCCATATAAAACACGCATAAATTAGAAATATTTACCATGATTTTTCAAACGAAAAAGAGTTATATCTTTATATACACTGTCATGGTATGCTTAAACAGGATCAAAAATCTATAAACTCAAATATGATAGTATCTTTTAGATCCAAACAGAAATGTTAAACACATTGTATTTCTAATATAAACTGTAAATGAAATTCATTTTCTTTAAATACTCTGTGCACTTAAACGAATTTCCATGGTTAAAATATGCAACTGATTTGAATTAATGCACGAACCTTTCATCTTCTAAAGATACAAATTAAATTTTATCAATTCACGTTGCTAATAATTCACATATAACTTCTAGCCATCAAATGTTGTAAAACAAAAGGGGAAGAAACAATTTAAAATTACATGTTTATATAAATTACTTGAATACCATTACATGCCCCACATATAATGTTTTACCATGATAAAATTGTTACTACTTTTTGGATATCTTTCAAATAAAAGGGGAAGAGAAATTAAAGAAATTTAGACTAATTTAGACTCCCTAATTTTTCAAATGCTTAACTTTTGTTACATAACCATTGTGTCTCTATATGTATGAAAAATCTAACAAAGTTTTTGCAGAAATTATCCTAAGAGAGGAATCAAGATAAGTCCCACAAACTGTATGTGCAAAAATATTTTAAACTCATGCATATTGTTGTGTATATGTTGTGTACTTGATGATTTCATGAACAAAACACCTTGGTAGATTTTACTTAGTGAAAATGTAGCACTCGACAGATAAGGATTATAGTCCCGACGGATAACTCATTTTAGTCCCGACGGATGATGACTTATTATCCATCGAGTGAGTAGCTTATGTAACAATAAGTCTATAGCACATTTCTGCATACATATTGTTTAGAATATGTAGTAGTACTTAAGTCATGTTGACTTTAACTAGATATGCAGAATAGGTTGATTAATTGTATATAAATGATGTCTTGTAATTATGCATAAATGAAATGGAGTCAAGTGCCTGATTGCTACCCGACGGATAAACAACAATGAATTCGACGGATTATCAACAACCCGACGGATGATCAATAACTCGACGGATGATCATAAACCCGACGGATAAAGAATTCAAATATCTGTTGACAGTGACAACACAGTCACATGCGTCGAGTGTATGCAAATGGAATGTGGTAGCCTATTCAACTGGATTTTCGAGAACAAAGAAGCATTGCCATTTCCATGATATTATGAAGATATTCAAAGATGCTGGAATAGAGTAATGAAGTAGTATTGTATTAGACTTGATAGTTTTTATTTTATTATCCTGTCTTATTACTTTATAATCTTTGTGATATATAAACCAAGAAGCAGCAATAGAATAGTAACTAAGGAACTAAGCAACCAAGAGAGAAACATTTGTAAGCTGTATTCTTAGCATTTCTCTCATTCTTAGTTGTTATCATTTTGTAAGCAGCTGTATTCTTAGCATTTCTCTCATTTTTAGTTTCACCAGAAAGTTTTTAAAGACTCTTGTTTTTAATTACTTGTGTTTTGATTCATTTCAAGTAACTATTCCGCATTCTGCTAATCAATTCACACTTATATATATATATATTTGAGTTAAAACATTTTTATTAAAGAAAAAGTTTCAAGAATTCCATTCAACCCCCCTTCTGAAATTCTTGTTACATTGTTAAGGGACTAACAATTGGTATCAGAGCAAGCTCTTGAAGAACAAAGAGTTTAAAGATCAAAACAATACAGCAAGATGAACAAGAAGGATGTTGGAGTTAAGATTCCTTTTCTGGTAAAGATAATTACCATCATTGGAAGGTAAAGATGCATCTTCATTTGCTTTCTCAAGATGAGGCATATGTGGACTGCATAGAAAGAGGCCCTCATGTTCCAATGAGAACTGCAACTGGAAATGAGCCATTTGTCCCCAAGCCAAGGCATGAATGGTCTGATCCTGATATTGAAAAAGTCAGGAAGGATAAAAAGGCCATGAATATCCTGTTTAATGGAGTTGATGGTGATATGTTTGACAACATTATCAATTGTAAAACTGCCAAGGATTTTTGGGATACAATACAGATCATATGTGATGGCACTGAGCAAGTTAGAGAAAACAAAATGCAGCTACTGATTCAGCAATATGAGCATTTTCATAATGAAGAAAGTGAGTCTCTCACTGACATTTTTAGTAGGTTTCAAAAACTGCTAAATGCTCTAAAGTTGCATGGAAGGGTCTATCAGATAAAAGACTCCAATCTGAAATTCCTTAGATCTCTTCCAAAGGAATGGAAACCAATGACAGTCTCATTAAGAAACTCACAAGATTATAAGGAGTTTACTTTGGAGAGAATGTATGGCATCCTGAAAACTTATGATCTTGAAATAGAGCATGATGAGAGGATGGAGAGAGGAAAGAAGAAAGGAGGGACCATTGCACTAGTTGCTGAGTTAGAGAAAGAGAAGGAGATGAAGATGGAAGTTGTTGAGTCAACTTCAAGGGTCTGTGAAAGCAAGGGCAAAGGGCTTGTGACGGCCTCAACCCCGGGGTCAGGAGTTGACGTCACCAACAATCATAATACTAAACATAATATATTTCAAAACATTAATAATACACAATTACGACCCCCTATACCAAGACCTTTTCCAGGTTTAAGTATGATTTAGGTTACACTTAATACAAAACCAACTTATAACAATACTCCGAACAATACTATCTTAATACAGCAACTCAACAGACCATCTCTGGTCCACACAACTACCTCAGAAGAGCCTGACGCAAAAGGAACTGGAACTCTACCCTGACTATCACGGAAGAATCTCCTAGGCATCTGCAACACATATATAAAACATTCTGCAAGGGTGAGCAATCAATTGCTCAGCAGTACCACTATATGAATAACAAGTAAAACAGTTTATGATAAAGCAGTGATAGGAACAGAATTCATAGCTCGTTAGAAAATAAGTAAATATTCTTAACTGGATATTAAAACTAGCATGCTTCCAATAAAACAAACGTAGTAGTGTGTTGTGTATAAATACCAGAGTTCAATTCTTTTAGCATGCTATTTTCATTTTCAAACCTTCTGTTCCATTACAGGAACCATAAAATCATCTGTCCCCTTACGGGGACCCAAAATCATTTGTTCCGTTACTGGAACCACAAAGTCATCCGTCTCAAACACGCTGATTTGTTAAACAATTTCAAAACTGAATCAATCAAATCTATTGGACGTTTAACGGGTGAAGATAGTTGATCAGTCTACCCTCACCGGACAGCGACTAGCGGCCATCCAGAAATAGAATGTGTTCCGGAACTTGGGAAAAGACTAGCTAGGTCTTTCCCCCACGCTGGACTAATCGGTTAAACAGAATGCCCAACCCAATTAGCCACTTACGCAACCACATGTTGGGCCGTTACCGAATAACGGGCCTCTTACGCAACTCCAATAGATCAACTGATTCCCTTTTTGCCTCTTTCCACAATTCCACGACATAGGTGGATCAAAACCTTCCACGACATAGGTGGATTAAAACAGTCTCTATATCCAGTTTCCAAAATCACTGTCACCTATCTCTTTTTAAAACCATTCTGTCACACCACACTATTCAAATCCTCTTTTCATTTAAATCACGTTTAGAGACAGGTATTTTCAGAAGTTACTTTTCCCCAAAACATAATTTTAAACAACATTTTCAAATACAGGGGATACGTAACTTAAAATGTTTCTGTTCCATTACGAGAATAAAACATTTAGCTATTCATATGCACTAAACCATAAAAGAATGGTCAGGGGTACTTGCCTTGCAGAGCTTTACCACTATTATTGATTGACCTTGGACTAACTTCGACACTCGGCTTTATCGCCTTACTATCAGACTATCCTGGATCCGACTTCAACATTCAGGTCCTTCACTTGGAACCTCGCTATGCTTGTTGACGGATCACTAGGTTATCTTTAGTTCAACTTCAATTCTTGAGTCCTTCGACTAGAACCTACAGAGCCGAAATACCCTACGTTAGACGTCTAGGTATGCTTGACATATCCTCGATACCAATCCTACCCAATGATACTCGACCCCGACTCGTAACTATACATATTATAATAACACACACAACAATTAGGGTTCACGTTCTCAGAAATCGGTTTGGTGTTCGTTTTCAGAAAATACGTATACTCGTCATTTTACGAAATTAGGGTTACTGGATTTTGACAGAACATTCACCATAACATACAATCAGGTTTCACACAAAATATATGTATATACTTATTTATACTCGCTCAACATTCCGACAATTACAGGGTCTGTCCCGAATTTCCGAATTTAACTTCCAAAAATTCGGGCAGCACCTCCTCTGTTTATCGGCCTACCCGTCGAACAACTCGACGTCAAATCACAACAACAAGCCCACAATGACCATAATCCAATAATCCAATAACACAATCTAAATTATCCCGAGAACTTTTATTTCGAGAGTTATAAAAATAATATTTATAATTTATTACTTGGCTCATGAATCATCATCACCAATAATCCGTCGGCTCAACGAGTTCATCGCCGATGGAGGCATAATTCTGACGGTGCCCATACGGGTTTCCTGTCGGAATTTCACCAATAATTTATTTATATTCTTTTACATCCGAATAATTCAATCAATTATTAATTCACAAAATCACAGAGGAAATCATTGATTTAAATCGAAATCACACAGTCACTAAAACATCACCACAAACGGAAATAACACCGAACACAGCCGGCACAGACCGAAAAATATAGGACAACAATACAGCGAACCCATCTTCTATACACACATCTATACACACATACATAAGTACATGTATATATATATGTATAATCGATCACAGAAACGGAACCGAGACCAACATGTAACACAGCGGCTCACCGGAAAGTATGGCACCAATAAGAAACCTGAATAACGGCGGGCAGGGGCGGCGAAGCGCCGTGAAATTAGAAAATGGAGATAGGGAAAGCGTGTTAGAAGAGAGTGGAGGGACAGAGATTGAGAGAGGAGAGACCAAGAAATCAGATAGAGAGAGAAGTGAGAGCACCGGAGCAGAGAGATTCCGGCGAGAAAAATGAGAGTCAACTCCCCCTCCTGTGCGCGTGTTTGTGTTGTTACCCTTCTGTGTTTTTGTTTTGTTTTTTTTTTAATATTTAACCAATCCACGACCAATACGTGGCCCTGAACGAGCTTAAAATTCAACACGTGTACTGAATTCTCAATTGCAGGTTTACTTGGACCGAAATTGGCATTTAACGATAATGATTGTGCAAATAAAAATAATCCTGAAAATTCCAAATAAATTCTTAAAATGTTACAAATAATTCAGAGTTATTAAAGATAAATTTTTTATAATTTTTTAAAGTATTTTCGAAATGTAACTCGTACCCGCATTTGATAATTAACGAACCGAGGTGCATTTAAAAAGGTTCCATAAAATCATGAAAATAATCTTAAAATGTTATAAATATCCCGAAGTTAATAAAAACATAAATTTCATAATTTTTAAATAATTTTTGAAATGCCACTTATACCCGCTTTTATCTATTACATGAATCAACGCGCGGGTAAAATTAATCCTGAAAATTTCCAAAATAATTTTAAAATTCCCGGAATATTCCCAACTTAAATAAATATGAGTTCCATAATTTTTAAAGATTTCCTGAATTAAATATAGATTTTATAAATAAATGCAATCAGAAAATCATACAGAGCTAAATAATTGATGAAATATTGATTTCTGAATTTTATAAAATCCCAAAAATAAATATTGAGATTATAAAGTCATAGAAACAATTTTAGAGACAATCCACATATTTACACAAATAAACTTGTATTAAATCCACTTTTAAAAAATTGAAAATAATTCAATACGAGTCCATAATTAATTACACGAACTACCCTGGACACCATAATTCACACACATATATAAAAGTAAAAAAAACACATAACTGACATAAGCTATACACATATATTATTCATTTAATAATTCCATAATTATACTTTAATTAAATATAAAGTATACGAGTCGTTACATCCTTCCCCCCTTAAAAAGATTATGTCCTCAGAATCTGACTTAACTAAATAAGTGAGGATATTTATCAAGCAATTCCGACTCTAACTTCCAGGTAGACTTTTCGACTCAAGGATTTATTCAAGGCATACTCACCATAAACATAAATTCATTACTAAGGACTCGCTCTTAACGATCTAGGATTTGGATCGATTATTCCACGCAGAACAAATTTGGATGAGAGCCTATTGGCTCCTGATCAATGGCTTGATTCAAATTAGAAACATATCACTTTAACATTGAAACATATAACATATTATATATATATATACTGCGACTGCGGCGGTGATACCAACCTATAAACAACTTTACCTATATTTCTTTATACCTCGAATGGTTCAATACAATTAGGACTCTACTTGTCCCTTCTATTCAAACTTAAACAATCTCTTCTATTAATTCCTCAGTAATCTTAATCATATTCATTTCTTCTCCTCTATTCAAGACATCAGTCCCTAAATGGACCTTACTTGGTTGGCAGTTACTCAAACAACCAACTCCTGACCAGAACTTCATACTTTTAAGGTTTAATATACAATTGCTACTATTCAACCCTTCACAGCATTTCTTTAAGTTTCCAACTTGGCCTTCCTTAGCCCTTAGATGGGCGAGGATGTTATTAATAAATACGATTATACCATGCTAGTACTCCTGATACACCATATTCCTTAATTCCTTATAGATAACTGATACACTCGTTACTCCGCCCATTATCACCAAAACTTACAGCGCTCATAACCCATTCTAATCACAATCTTTGGCATGTCTTCAGGCTTATCTTTAGCTAACAGTAGTCTGATCTTAGGTCTTCCTCCAAGAACCAACACGTTCCTTTCATAAATAATCAATTCTATGCAGGGTCATTTATTCCTATTCGTCAACTTTTCCAACTTCTGATAATCATCACATAACTTCATACATCCATTCTTCTTTCCTATAAATCACATCAGTGCACAACATGGAATGCACCTTGTTTCATTATTCTTTCATCCCACAATCCTGAAGTTTCCTTTACTAATTACTTGATTCCTACCAGGTCTTATGATACGGGCTTTTAACACCAATCCAACTATCTTATACTCCAAGATTATGCTGGTAAGTCATTTGATAAAACCTTTGGGACTTCACTCATTATCTGAATTTCTTCCAACTTAGGTGCTTCCTTCTTAATATCCCTTATATGCGCTAATTACGCCTTACCTTCTTGCTTATGTCCTTGAATACTTATCCTAATATTAGCTTCCGTAGATATTATCATTTGCTTCTTCTGGTAATCAATTATTTTCCCAGTTCCTTATCAGGGTCTTGAGCAGCTGAACTTTTAATCACATTACAAGTCTTAGTCTTGGTTGTACTGGACGTCAAACCTTTTGATGCACTACCTCCAAGGCTATCTCGGGAAGTACTTCTACAATTCTTGGCAACATGCCCTACATTGCCACAGTTATAACAGACGATTCCTGGATTTTCCACCTTACATTCTAACGTATAATGTCCCTTCTGACTACACCTAAAACATTCAGTATTTGCCTTGCACCTTCCACCATGCCTCTTACCGCATTGCTTACACTCCGATATAGGCGATTTAACCGAATTGGCCTGATTAGAGTTGGCTGAGATGTTACTAATTCTATTTAAAGAAATACTTTTCTCTCTAAATTCTTTATTCTTACTCCTTCCAACCATTTTATGAGACTTCTGACTGGATCCTTCTTGACCTAATGCTTCTTCCATATCATTAATCTTTCGCTTCTTATCTTCTTTTTCTTTAGCGGTTAACTTCTGATCAAATTCAATTACTAAGGCAGCCTGAACTACGGAAGGATACGTCTTGAGTTGCAATGCCACCACTCCACTACGAATTTCAGGCTTCAATCCTTGTTGAAACCTCCTTGCCTTCTGAGCTTCAGAGCACACATAATCTGGTACAAATCTAGCCAACTCCGTGAACTTAGCCTCATACTCAGCTACACTTCTGTCATCTTGCTTCAATTCTAGAAACTCAATCTCCATTTGATTCCTCACACAGTCAGGAAAATACTTTTCCAAAAATAACTCAGTAAACCTAGCCCATGAAACAGGGCCTTCTCCTTCTAACGCTCTGGTGGACTCCCACCAGTAATTCGCTTCATTTTTCAAGAAATAGCTTGCATAATCAGTCTTAAGATTCTCACTTACTTGAACAAGATTGAAAGCTTTCTTCATTTCTTTTAACCATGCTCCAGCAGCTACTGGATTAGGTTCACCTTTAAATTCAGGAGGGTTAACATTCTGAAAAGATTTGAAACTAGCACTTTGATTCCCTCCTTGCTGTTGCTGCTGGAACAGCAGTTGCTGCTGCTGAACCTGTTGGATTAACTGCAACTGTTGTTGTTTCTGCTGGCGCAACAAGTCTAGAATTACATTTATAACTAGACCCTCCGTAAAACTACTACTATTTTCTTTAGACTAGGTAGCTTTCTTGGGTGGCATCTTCCTGAAATATATAAATGAGTTTATTCAAAACATAACAAAAATTATTTGACAAAAGGTATCACCGTTAAAACGATGAACCTGTATCAGGAAAATGTTGTCCTACCACAATACCCAGGTCTTTAATATCGGGGCCATTTATAAAAGAAATCTAGATTAACAACACTAGTAGTCATAGCAACAATAACAGTAACAGAATTAACAACAGTTCAAGAAATCTAAAATACAAAGAAACTAAACACCGTAGCACGATTCCTCAATATAACAGCAACTAACCAACTTCCCATCATTACTCAGGTACAACAGCTAAATTTATCGAACATACCACAAAAGTTGGCTGAATATATTAGTCACACACTATGTAGAACAAGCCGATAAATCGAGTAAAGCTTAAGGGACACTGACTCTACTAAGCACCATCGTTCATGTTTCAACCAACCTTTCTTCTAAAGATGATTTCTTGTCACCCGCAAGTAACCCATCAACCATTGATTTACTTTTCCTGAGGCTATAATTCCATCATTAGGTCCTGAATTCTCACGATTACCATTATTCTTAAATGATATCCTGATATAGGACTCTCGTTCTTCTCAACAGTCGCTCTTACTTGCTTTCAATAACGAGGACCGTCTAATCGCAGAAATTCATTACCATAGAAAATCCAATAAAATTTCTGGCTCGAGGGAATCGAATAAGAAGAAGCAGTGAGGAAGATGTAGGTATGACTGGGAGCAACCATACAAGTACATAAGATGGCAGTCTTAGTACCATACGGTCACAACACATAACTCGGTGGCGTCCCACCAGACCCTTTTTGCCACATAGACAAATGGTCATCTCATATGCATTGTTTGCCCCAATCAACCAGTAGAATTTCTGAGAGAAGAAGCAAGGTTCGAAAGAAAATTCACCAATAGGAAAGGGTGGATCTGATTTGTAATGAGATCAACAGGACCCTAAGTAGCTTACATCGGGTTCACAACTTATAGAATAAGAAACAATGACTCTGAAAACAAAAATGCGCTGCCAGGAAGAAGTATAAGGGTTCAAAGATACCACCTCTCGTTCTGATCCACATTCACTATAAAACTTGACCGTTATAGTCGCCACCAACTATTATCATATTATTCAACTCACGAAGATCACACAATCGGGCCAATAACATTCCTTGAGATAGAAAAGGTAACATTTAGGAATAACGCTGGCGTCTTTTCGGCTGACACAACAAGGGCCCGCTCAATGCTGAATCCTCGCAATCAGACTCGTATTCTTGAGGGAAAACTAGAAATCTCTATTGAACATTACTAATAATACCTATGCGAAGGAAATGTACTCTAGGTTAGGGCAATTCCAGTCAATCCTCGATAAACGTTAGGGTTACACTTCCGAAACCCTTGACTAAACTCATAGACTCACTCCTCTGATTGAGTTGCTGACTCACATCTATCTACGAACCTTTCTTCACTCTTTTGACTCTACCCATAACCTAAATCAGGGACTCAAACCTGTAGCTCTGATACCAACTGTGACGGCCTCAACCCCGGGGTCAGGAGTTGACGTCACCAACAATCATAATACTAAACATAATATATTTCAAAACATTAATAATACACAATTACGACCCCCTATACCAAGACCTTTTCCAGGTTTAAGTATGATTTAGGTTACACTTAATACAAAACCAACTTATAACAATACTCCGAATAATACTATCTTAATACAGCAACTCAACAGACCATCTCTGGTCCACACAACTACCTCAGAAGAGCCTGACGCAAAAGGAACTGGAACTCTACCCTGACTATCGCGGAAGAATCTCCTAGGCATCTGCAACACATATATAAAACATTCTGCAAGGGTGAGCAATCAATTGCTCAGCAGTACCACAATATGAATAACAAGTAAAACAGTTTATGATAAAGCAGTGATAGGAACAGAATTCATAGCTCGTTAGAAAATAAGTAAATATTCATAAATGGATATTAAAACTAGCATGCTTCCAATAAAACAAACGTAGTAGTGTGCTGTGTATAAATACCAGAGTTCAATTCTTTTAGCATGCTATTTTCATTTTCAAACCTTCCGTTCCATTACAGGAACCATAAAATCATTTGTCCCGTTACGGGGACCCAAAATCATTTATTCCGTTACTGGAACCACAAAGTCATCTGTCTCAAACACGCTGATTTGTTAAACAATTTCAAAACTGAATCAATCAAATCTATTGGACGTTTAACGGGTAAAGATAGCTGATCAGTCTACCTTCACCGGACAGCGACTAGCGGCCATCCAGAAATAGAATATGTTTCGGAACTTGGGAAAAGACTAGATAGGTCTTTCCCCCATGCTGGACTAATCGGTTAAACAGAATGCCCAACCCAATTAGCCACTTACGCAACCACATGCTGAGCCGTTATCGAATAACAAGCCTCTTACGCAACTCCAATAGATCAACTGAATTCCCTTTTTGCCTCTTTACACAATTCCACGACATAGGTGGATCAAAACCTTCCATGACATAGGTGGATTAAAACAGTCTCTTTATCCAGTTTCCAAAATCACTGTCACCTATCTCTTTTTAAATCCATTCTGTCACAGCACACTATTCAAATCCTCTTTTCATTTAAATCACGTTTAGAGACAGGTGTTTTCAGAAGTTACTTTTCCCCAAAACATAATTTTAAACAACATTTTCAAATATAGGGGATACGTAACTTAAAACGTTTCTGTTCCATTACGAGAATAAAACATTTAGCTATTCATATGCACTGAACCATAAAAGAATGGTCAGGGGTACTTGCCTTGCAGAGCTTTACCACTATTACTGATTGACCTTGGACTAACTTGGACACTCGGCTTTATCGCCTTACTATCAGACTATCCTGGATCCGACTTCAACGTTCAGGTCCTTCGCTTGGAACCTCGCTACGCTTGTCGACTGATCACTAGGTTATCTTTAGTTCGACTTCAATTCTTGAGTCCTTCGACTAGAACCTACAGAGCCGAAATACCCTACGTTAGACATCTAGGTATGCTTGACATATCCTCGATACCAATCCTACCCGACGATACTCGAACCAGACTTGTAATTATACATATTATAATAACACACACAATAATTAGGGTTCACGTTCTCAAAAATCGGTTCGGTGTTCATTTTCAGAAAATATGTATACTCATCATTTTACGAAATTAGGGTTACTGGATTTTGACAGAACATTCACCATAACATATGATAAGTGGCATTTGATACCACTTAGAACGTCTTATAATAGCTTAAATTGGTGTCTTGAAATTAAGTATTTTGTGTATTTGATGCGTTTTTCTAGTGTTTGTGCATTTCAGGGTATTAGTTGCATTTCGGGGCAGAATTCATCAATAATAGGCCTTGGCATGTGTCTAGCATTGCAAGTGGGAAGAGAGGAGCAGATTACAGCGAAGAAATGGAGCAAACAGACCATTTTTCCAGAAGGGGTTTGAGCGCCCGCTCAGCTATGCTGAGCGGCCGCGCAGGAAGCTGAGCGCCCGCTCAGCTATGCTGAGCGCCCGCGTAGGGTCGTAATTTCAGATTTAATATTTTAGACTTCTAATTATGTTTGGCTTTTAACTTCTGAGTAATCTGGGATTTATGGGACTCCTATATAAGTAGATTTCAGAGACGTTTCACGTGTGTTGGATCGTTGTATTAATCAAGGAGCGAAGGAGATAAGGAAGAAGACCGTTTTAGCACATCGCAACGAAGAGGAAGCATATTTTCTTGTGATTCTTTATTTTGTTGTAACGTTGGATGCTAGTTTTCTTTGCTTTGAACCTATTTACTCTTGTGACGTACTCTGGTTTAACATAATTAGTTTAATTATTATTCTTTTATGTTCATTTATCATGTTTTCATATGAACCCATGATGACGATGAGTGCTAACATGGGCTAATCGTGATCATGGGGTCGTAACGGATTTACTATGTACTTCTTTAGTTAGTTGTTTAATACCTTAGTGTGTGATTCTTGTATGATATCTAGTATTGGTTTTGCGTATTCGTCTTATGTGCGTCGCGAACATATAAGATAGGGTGTTAATCTCTTGTGAAGCGACGGTGGATCTCGAGATTTAGAACTTGCCATGCTAGCATAGGTTCATGTACGAGTCTGCATGATTAGTGGGTAACTCTAACCGTTTTATTCGCCCTGTGTAATCAAAAGGAATAACTTGTTCTTAAATCATTATGTTGTCAATTTCTGTAGACATATAGGGACTCAACATAATTGATGCCTATTCAACTTCTATCTTAATTTTGGATGTTTGGTAGAATGGTATTAGTACAATGAAAGTTGGCTTTTATCAGTTTCGTGTTATTCGATTAATATCATCGTTGTTGCATGCTAAGGGTAATAACAATGACTACTGAAGGAAGTAGTAATGAAGTTGTGATCTCATGAGTGTTTTAATATTGTTAATTCTAAGTGTTAATTAAATGTTTAATTCTAGTAGTTAATTATAGTTCATAATTAGTTAATCAAATCTAAGTGTTATTATCTTAACATTGAGAAGTAATCATACATTGGTGAGTGAGTTTAATTGAACATAATTAGTCTGAGTCTTTGTGGGAACGAACTAGAAAGTATTCTATATTACTTGCGAACGCGTATACTTGCATGAATATTAGCGCGTATTTTCGCCTTAACAAGTTTTTGGCGCCGCTGCCGGGGACTCGGCGTAATTGTTTAGTTTATGTACTTACCATCATTGGTCGTTAGGACTCAGTGATTAAGACGTGTTACTTATTGTTTACGATTGTGTTTCAGGTACTTTAGCGAGCGTTTATGCAAACTCGTTCTCGTACTAGCAAGAGGACTTTAGATACAGCTGAGGAGACAGACGAAGTTCTTGATATTCTGGAAAAGATAGACTTTGAAGATTCGGATTCAGGAAGTGAACAGAAAGAGCCAGTATTCATGGGTGATCGTATTGTTTCGGCAGATCCAGCTCTTATGGACTTTTCTCGGCCTAAAATTGATGACATTCAGTCAAGCATTCTTCATCCGGCTATTCAATCTAACACCTTTGAAATCAAGCCGGGCACTATTCAGATGGTGCAGAACTCTGTTTCTTTCGGAGGAGCTGCGACTGAAGACCCCAACATGCACATAAGGAATTTTGTCGAGATCTGTAGTACTTTCAAATATAATGGTGTGACTGATGAGGCTATCAAGCTGAGGCTTTTCCCATTCTCACTGAGGGATAAAGCTAAGGACTGGTTACATTCTGAACCAGCTGGGTCCATCACTATTTGGCAAGATCTTGCGCAAAAGTTTCTGGTGAAGTTTTATCCAATGGCCAAGACTGCTGCTATGAGGAGTGCTCTTATTCAGTTTGCGCAGCAACCTACAGAATCTATGTGCGAAGCTTGGGAACGCTACAAGGAAATGTTGAGAAAATGTCCATATCATGGAATGCCCGATTGGATGGTGATCACTGGTTTCTATAATGGTTTAGGGGCCCAATCTCGGCCCATGCTCGATGCAGCAGCTGGAGGCGCCTTGTGGGCCAAAAGTTATACTGAGGCTTATAATCTTATTGAGACTATGGTTGCAAATGAGCATCAAAACCCTACTCAAAGGATGATTCCTGGGAAGGTAGCAGCTCCAAGTGTTGTCTATGAAGGTCGATTCTCTAGCTACCTATGGAGTCAATCAAATAACTATGGTCTGTGAGCTTTGTGCAGGTTCTCATGCTACGGATCAATGTTCTCTTGTTAACGAATCTGTTCAGTATGTGAACAATTATCAGCGACAATAGCAGCTTGTACCAGCTACTTATCATCCTAACAACAGAAATTATCCAAATTTCAGCTGGGGTAATAATCAGAATACTATTCAGCCACCATATCAGTAAGGTGTGAGTAAACAGTTCAATCCACCTGGATTCCAGCAACCACAGCAGTATGCTCAAAAGCAATCATATCATCAACAGGGAGGTGCAGCTGCACCCACTAGTGCTGATTTTGAGGAACTTAAGTTGTTATGCAAGAGGCAGGTGGTGTCGATCAAGACCTTGGAAAATCAAATCGGTCAAATAGCCAATGCAGTGCTCAATCACCAACCTGGCAGTGACACGGAAGTGCCAGGCAGGAAGAAAGCTAAAGAGCAAGCCAAGGCTATTACCTTAAGGTCTGGGAAAGTTGCTGATGCTGAAAAGGCAAAAGAAGGAGAAGCTGAAGTTGGAGATGAAGAAGTTAAGCAAAAGGAGAAAGCGGCGGAACCAAGGAAGACTACTGTTGAACACACTCTTCCTGAGGGTAACACAGGGGAGAAACAGCTCTATCCGCCACCACCTTTCCCTAAGAGATTGCAACAACAAAAGCTGGATAAGCAGTTCGGTAAGTTTCTGGAGGTGTTCAAGAAACTTCACATTAATATACCTTTCGATGAGGCTCTGGAGCAAATGCCTAGTTATGCGAAGTTTATGAAGAGTATTCTTTCAAGGAAGGTGAAACTGGATGACCTTGAGACTGTTGCTCTAACGGAAGAATGCAGTGTTGTGCTGCAGCAAAAGTTACCTCCAAAGCTTAAAGATCCTGGTAGCTTCACCATTCCTTGCACCATTGGCAAGTTATCTTTTGACAAATGCCTTTACAATTTAGGAGCAAGCTTCAATCTGATGCCGTTGTCGATTTTTAAAAAGTTGGATTTGCCTGATCCAAAGCCCACCGACATGTCTTTACAATTGGCTGATCGTTCTATTACTTACCCAAGAGGCATAGTGGAGGATGTGCTAGTCAAGGTGGATAAGCTCTTCTTTCCTGCAGACTTTGTTATTCTGGATTTCGGGGAAGATAAGAAGATTCCCATAATCTTGGAAAGACCTTTCTTGGCTACTGGTCGTACCTTGATAGATGTGCAGAAAGGTGAACTTACAATGAGGGTGCAGGATCAGGATGTGACCTTCAATGTATTCAAAGCAATGAAATTCCCTACAGAAGATGAGGAGTGCTTAAAAGTAGATTTGATTGATTCTGCGGTTACTATAGAACTCGATCATATGCTAATGTCTGATGCATTAGAAAAGGCTTTAGTGGGGGATTTTGACAGTGATGATGAGGATGGCAATGAACAATTACAATATCTTAATGCTTCTCCCTGGAGGCGAAAGCTGGACATGCCGTTTGAATCTCTTGGTACTTCTGACCTCCAAAATGCTGAAGGAAAGCTCAAACCATCAATTGAGGAAGCACCCACCTTGGAGCTTAAGCCATTGCCTGAACACTTGAGGTATGCTTTTTTAGGTGATGTATCTACATTACCTGTTATTATTACATCTGACCTTTCAGGTAGTGAGGAGGACAAACTCTTAAGGATTTTGAGAGAATTCAAATCGGCTATTGGATGGACCATAGCAGACATTAAGGGGATCAGCCCTTCATATTGCATGCATAAGATTCTGCTCGAGGAGGGTAGTAAGCCAACTGTTGAGCAACAACGCAGACTTAATCCTATCATGAAAGAGGTGGTGAAGAAAGAAATTCTGAAGTGGCTGGATGCAGGAATCATTTATCCTATTTCTGACAGTTCTTGGGTGAGCCCCGTGCAATGTGTGCCTAAGAAATGAGGTATTACTGTGGTAGCGAATGAGAAGAACGAGCTCATCCCCACTCGAACAGTCACAGGATGGAGAGTATGCATGGACTACCGAAAGTTGAACAAGGCCACGAGGAAGGATCACTTCCCTCTTCCGTTTATTTATCAGATGTTTGACAGGTTGGCTGGTCATGAGTATTATTGTCTTCTGGATGGCTACTCGGGGTATAATCAGATTTGTATTGCACCAGAGGATCAAGAAAAGACTACCTTCACTTGTCCATTTGGCACGTTTGCTTTTCGCAAAGTTTCATTATGTGGCGCACCGGCCACTTTTCAGAGATGTATGATGGTTATATTCTCTGACATGATTGGCAATAATGTCGATGTGTTCATGGACGACTTCTCCATCTTTGGACATTCATATGATGAATGTTTGAATAATCTTCGTGCTGTGCTCAAAAGGTGTGTGGAAACTAATTTGGTGCTCAATTGGGAAAAATGTCATTTTATGGTGCGTGAAGGCATTATTCTTGGGCATAAGGTCTCTAGCAAGGGTCTTGAGGTGGACAAAGCCAAGGTGGGAGTCATTGAAAATCTTCCACCACATATTTCTGTGAAAGGAATCCGTAGTTTTCTTGGTCATGCGGGTTTTTATCGGCGTTTCATCAAGGACTTTTCGAAGATATCTAAGCCGCTGTGCAACTTGCTTGAGAAGGATGAGTCTTTCAAATTTGATGATGAATGTTTAATGGCATTCGAGACTCTTAAGAAGAGTTTGATAACTGCACCAGTTATTACGGCACCGGATTGGACAGAGCCTTTTGAGATGATGTGTGATGCGAGTGATTATGCAGTAGGCGCAGTTCTTGGGCAGCGCAAGAATAATCTCTCTCATGTGGTCTACTATGCTAGCAAGACCTTAAATTAGGCCCAAATAAACTACACCACTACTGAGAAGGAGCTCTTGGCTATAGTCTTTGGTTTCGAAAAATTTCGATCTTATCTGCTTGGGACAAAAATGACAGTATCCACTGATCATGCGGCCATTCGCTATTTGGTTTCCAAGAAGGATTCGAAGTCGAGACTCATTCGTTGGGTGCTCTTACTACAGGAATTTGAGTTAGAGATCAAGGATCGAAAAGGTACTGAGAATCAAGTAGCTGACCATCTCTCTAGATTGGAGAATCTCGAGTCTACTTCACATGATAAGATATTGATCAACGAATCTTTTCCGGATGAGCTGTTGTTCACAGTTTAGGAGGAAGAGCCATGGTTTGCAGATATTGTGAATTATCTTGTCAGTAATATAATGCCTCCTAATTTGACCACAGCTCAAAAGAAGAAGTTTCTGCATGACGTGAAGTGGTATATGTGGAATGAACCGTATTTGTTTAGACAGGGAGCTGACCAGATCATCAGGAGATGTATCCCATTCTGTGAGACGGAGGGGATATTATGAGACTGCCACTCCACAGTTTATGGAGGACACTATGGTGGTGAGAAGACGGCAGCTCGTATTCTGCAAGCAGGTTTTTTCTGGCCTACCTTGTTTAAGGATGCTCATCAATTTGTTTTAAGGTGTGATCGTTGCCAAAGAGTGGGAAATTTGACGAGAAATGATGAGATGCCGTTAAATATGATGCTTGAAGTCGAGGTCTTTAATGTTTGGGGAATCGATTTCATGGGGCCTTTTGTCTCATCCTGCAAAAATCAATACATCTTGCTGGAAGTCGATTATGTCTCAAAATGGGTAGAAGTCAAAGCTCTGCCGACAAATGTTGCAAAGGCAGTGTTGAATTTTCTTCATAAGCAGATTTTCATAAGGTTGGAATGCCTCGAGTAATCATAAGTGATGAAGGGTCGCATTTCTGCAACCGTAAGTTCACTTATATGATGCAGCGTTATAATGTGAATCATCGAGTTGCTACTGCCTATCATCCGCAAACAAATGGTCAAGCGGAAGTATCTAACAGAGAGATCAAGCACATTCTAGAGAAGGTTGTTTGTCCGTCAAGGAAAGATTGGTCTTTAAAGCTCGATGAACTGTTTGGGCTTACAGAACATCATACAAAACTCCACTTGGTATGTCCCCGTTTCAACTGGTGTATGGTAAGGGATGTCATTTACCTGCGGAGCTTGAGCATAAGGCCTATTGGGCGTTGAAAAAGTTGAACCTGGATCTCGATGCAGCTGAAAAGAAGCGAATGCTTCAGCTTAATGAACTTGATGAATTTCGACTCCAAGCATACAAGAATAACAAATGTACAAGGAAAAGGTGAAAAGGTGGCACGATAGGAAGCTACATCCTAAGTTATTCGTGTCAGGGCAACAAGTTCTCTTATTCAACTCTCGTCTCCGACTTTTTCCTGGGAAGTTGAAATCAAGGTGGTATGGACCTTTTATTGTCAAAACTGTGTTTCCACATGGAGAGGTGGAGATTTTTGAGAATGATCCGGACCAAGCATTCAAGGTTAATGGTCAGCGTTTGAAGCACTACTATGGGGACACGGCAAACCGAGAAGTGGTTAGTGCCGTTTTATTGTCAACTTGAGGAAGGTATGCAACGTCAAGCTAATGATGAAAAAGAAGCGCTTCGTGGGAGGCAACCCATGATTTGTTGTTACAGGAACCCTTAGAAGTTAATAACCTATCCAAAACCACAAAAAAATTAGAAAAACTGGGCCAGAAAAAAAAAATTCCAGTAGCCTCCTGAGCGCCCGCTCAGCTCTGCTGAGCGCCCGCTCAGGGGTCGGCTGGGAGAAAAATTTTTAGTTCCATAAAAATCCAAAAAAAAAAATCAGAAAAATAAAAAAAAAACAAAATACAAACCATAAACCCACGACCTATTACCCCATTATCCCATGATTTTAACCCTTAAACCCACTCCTAATCAAATTCTACCCTAATCCATACCCTATATATACTTACACCTATCCCATATATCTCCCATACTCTTCTACACTTCAACTCTCTCCCAAACATAAAAACATAAATCTCAAGCACTTTTATTCAGATTCGATGGCACCCAAGAGAGCGAGGACTATTGATAGCAGCAGCACTGTCCCTACTGCTGATTCTTTGAGGGGTACTGCTGCGAGGCCTCGTTTGAATGATAGGGTTCCTGAGGAGAAGTACACTAGGCTTCTGGGGAAGCCGATTCTGAAGGAGAGGGGATTTTTACCATCGGGGAGAGATGGTGAGTTGTTGCCTATGATTGCTGAGAAGGGGTGGATAGCTTTTTGTGAGTCTCCTGAAGCAGTGTCGATGAGCGTGGTTCGCGAGTTCTATGCGAACGCGAAGGCCGAGAAGAATAGGTATTCTATGGTTCGGGGGATGACGGTTGATTATCACCCAGCGGCGATTCGCCGTGTGATTGGGCAGAGACAGAGGAAGCCCACGGAGGAGAGCTGGAACGAGAAGACTGCTGAGGATTTTGACTTGGATTTGATTTGTGCTACTCTCTATAGGTCGGGCACAGTATGGACTTTCAAGACTGGAACTAATGAGTATCGTCACTTTCCGGTGATCACGATGAACAGGTATGCCTGTGCATGGAATGCGTTTATTTATGCTAATATTCTGCCTTCTTCGCATGCACATGAGGTCACAGTTGAGAGAGCACAGTTGTTGTGGGGAATTTTGAATGATGAGTACTATGTGGACCTTGGTGAGTTCATCTACCAAGGAATTCTGAAGTTTTTGAGGGGAGCTAAGCACATGAACATCCCTTATGCATCCACGGTTACTAAGCTTTGTCGAGCGGTGGGAGTTCAGTGGCCGTCTCTGAATGCGATGCAGGAGTGGACCGGTGGTGAGCCCGAGGAGCATGGGCTGGGTTATTATCTTCCAGGAGGGCGTCCAGCACGAGGTGCTACTATGGCGAGGCCAAGGCGTGATGAGCAGGTTTGCTCATGAGCTCACCCTTGCGCTAGGGACCGCTTTTCGAGGCCTTGGAGTTGACATCTAGTGGCCAGTTTTTGGTGAGGACTCTGCATATCCGCCTCCTGATACACCACCCACTGAGGGTGATGATGATGATCTCTCCGAGTAGGTATACCCTGTGTTCCTTTCTACTACCTTCACTGGGGACAGTGAAGATTTTAAGTTTGGGGGTGGTAGTTAAGGAATATTTTGTGTGTGTGTCATATAGTGCATATTCATGATAGTTAGTTCATATAATTGCATAATTTTTGTCATATAGAGTTCTTTTTATTATTTATATCTTTATTTGTTTATCATGTCATGTAGCTCATGCATTTGCCATGATCCCTTTTGCGCTGATTTGCCGACTGATTTGTGATGTTGATGCGAGTGTAGTGATAGCATTAAAGTAATGTTGAATCGTGTAGATTGATATGCATGCTAGAAACACTTGTAATTTCACTAAGTCTTAAAGAATGCTTAAGGACTAGATTGTTGTTATGGTTCGACGATTTTCGAGGTTAATCTATTTATTATGCTTAGAATTTTATAATAGGTTATTGGTGATAAAAGGCATGAAAAGAAAAAATATGGAGTAAAAAATGGAATTCGTTGCTAATTGTGGCTAGGCGTCAAATGGCTATTAGCCAGCTCGTATGTGTATGCGAGTAGTCTAGGGTTGAGCAGGATGGAGCGAAACGCACTTGCTCATAAATTTTTGAAAAAAAAGAGAAAAAAATAATAATAAAGAGTTAATGCATAATTGATCACGAGTAGGCTCTTTGGTATTCGAGTTATTATGTTCTTAGGGGACTTGTGCCTAGTGACCTAAGGCTTTTATAGTCTAGGATCCGCTAACCTAACGCTCGCTACATGGATACCATTGTATAAGTCTTTTGTGGACCTCACTCATTGCACGGTCAAATAAGCATTTGTTGTTATAAATAAAAAGCATGATTCCGTAATAAGCTCCAGGATTCTCGAAGTGTTATAAGTCACTTTGTGCCTAGAATTTTTATTCTTTGTATAATCATGCGATTTCCTGGATGATAGTTAGGTCATGATAATTAATCTAGTTGCGAAGCATATCTGTTAAGCATCTGCACACACCACGTTTCTGGCTGTATGTTAGTTTGTATGATTCGATTGATCTTTATTCGCCTAATTGCATTTGTTGAAATGTCGTGAGTTGGTTGGTTTGGTCGTAGTAAGGGGGATCGCTGCATTTCATATAGATTGCATTCATGCATGTTTTTAGTTTGTTTTTGAGTCTATGACGCTTGAGGACAAGCATCGATTTAAGTTTGGGGGTGTGATAAGTGGCATTTTATACCACTTAGAACATCTTATAATAGCTTAAATCGGTGTCTTAAAATCAAACATTTTGTGCATTTGATGCGGTTTTCTAGTGTTTGTGCATTTCAGGGTATTAGTTGCATTTCGGGGGAGAATTCATCAATAATAGGCCTTGGCATGTGTCTAGCATTGCAAGTGGGAAGAGAGGAGCAGATTACAGCGAAGAAACGGAGCAAACAGACCATTTTTCCAGAAAGGGTCTGAGCGCCCGCTCAGCTATGCTGAGCGCCCGCTCAGCTATGCTGAGCGCCCGCTCAGCTATGCTGAGCGGCCGCGCAGGGTCGTAATTTCAGATTTAATATTTTAGACTTCTAATTCTGTTTGGCTTCCAACTTCTGAGTAATCTGGGTTTTATGGGACTCCTATATAAGTAGATTTCAGAGACGTTTCACGTGTGTTGGATCGTTGTATTAATCAAGGAGCGAAGGAGATAAGGAAGAAGACCGTTTTAGCACATCGCAACGAAGAGGAAGCATATTTTCTTGTGATTCTTTATTTCGTTGTAACGTTGGATGCTAGTTTTCTTTGCTTTGAACCTATTTACTCTTGTGATGTACTTTGGTTTAATACAATTAGTTTAGTTATTATTCTTTTGTGTTTATTTATCATGTTTTCATATGAACCCATGATGACGATGAGTGCTAACATGGGCTAATCGTGATCATGGGGTCGTAACGGATTTACTATGTACTTCTTTAGTTAGTTGTTTAATACCTTAGTGTGTGATGCTTGTATGATATCTAGTATTGGTTGTGCGTATTTGTCTTATGTGCGTCGCGAACATATAAGATAGGGTGTTAATCTCTTGTGAAGCGACGGTGGATCTCGAGATTTAGAACTTGCCATGCTAGCATAGGTTCATGTACGAGTCTGCATGATTAGTGGGTAACTCTAACCGTTTTATTCGCCCTGTTTAATCAAAAGGAATAACTTGTTCTTAAATCACTATGTTGTCAATTTGTGTAGACATATAGGGACTCAATATAATTTATGCCTATTCAACTTCTATCTTAATTGTGGATGTTTGGTAGAATGGTATTAGTACAATGAAAGTTGGCTTTTATCAGTTTCGTGTTATTCGATTAATATCATCGTTATTGCATGCTAAGGGTAATAACAATGACTACTGAAGGAAGTAGTAATGAAGTTGTGATCTCATGAGTGTTTTAATATTGTTAATTCTAAGTGTTAATTAAGTGTTTAATTTTAGTAGTTAATTATAGTTCATAATAAGTTAATCAAATCTAAGTGTTATTGTCTTAACATTGAGAAGTAATCATACATTGGTGAGTGAGTTTAATTGAACATAATTAGTCTGAGTCTCTGTGGGAACGAACTAGAAAGTATTCTATATTACTTGCGAACGCGTATACTTGCGTGAATATTAGCGCGTGTTTTCGCCTTAACAACATACAATCAGGTTTCGCACAAAATATATGTATATACTTATTTATACTCGCTCAACGTTCCGACAATTACAGGGTCTGTCCCGAATTTCCGAATTTAACTTCCAAAAATTCGGGCAGCACCTCCTCTGTTTATCGGCCTACCCGTCAAACAACTCGACGTCAAATCACAACAACAAGCCCACAATGACCATAATCCAACAATCCAATAACACAATCTAAATTATCCCGAGAACTTTTATTTCGAGAGTTATAAAAATAATATTTATAATTTATTACTTGGCTCACGAATCATCATTGCCAGTAATCCGTCGGCTCAACGAGTTCATCACCGACGGAGGCATAATTCTGACGGTGCCCATACGACTTTCCTGTCGGAATTTCGCCAAAAATTTATTTTTATTCTTTTACATCCGAATAATTCAATCAATTATTAATTCACAAAATCACAGAGGAAATCATTGATTTAAATCGAAATCACACAGTCACTAAAACATCACCACAAACGGAAATAACACCGAACACAGCCGGCACAGACTGGAAAATATAGGACAACAATACAGTGAACCCATCTTCTATACATACATCTATACACACATACATAAGTACATGTATATATATGTATAATCGATCACAGAAACGGAACTGAGACCAACATGTAACACAGCGGCTCACCGAAAAGTATGGCAGCAACAAGAAACCTGAATAACGGCGTGCAGGGGCGGCGAAGCGCCGTGAAATTAGAAAACGAAGATAGGCAAAGCGTGTTAGAAGAGAGTGGAAGGACAGAGATTGAGAGAGGAGAGACCAAGAAATCAGATAGAGAGAGAAGTGAGAGCACCGGAGCAGAGAGATTCCGGCGAGAAAAATGAGAGTTAACTCCCCCTCCTGTGCGCATGTTTGTGTTGTTACCCTTCTGTGTTTTTGTTTTGTTTTTTTTTTAATATTTAACCAATCCACGGCCAATACGTGGCCCTGAACGAGTTTAAAATTCAACACGTGTACTGAATTCTCAATTGCAGGTTTACTTAGACCGAAATTGGCATTTAACGATAATGATTGTGCAAATAAAAATAATCCTGAAAATTCCAAATAAATTCTTAAAATGTTACAAATAATTCAGACTTATTAAAAATAAAATTTTTATAATTTTTTAAAGTATTTTCGAAATGTAACTTGTACCCGCATTTGATAATTAACGAACCGAGGTGCATTTAAAAAGGTTCCAGAAAATCATGAAAACAATCTTAAAATGTTATAAATATCCCGAAGTTAATAAAAACATAAATTTTGTAATTTTAAAATAATTTTGAAATGCCACTTATACCCGCTTTTATCGATTACATGAATCAACGCGCGGGTGAAATTAATCCTGAAAATTTCCAAAATAATTTTAAAATTCCCGGAATATTCCCAACTTAAATAAATATGAGTTTCATAATTTTTAAAGATTTCCTGAACTAAATATAGATTTTATAAATAAATGCAATCAGAAAATCATATAGAGCTAAATAATTGATGAAATATTGATTTCTGAATTTTATAAAATCCCAAAAATAAATATTGAGATTATAAAGTGATAGAAACAATTTTAGAGACAATCCACATATTTACACAAATAAACTTGTATTAAATCCACTTTTAAAAAATTGAAAACAATTCAATACGAGCCCATAATTAATTACATGAACGACCCTGGACACCATAATTCACACACATATATAAATGTAAAACAACACATAGCTGGCATAAGCTATACACATATATTATTCATTTAATAATTCCATAATTACACTTTAATTAAATATAAAGTGTACGAGTCGTTACAGGGCTAGCAGTAGAAAGTGAAGATTATTTGAGCCAAGATGACATGGAAGACATTGATGAACATTTAGCATTTCTTTCCAGAAGATTTTCCAAGCTCATGTTCAAAAAGAACTTTGGAGCAGCCAAGCCAAATAGAAAGGGCTTGGCAGGGCACTTTGCCAGTGAGTGTAGGAAGTCAGATCCCAGTAAGAAAAAGTTTGAGCCTGTGGATTATAAGCAAAAATACTTTGAGCTGCTCAATCAAAAGGAAAGGGCTTTGATTACACAAGAAAATGATTGGGCAGCGAATGGTCTGGATGAAGATGAAGATGTCAGCTATGTCAATCTAGCCCTAATGGCTAAGTCTGATGAAACAGAAACAAGTTCTTCAAGTAATCTGGTAATTACTATAAACCTTGCACATTTATCTAAAGCTTAGTGTAATGATGCCATAAATGACATATCTACAGAGTTATATCATTTGCGTGTTACACTTAAGTCTCTTACTAAAGAAAATGCTAAAATCAAAGAAAACAATTTGTTTTTGAGTGAGGGAAATAATGTGCTAGAGTCTCAGTTCATTGATTTTGAAAAATTAAGAATTGAGTGTAAGATTGCCAAGGAGGAATTAACTGAGTCCTTGAAGAAAGAAGAAATTTTGAAGAAGCAGCTCGAGCGTGAACAGGAGGTGATTTAGGCATGGAAAACATCTAGAGATGTCCATACTCAAATCACCAAAGTTTAAGGAATCGAGTCCTTTTGTGATGCAGCCTGGAAAAAGAACAAGGAGAAACTAGAACCAAATTTGGTGGATGAAATGCTAACAGATGTAGACTCGACGGATGATGAGGATCGTCCGTCGAATGACAAAAAGGGTTATCCGTTGATTGATGAAAATCCTCATCCGTCGGCTGTAAGCAAGCCTATTGGTAAATCCAAACTTGTTAAGCTGAATGAAAAGTATGGATTTGTTTCCAAGAACTTTGTTTCAGGAGAATCGAGTCAAGTCAAGAAAGGAAAAAAGGCTAATGTTGGTCACATGACTGTCAAACAGTTAAGTGACAGACTTGAAAAGATTGAGGTGAAAACAGAGGTTAAAAAGAAAAATAATAGAAATGGTAAAGTAGGGATTAACAAACACAATAACTACACACCTGATAAATATGCTCCTAGAAAAATCTGTGTCAAGTGTGGTAGTGTAAATCATTTGTCTGTTAATTGCAAATCTGCCATGCCTACTTCCATGTCTGTACCACCTCACTTTCCTAACATGAATGCCATGCCTCCCATGCCTATGAATGCTATGTCTACACATAATTTGAATGCACAGTTTGCTAATATGCCATTTGCACCTAATCACTATTATGCTGCATTTAGCATGCCACAAATGTCATTTAGCATGCCTTACTAGAATAACATGTTCACTAATAGCATGCCATTCTATGTTGATTATAATATGCATGATAATTCTGTTGTAATGAATGGTTTCAAAGGCCCAACTCAAATGACCAAGGATGAATCTGATATCCCCAAGTAAAATGAGATAAAGCCTAAGAAACAGAAAAAGAAAGCTAACAAGGCAGGACCCAAGGAAACTTGGGTACCAAAATCAACTTGATTTGATTTTGATGTGTGTAGGGAAACAAAAAGAATCTTTTGTACCTGGATAGTGGTTGTTCAAGACACATGACTGGTGATTCTACCCTGCTCACAGAGTTCAAGGAGAGAGCTGGCCCAAGTATTACTTTTGGAGATGACAGCAAGGGTTATACTGTGGGATATGGATTGATTTCAAAGGACAATGTCATCATTGAGGAAGTTGCCTTAGTGGATGGTCTCAAACACAACTTGTTGAGTATCAGCCATCTTTGTGATAAAGGCAACTCAGTAACCTTCAACTCAGAAGCCTATGTTGTGACTAACAAAAGAAGCAACAAAGTGGTTCTCACTGGTGTGAGAAAAGGAAATATGTACCTAGCTGATTTTAACTCATCTAATGCAGAATCTGTTACTTGTCTTCTCTGTAAATCAAGTCAGGATGAAAGTTGGCTATGACACAAGAAGCTATCCCATTTAAACTTCAAGACCATGAATGAGCTAGTAAAGAAAGAACTGGTTAGAGGCATTCCTCTAGTGGAGTTTTCTAAGGATGGACTGTGTGATGCCTGTCAAAAAGGGAAGCAGATTAAAGCATCATTCAGGAAGAAACTTGATTCAAAAATTGAAGAACCTTTGCAACTGCTACACATGGATTTGTTTGGACCAGTCAATGTGTTGTCTATCTCAAGGAAAAGATTTTGCCTAGTAATTGTAGATGATTTCTCAAAGTTCTCTTGGACATATTTCCTAAAGTCTAAAGATGAGGCTAGTGAAATCATCATCAATCACATAAGGCAAGTCAATAATCATCCTGATTTCAAGGTTAGGAGAATCAGGAGTGACAATGGAACTGAGTTTAAAAATTCAGTCATAAGAGCATTCTGTGAGGAAAATGGGATTCTGCATGAGTTTTCAGAAGCAAGAACTCCACAACAGAATGGAGTAGTGGAAAGGAAGGACAGATCACTTATTGAAGCTGCAAGGACAATGCTTGAAGAATCTAAACTGCCAACATATTTCTGGGCTGAAGCTATAAATACTGCATGCTACACTCAGAATATTTCCCTGGTTAATCAAGCAAGATGCATGACTCCCTATCAATTTTTCAAGAACAAGAAGCCAACTCTAAATTTTCTTCATGTCTTTGGTTGTAAATGTTATATTCTGAGAAATCAAACTGATCAAAATGGGAAGTTTGATGCTAAAGCAGATGAATGAATTTTTGTTGGATATGTTGTTGGTAAAGCATATAGAGTCTCCAATCTAAGAACCAACATTGTTGTGGAATCAATACATGTTGTGTTTGATGGTAAAAAGATTGAAGGACTTTAAGATGGAGATTATCATGAGAGCCTCAAATTCGATAATGTGGAGATGGTTAGTGATGACAGTGATGATGAAAGTGATCAAGAAACAGTATCAAAGGATAATGTAGAAAAATCTACTACCAATAAAGCACAAAACTCAACATCTGTCGAGTTGCATAATGCTTCATCCGTCGGGAGGCAAACTGCGTTATCCGTCGGGAGACAACCAGCTTCATCCATCGGTACTCAAAATTCACCATTCGTCGATTATCAAAAGGAGCAGGAAGTCAGGATAGATCACCTATAGAAAGTTCCCCATCCTCAAATCAAAGACCCACAAACTCAGGGGAAGTTTCTAACAATCAAAACGCAATTACACATCAAGATAACAATGAGGCCTCTTCATCTAGAGCTAATCTACCTCAACCAAGAAAATGGACAAAAGATCACCCCTTTGAGCTCATAATTGGTGATGTTTCTTCTAGAGTTCAAACCAGGAGAGCAACTCAAGAAGAATGTCTATACAGCAGTTTTCTTTCCAAGGAAGAACCAAAGAAGGTAGAAGAAGATTTGTTGGATCCTGATTGAATTTTAGTTATGCAGGAGGAGCTAAACCAATTTGAAAGGAATAATGTATGGAAGCTGTTACCCAAGCCTAAAGGAAAGAATCCAATAGACACCAAATGGGTATTCGGAAACAAGATGGATGAAAATGGCATAGTAGTCAGGAACAAAGCTAGATTGGTTGCTAAGGGCTATTGTCAACAAGAAGGAATAGATTTTGATGAAACATTTGTTCCTGTTGCAAGACTTGAAGCCATCAGAATCTTCTTAGCCTATGTAGCCCATGCCAATTTCAAGGTCTATCAAATGGATGTCAAAAGTGTCTTTCTGAATGGAGATTTGGAGGAGGAAGTCTATGTCAGTCAACCCCCTGGTTTTGAAGATCCAAATTTTCCAGAACATGTCTATTATCTTTTGAAAGCACTTTATGGATTGAAGCAAGCACCTAGAGCCTAGTATGACACTTATCAAAGTTCCTTTTGGAAAATCATTTCACAAGAGGTACTGTAGATAAAACTTTATTCTTTAGAAATGTTAATGGCTCTAGTATACTTGTTCAAATTTATGTAGATTATATTTTTTTTGGTTCTGCAGATGAGAAACTTTGTAAAAAGTTTGCCAAATTGATGTAAAGTAAGTATGAAATGAGTATGATGGGATAACTAACTTACTTTCTTGGTTTGCAAGTTAAGCAAGTTAGTGATGGAATATTCATTAGTCAAACTAAATATATTTTTGATCTTTTAAAGAAGTTTGATCTAATGGATTGCATATCTGCAAAAACTCTCATGGCTACTGCAACTAAGCTTGAATTAAACACTACTGAAAAGTCTGTGGATATTTCAAGTTATAGGGGCATGGTTGGCTCACTTCTGTACTTAACAGCTAGTAGGCCAGATATAATGTTTGCTACATGTTTATGTGCTAGATTTCAGGCTGATCCTAGAGAATCTCACTTAATAGCTATTAAGAGAATTTTCAGATATCTCAAGGGAACACCAAAACTTGGCATTTGGTACCCTAGAGATTCTGGTTTTGATCTAACTGGTTATTCAGATGCAGATTATGCAGGTTATAGAATTGATAAAAAAGTATAACAGAAACCTGTCAATTTCTAGGAAACAAGCTTGTATCCTGGTTCAGTAAAAAGCAAAATTCAGTTTCTACTTCTACAGCTGAAGCTGAATATATTGCTGTTGGCAGTTGCTGTGCACAGATTTTATGGATGAAAAATCAATTGCTAGACTATGGTTTGCAAGTTGAGAGGATTCCTATTTTTTTTGATAACACAAGTGCAATTGCCATCACTGAAAATCCAGTACAACATTCAAGGACAAAACACGTAGATATCAAGTACCACTTCATAAGGGAACATGTAATGAATGGTACTGTGGAACTACATTTTGTTCCAAGTGAGAAGCAGCTTGCAGATATCTTTACCAAGCCACTGGATGAATGCACCTTTTCAAGGTTGGTAAGTGAGTTAGGTATGCTTAATTATTCTTAAATCTATATGAGATAATTTGCAAGTTGAAATGCAGCCAGAAATTTAATTGATTTTTCAGTCTTGGATGAAATTTTGGCTAAGTCAAAATTTACATCTCAACGGATTTGTGAAGATTTGCAAGCTTAGTTATGTATGCTGGAATCTTCCACAATCTTTTGTGAAGTTGTTGAAGAGATGTGGACCACTGCTACATACAACTCAACAGATAAGACAATCACACTCACCATTAAAGGTAAAAAATTATGTATCAATAGTGATGTTATAAAAGCATGTTTCAAGATTCCTGATAACACTGTGACCTCACCACACACTGACACTGATATAATCAATATGCTTAATTCCATAAACTATGCTCTTTCTACTTCTAAGTAAAGTGACATTAGGAGATTGGGTCTTTGGAAAGAATGGAGTTTTATGTGTGATGTAGTGACAAAGGTCTTTTCAGGTAAAGTCAGTAATTTTCATTCAGTCAATATCTCCATCCTTAACATGCTCTACATGCTAGTTACAAATAAATTCTATAATTTCAGTGACCTTGTTTTGTTTGAGTTAGGTTTTAAACTAGGAGAGTTAAGTAAGAGAGGTAAGAATGGGTATTATGCTAGATTCTTTATGATGTTAGTTAACCATCTCTCTGAGGGTATTGTGCTTGAGAACCCTAACAACAAATTAGATTGTTGGGTTCAAGAGAGAAGGCTCATTGCAGATTTGAACAGAGCCAATCATCACAAGGAGGTGCCATTGTTCTATTTCCCTATAATGGAAGCACCTCAGGTAAGTGAGGTAAGTTCATCTATTCCTACCACTATTCCAACCCCACTAATTTCTTTGAGTTCTAGTGTGGCTATGGAAACTGTCAATGACCCAACAGTTTCTTACCCAAGCTACCAAACCTGCAAATATTTCAAAATCCAAATCAAAGAAAGCCCCCTCTGGTATCTCTCAAAAGATGCCAGTTGCAAAATCCACCAAAACCAAAGAGGGGAGTGTGCAGGTGGGTAAGACAAGTGAGGGAAGGGGTGAACATAAAAGAAACCCTAAGGATAAGGATGGAAAGTTGAGTGGTTCCCAGCCTAGCCACACTGTAGTTTCCCAACAAACTGTAGTGCTTAAAAAGGATAAAAGCTCATTTCTAGCTGCATCCTCCCAAAAGGATATAGTTATTGAACAAAGCTCTCAACCAAGAGCACAGGCCAAGAGGGTTAGGGACACAAGCTCACCCCAAACTTATGCCAGAAAGAAGAAATCTAAAACCCTTGGGGATGCACAGGGTACACACACTATGCAAATTGGTGCTAAAGACACAGTCACTGCACCTTCACAAATTCAGTTTGATGTGGCTCTAATAAATGTGGAGTCACAGCCAAAATCTCTAGTAATAGAAGCACCTCAAACACCAAACTCACCCACAAACTCACTGGATATGGATATGATAAACACATCAATTCCTGATTCCCCTTCTTTAACTTTGTTGGGGAAGCCAAAATCTAGTGCAAGTGAGCATCATCTTTTAGATGATTTGTTGGCTCACTTGCCCATTCTTTCAGGAACTGTTGAATCATCTGTACCCAAAATAACTTCAATCGGCACAGAGTCCACAATAGTTTCCATTCCTAGTTCATTCATTTCTACTCTCTCGATGGATATTGCTCATCCGTCGAGTAGTGATTGTATCCTGATGAATAAGCTTAACAGTAGTTATCCGTCGGATAGCACAACCACTCACCCGATGGATATCACTCATCCGTCGAGTATCTCTGCACAGCTTTAAACTTCATTAATTTCAAGTGCAGAAGAATTAGTGGTTGTACAGTCACTATTAGGATTGAGAGAGAAGAGTGTTTTGAGTGAGAGTCTGGGTTTCTCCCAGGAAAAAGGAGAGGAAATGAGTGAAATTATGCAATCCATTTCTTCAGGATTGCCAAAAGAAAGTGAGAGGAGTCCCACCTTAAAAGGTGAAGGTGAGGGTGTGAGGGTGGGGAGCCATGGTGAGACCCTGATGCAACAAAAGAGAGAAAACGAGAGAAATGCAGGTATTGGAGCTATAAGGATGGATGTCATTGCTAGTGAGTTAATGAATGTCCAGGATGCAGACAGGGAGGGACTATCTCAGTAACCTAAAGCTGTTATAGATTCCACCTCCCTTGATGCTGAGGCATTTACTCACCCTGTTCCAGCTTATCAACTTCTAGCTGAACAGGGCAATGACAATGCAGAAAGGATGCTCAATCTGGTGCATACCACACAGTCTATGATAAGAGCTAAGGATGTTATCACAGCTTTGCCCTCTACAGCTGGTGATGTGGATTATTAGACTGGTGGCTCAGCTGATTTCTTTGGTGATGAAAGTGGGGATAGTGAAGATGAAGCAATGGACATAGGGGGGGAAGGGTTCCAGTTCAAGATCAGGTATGCCATCATGGGCATTTTCAAAGCACTGTGATGAGCACTACTTCAAGACAACCCTGATCCAACTAATCAATCAGACAAATATTGCTCTTCAAACCACTTTAAATTCCAGCACCAAGAAACTCCCTCAGGCACATCTAGCCTCTCTGCAACTTCAACAAATTCAAGGCTTCCAATATGCTAGGGATGTCAACACCATCAAGGGTGATATTGAGGAGATGAAGAAGGCTATTTCAGACAAAATGGACTATAAGCTTCCAGAAGCTACAATGTTTAATATCAAGAGGCAATTAAGGAAAAATTATGATCTTGCAACCAAGATAGATGCATTGGACACAAGAATGTCAGCCATGGAAGCATCTTTAACAGCCATTCATCTTCATCAAGCCCAACAGATAGATTTACTTCAAAAACTGGTGGTTGCTCAAACCCCCTCCTCTTCTCAACTTGATGATAACAAAACATGGGAGAAAGGACCAAGTGAGGGGGATAAGCTTCAAATTCAAATCAGTAAAGTGATTGTGCCTTCAATTACTATTTCAAAGCCATCAGTTACAAACAATATAGATCTGATAAATGCAGCAACAGCCAACTTTAGAGCAGCTGAAAAGAAGAAGTTGAGTCCACTCAATTTGGAGAAGATTGATGAGGATATACAAAGGAAGTTTGAACTAGTCAAGGACCCTGTAAAGTCAGCCATCCATCACTCTCAAGTCAAGCAAATTTCTGTGAATGAGATGAGCATGGACTATCTGGAAAGGGGACAGTCATCCTGCATCAAATCTCCAAAGGCTGAAATAATTCTGAAACCAAGGGTAAATTATCCAAAATTATCATTGAAGAACCCTTTGGATACTGTGTATGAGACACCTAAGCCTGATGAAAAGAAGCTTTTGTCAAGGTCAATTGCCTTCTACAAAGATCCAGTTGATTCACCTTTCAAAAAGAGAATTGCTAAAATTTTCAGGAATGGGAAAGAAATTTGTGTGGTGGCTGGACATCCATAATTTGCTTAAGCAAAGAAAGAAAAAAAGGCTAGATTGAAGCAGGAAAAGAAGCAAGATGCTCTAGATGCCAAAAAGGCTAAACAAAAGAGAGAGCAAATTGCTATCTTGGCCAAGCTACATGCTGTAAATTCATCACAACAAATTCCTGCTCAGCCATCTGAAATCATTGAATCTCAAGATCCAAAGAAGCAAGTTGAATAACAGAAGAAGTCTCCAAGAATCAAGGAATTGGCTAAAAGAACCAAAAAGAAACTGGACATTGTTGATAAGGAATTGGAAAATCAGTTTTCCAAGGAGTCCACTTCAACTACAACTCAAGCATCAAAACCCTTTGTGGTATTTGAAGTGTTAGTCCCTTAACAATATAGCAAGAATTACAGAAGGGGGGTTGAATAGAATTCTTGAACCTTTTTCTCGAAATAAAAATGTTCAACTCGAATACAGATATAAGTGTTTTGATTAGCACAATGCGGAATAGAAACTTAATTGAATCAAAACGTAAGTAATTAAAAACAAGAGTCTTTAAAAACTTTCTGGTGGATTTAAACAATTCCACCAGAGATATATATTATATATCGAGAGAACTCTGTGTGCAAGAATGCTCACAGCTGCTTACAAATTGAACTACTGAGAATACAGGGAAATGCTAAAGATTATGCTTACAAAGATTTCTCTTGTTTCTATTTGCTACATTCTTGGTATATATATTACCAAGATTACAAAGTCAAAAAGACTGAATAAATATATAAACTATCAGTCTTAAGCTTTGCTACTTTTCGTCCTCTATTACCCAGTTAATGGGCTTCCACAGTATATTTGTATACATCTCGACGGCTGTGCTCAGCTTTCACTGTTCAACTGCTGTTTGAATTCTTTATATGATCATCCGTTGGACTTTATGAATATCCGTTGGATATATGATCATCCGTCGACTTTCTGAACATCCGTTGATGGCTTCATTGATCATCCGTTGACTGCTATTTTAAACATCCGTTGATAGTCATTTGATCATCCGTCGATGGCTTTGTTAATCATCTGTTGGTAGCTATTTTGGCACTTGACTTCATTTCACTTATGCAGAATTACAAGACATCATTTATATACAATTAATCAACCTATTCTGCATATCTAGTTAAAGTCAACATGACTTATAGGCTACTACAGAATCTATACAAAGATGTATACAATATGTGCTACAGACTCATTATTACATAAGTTACTCACTCGATGGATAATAAGTCAACATCCGTCGGGACTATAATGAGTTATCCGTCGGGACTATAATTCTTATCCGTCGAGTGCTACATTATTTCACTAAGTAAAATCTACTTAGATATTTTGTTTATGAAATCATCAAGTACACAACATATGCACAACATGAAGATATCAAGGTGGTGGATCCTTACAGGAACATTCATGGTGAACCTATTGTGCCTAAGGATGAGCCAATAGAATGGGAAAACATACCAATTCCTGATTTCAATTTACCAATCCTCAGCAAGCCAAAAAGAACAAAGTCAAGAGCAGTCAAGAAAGTGAAGTTGTCATCTCTCAAATCCAAATCTCTAGTCAAAGCTCAATCTAAAGTCAACAAAGGAGATTATTTGTACTTGTGTGACATCAAGGAGTTTACTGATCTAAACCTCTATCTAGATGAACTAGATGAAGTGAGAGGAATTGATGCATACAGAAACCTACCTGAAAGGTTAGTGTTCAAGTACAAGGGAGGAAAGGAGATTCAGTGGCCACTTCACAGGATCCTTCAAGAAAGCCAAGTTGTACTGATTAAGGTTTATTTATCTTTCAAGAAGAACTTTGGGTTCAATGTTACTGCAAGAAGATTGGTACTGAAGAAGATTGAAGAACTAAGGAGTGTTAGAGCTAAAGATGCACTCCCAAAGACTCTAATCATCCCTTACACAGGGAGAAGAGTGCATCTAAGGCCCTACTGGCTGATGGAGTTCATGGATGATAAAGAAGTGAGAAGATTTTTCAGATTAGAAGACCAATTGAGCATCTCTAAATCTCTCAGAATCTGATGAACTGGAATTCCACAGGCAGCTCCAAAATCATATTGAAGAAAACAATAGAAAGCTTGGAAAAAGATCCAGACCTTCAAGAAACTAGATAAATCTGCTCAGGCTAGAGGAGCATCTTGAAAATGACTGTGAGCAAAACTTTGTACATTTTGTTAATTGAAGCACTTTTCAGTATTATCTACTTCCTTTTAAAGTTATATTTTTAGGGTGTTTTGTTATCATCAAGTATCTCTTAATTTATGGCTACAATTCCAGTAGACATAAATTGGGGGAGATTGTTGTATATATGTTGTGTACTTGATGATTTCATGAACAAAACACCTTGGTAGATTTTACTTAGTGAAAATGTAGCACTCGACGGATAAGGATTATAGTCCCGATGGATAACTCATTTTAGTCCCGACGGATTATGACTTTCTATCGAGTGAGTAGCTTATGTAACAATAAGTCTGTAGCACATTTCTGCATACACATTGTTTAGAATCTATAGTAGTACTTAAGTCATGTTGACTTTAACTAGATATGCAGAATAGGTTGATTAATTGTACATAAATGATGTCTTGTAATTCTGCATAAATGAAATGGAGTCAAGTGCCTGATTGCTACCCAACGGATAAACAACAATGAATTCGACGGATGATCAACAACCCGACGGATGATCAATAACTCGAGGGATGATCATAAACCCGACGAATAAAGAATTCAAATATCTGTTGACAGTGACAACACAGTCACATACGTCGAGTGTATGCAAATGGAATGTGGTAGCCTATTCAACTGGGTTTTCGAGAACAAAGAAGCATTGCCATTTCCATGCTATTATGAAGATATTCAAAGATGCTGGAATAGAGTAATGAAGTAGCATTGTATTAGACTTGATAGTTTTTGTTTTATTATCCTGTCTTATTACTTTGTAATCTTGGTGATATATAAACCAAGAAGCAGCAATAGAATAGTAACTAAGGAACTAAGCAACCAAGAGAGAAACATTTGTAAGCTGTATTCTTAGCATTTCTCTCATTCTTAGTTGTTATGATTTTGTAAGCAGCTGTTAGCTTTTTGCATACAGAGTTTTCTCGATATATATTATATATCTCTGGTGGAATCATTCAAATCCACCAGAAAGTTTTTAAAGACTCTTGTTTTTAATTACTTGTGTTTTGATTCATTTCAAGTAACTATTCCGCATTCTGCTAATCAATTCACACTTATATATATATTTGAGTTAGAACATTTTTATTAAAGAAAAAGTTTCAAGAATTCCATTCAACCCCCCTTATGTAATTCTTGTTACATTGTTAAGGGACTAACAAGCATACACCAAGGGGAAACATACACTTGAAAATTTTAAATTTTATGTTTGTTTGGCAAATACCAAAAAAGGGAAGATTGAAAGGATATCTTCGATACATTATTTTTTTTGGTATTTGTACAATTAAACATAAAATTTAAATAAACGTAGATACTCTCCATTAGGACATGATTTTAATTGATCTAAATCAAAGTCAAATGGTCAAACTAGCAAAATTATTTTCAAGACTATTTATATAAAAGAGATTTTCCAGTATTCTGAAACATCAAAATTATATATTTATGGAATATATCTCTAAGGTAATATGATCAAATAAGAAACATCAAGATATGATATTTCTTAGATCTTAGTTGCAACATCAATAAGGCAACAAGCTCGAAAAAGGGATATATAAGAATTATTCCTTAGAAGACTCGTGCTATATCAAAAATATTTTACTCTTCGCTCCAAAATATATTTTTATATCCATCAAAAGAATTTTTATTCAAATTTTATTAATATTCATGATTGAAATATTAATATCCATTTTATAACCCATTCCATGTATACTTGAAGTAATTTTCTCTCATTTCGTAAAATCAGCATTTCTCGGAGAAAATTATTCAAAAAATACTCAAAAATATTTCATATTATCCAAATATTTTTATATAGTTGGAAATATATTTTAAGTATTTATTAAAATCAAAACTTTGGTCAAAAGATCCATATATTTAATTTCAAGACCAATGGTATTTTTACTCGGAAGAAAAGTTGACAGAACAGTTTTAAGTTTAGATAAAATAATTCAACATACTAGAATGACTTGAAATTTGTTATGGATCACTTAAATGATATTTTCTAAGCATGGTAAAAATTTTGTAACTTTTAGAAAATTTTTGTCCGGGCACAAATTTCGAGGCAGTAAGTCCCACAGTTGACCACGTTTGACCAAGTTACCATTGACCAAAGTTGACCAAAACTTGCAGGACATCATTTTATACTATTTAGGTAATTATCATATTTTTATGTTATTTATTTAAGAGTTTTTATGGTGGTCATATTTAATGGTGCGGAATGCTTAATTAAAATGATTAAATAATGATTAAAAGAAAAGAAAAATATATATTTAATCAAATAAATCAGCTGAGAATTGAGCTCTATAAACTTTTTTGTCTTATATGACAAGTTTCAAAGAAAAAACTAAAACACTTTGTTTTCCATATCATCAATCCATGTGACTTACATCATCCACCATCCATTTTCCTCAAATCTCCACCATTCAATCCACCCAACTTCTCCTATAAATAAACCCCCACCCCAACCCATTTTAACCAAGCTAAAGAGCCATAAAGTTGCTGGGATTTTTCCCACAAGTATCTCTTTTCATCTCTTTCAAATTCTAAACACATACTTCTTCTCAAAAACCTTCTCTCTCTTAGATATATACATATATACAAGGTTTTTGATATTCAAGCTTAGATTCACCCAACCAAACTTGTTCTCACCAAGTGAGCTCATCCACTACGAGTCTCCAGCCCCCCGAAGGGCTGCCCAAGTTCGACAAATTGCCAAAATCCGGCCAAACCTCCGGCGAACTTTTCCGACTGTTTTCTAAAAGTGGTAATTTTTAACATCTTTTTTGAGTTCCTTTTATTTGAGTTTTGTAATTAATTTCTCTACTTCATCTCAAGATATAATAGATCTCCTATAAAGAAGGTTCTCAAAGAAAAGAGAATAAATATTCGAACTCAGAATTTGAATAAGTACTTGATCTTTAAAAAGAAATATATAAATAAGAAGATCTATAAATTACAAGTACTTAAATCTCTATAACTCCTCACGAGTGAGATTTCATAAATTTCTATAACTCCTCACGAGTGAGATTTTATATTTGACAAACCTCGCGAGTTGGCCAGTTACTTGCACTTTATTTATCTCGATCTTAGCCAACTTATTTCGTGAATATAGTTATAGTTACGAAAGGTATCGTATAATCCCCACTAACATCTTTAATGTTATGTGGGATTATAATTCGATCAATAGTAAATTTCATAATTTTGTCAAATATCGAAAACGGATTAAATCACAGGAGTTGGCCAATTACTTTCACTTTATTTATCTCGATCTTGGCCAGCACATAGTTCGTGTTCATCCATCTTGCACTTCCTTTATCTCGATCTTGGCTTATATAGAACCTATAAATTGTGCACGAAGTTAAAAGTATACTTTGGCTCTATAATTGTCAAAACATAAGTATACTAAAATCCTTAAGCCTACGAGCTTAAAAAGGATAAGTTATAATTCCGAGATTGTAGCTAAAGTACTCTTCGATCTATAAATACATAATCAAATGAAGAAGAATACTAAAGAAGTCATAAACTATATTGCTTATATATATATATATAAGACTTCTAGTATTACTCCGAAAAATATATTCTATAAAGATGGAGCAATCGAAAGTATACTTGACATATTATTCTATATCTCAAGTCAAGTATACATAGTTGATATTTAATATTCTTATTTGAATATTACATTATCTTTTGGGCTAGTACCGTAACATACTAGTTCAACCCATCTTTTCTCTATACGTTTTGTTTTGTGGATTGTCTTATTAGCTTTGTAATGAGGTGAAATGACGTGAGGTGATTCTCGTTCTAAGACCCAAGTCCTATACGTACTAATGGAAAGTTAGTAGTATTTGCACCGTGTAGAAGAGAAAAGACCGAAGACTGGATTACTAAGATCCAAGCCCGACAAAAGCTAAGGAAGCCAAGTCTACACAGGGGTTTATATTGTCTAAGATAAGTTGTGTAGGTATTACATTTATTTTGAGGTGGTGACCCGTGTGTTACACACCAAGACAAATATTTGTAAGGGTATAAAGGCTTCTCCGCCTACTAAAGGAGCGAGTTTATTATAAGGAAAAATCCCGAGTCTGGGAGAGGAGGTCGGGGACTGGACGTAGGGATGAGCGAATCTATTAGAGGTTGCGCCACTGCGAACGAGGATAAAATCACCGTGTGGTATTTTCTTTTCTTGCACTTTATTTTCCGCACATATAAACTGCATAACTACTCTGTAAAGTTTTAAAAAGGGATAAATTATTTTAAAAAGCCAAAATAAGTTTTAAATTGGTAATTAAGCTATTCAACCCCCCTTCTAGCTTAATATATCCCTCTTACGGGACCTTACAAAACCGAGCCTAACCAATAACACGCATAATTTAATACCACTATGCCAATTTGTCTTTTCTGTTAGTAATCAATAATCATACACTTACTATGCATTTGTCACGTTAGAGTTGTAAAATAATAGTTTTAATCATATTTTTTATATTTGCTAATTTAGCTACCTATATATTTCAAAAAAAATTAAGCTACTACCAAAATAATAATACTAATTGATATTTTACATACAAAAAAATTATTCTATAAAAAAATAGATGAGTTAACACATAACATGTATTTAATTAACGATGTTATAGTTTTTAACATAAACATTATATTTAAATTTATGATATTACATATAAAAAATGGTTAATAAAATATAATGATCGAGTATAAAATCTTAAGAAAAAAAATAAATCAAATTTATAATATCTAATAATCATAGTTAAGTCTCCTCCAGTGCTTCATCAACTGTATAAACATATACGAAAAATAAATATATTATACGTATTTGTTCAATATTGATATGATATTTTTGTTAAGTACTCTTCGATTAGAAGCACCAATACTAAACAATAAATACTGGTATGTATATGATATAAGATTATATAGAATGATTAATTATTTAAATAAAAATATATTATATGTTATCCATACAACATTATATATTCTTTCATATAGATTACGACGATGATATATACTCCCTCCGTCCATCTCAATTCTTTACATTTCGGAGAGCGTGTTCAACACGTATTTTAAAGGACATATAAAGTATAGTTGTGACGGCCTCAACCCCGGGGTCAGAATTTGACGTCACGAACAACAATAAACCATAACTATAATACAACCAAACTCATAATATTACATTATCACGACCCCCTTACCAACATCTTTTCCAGGTTTAAGTATGAATTAGGCTACTCAAATATTACACCACATCTTATTTAAACAAGTCTGATATAAATATCTCTTTTTGCAACTCAACAGACCTACATCTGGTCTGACTTAAACTACCTCATATGATCCTGATAGAGGAGGGGCTGACACTCTGCTCTGGCCACGGTTAACAATAGGTCTTCTAGAAGGGACTCGATCTCTAGGCATCTGAAATAGAGTAAGATAGAGATATACAAAATAATGAGCCAATGAATGCTCAACAGTACCAGATATATGAATTGACAGGTTGCAGATTTCTTACCAAACGATTAAGTAAAACAGTTGAAATCCTTTTTAAGAATTAGAAACCACATCATACTAGCATTCTTTTCAAAATCAAACACAATATAAATAGAATAAAGAATTCCAAAACTTCGAGTTTAGCATGCTATCCCTTTTTCTGAATAACTTCACTTTAAACATTTTTAAAATTGAATTAATCAGTTCTATTGGACGTTTAATAGGTGAAGATAGCTTATCAGTCTATTAACACGGGACAACGACTAACGACCATCATGAATAAATGAATGTTTTGGAACGTGAAGACTAGCTAGGTCTCCCCACGCTGGACTAATCGGTAAAAGAATATGCATAACCGAATTAGCCTCTTACGCCACCATCTGCTGGGTCGTTACCGAATAACGGACCTCTTACGCAACTCCAATAGATTACCTGATTTCCCTTTTACCTCTTTCTAAATTCCACGACATAGGTGGACAGAACATTCCACGATACAGGTGCGCATAAGATTCCACGACATAGGTGGATAAAATCAAATTTCCACTTTATCCAGTTTTCAAATCCATTTATACCTATCTCGTTTTAAAACAATCTTTATCACAACACAGGTTCAAAACCTTTTTCCAATATCAATCACAATTAGAGATAAGTAATCCACAAGTTACTATTCCCCAAAATAACTTTGAATAAAATAGAATTTCAAAACAAGGGAATATGTAACTTAAATCATTTTGATCAAGTATGAATACGTTAATCAAAATATGCAATCATGTTTATTCAAAAGTACTGAACCATGACAGATATGGTTAGAGGTATTTGTCTTGCTGAGATCTATCGACTGAACACTAGGCTATCCTTAGAGCGACTTCGACGCTCGGGTCTTTCGACTGGAACCTACATAATTGAAATACCCTAATTTAGACAATCGATTATGCTTGACATATCCTTGCTATGAATTCTACCCGTACGATATCAAGACCCGACTCGTATTTATTTATACTAACTTAATACACAGAACAACTAGGCTCCACGTACTTGAAACTCGGTTTGGTATTCATTTTCGAAAATACGTTATAACCGTCATTTCACAAAATAGGGTCGTCAATTATTTTGCAAAATATTTCACCGCGACACGAAAGTAGTTTTTATAGAATATTTGTATATATATAATTATGTATATTTAATTGGTATTCCCGATAAATATAAGATATGTTTCCCGTATTTTCAAAATTAATTTCTCGAAAATCGGGCAGCGTTTCCTCTATATATCGGACTATCAATCGACGCAATTATTCACAACAACACAATTCCACAATCCAATATAATCTTAACAACTATACCCGACTATTTTATGTTTCGAAAATAACTGTACAAATTAAATAATATTTTATAATTGTAGGACTCAGAAATATTTATCACAGTCCACCGTCGGCTCGCCGAAACTCATCGTCGACAGCGGAAAAATTCGTCAGTGCCCAATTGTAACGCCCCCAAATCCGGGTTCAGAGGATTTGGTCGTCACGATGAAACCTCAATCTAAAATAACCTTTTCAATGAATAAATAAATGCCATCAACTGAAATATAGAATATGTGACCCCGAACTACACCAGGATCTTTTCAAGTTACAGTTTTAGAAACAAGAATTCCAAATTCCATAAATACATTTTCACTTTTTTAAAACTCTTTTCAACAAATTCCAACTCAATACTAAACTCGCTAGTATAATTTCGAGAAGAAGTATACTAGGCCCAACTATACAATACACAACTATAATATAATATAAACAACTTTACACAATAGAACTTACACTAGTCCGCAAACCCTGGACCAACCACCTTTCAAAAGCTTCTTCTTTGCTTTCTCGAATTACGCGGCTAAACAGCGCAAGTTAATCCTCACTGGAAGTTTAAAATTAAAAATAGGAAAGTATGAGCGAAAGAAATGCTCAGCAAGTTCAGTATAACATATAAATGGTCTTTTGATATAAAAATCTACATGAGCAGGGGAGTAAAACATTTAAACTCACACTACAAGAAAAACAGTTTCACACAACTGTTTTACACCGTTGTTTGTCACTGAGTTTTTTCGTCTATCGAGGCGCCGTATGATTGAGTTTAGAAAATGGTTTTTTAAACCGTTACTAGAAGTAACTTAACACAACGGTTCATAAGCACTTGTTTAAAGACAAAAGAGACAACAGTTTTAAAATATGAACTGTTGTCTCAATACATAACGAAAACAGTGTTACGAGAAAACCTTTATTCTAGTTTGTTACATACAGTTTAAAATTTTGAAGCATTATCTCAATACTTGTTTAAAGATGAATGAGACAACAATTTGAAAATAGTAACCATTGTCTCAATACTGAAAAATAACAGTTTTAAAAATAAAACATTTTTTCCAATTTGATAACCATAACTATTTATTAGGACCCTTAGCATACAACAGTTTCTAAATTTTTCAAACTTTTATTAGGGTCTCCTCAAACAACTATTTCTTTGATTATGTATTATCTGGATAATAGTTCAATAAAGGTTTTTTTTCTAAAAGCAGTTATCCAAGATTATCAGATATAACAGTTTATTTAAAAAAATATAATTTCGTAAAATAAGACATATGGTTTTAATCATTTTTAATGGTTTTCACACAACTGTATACAAGATCAAACTCATCTAAAACAAATCAATTAGTATTGTAAAATGAAATTGTGTCTTAATCCTATTGTACAAATTTAAAAATAAAATTATTATTTAATATTCAAAATTTATAAATAAGAATTACAATCGTAAGAGAGAGAGAACACTAGAGATGAAAGAGCAAGGACACATCAATTCCGGAGATGCTTTCGCCATCTTAACAGCTACATGTCCAAGACCACCCAAACCTACAACGCCTACCTTAGTACCAGGTTTGTCTAGTCCATGTGTTCTAAGGGAACTGTAAGTTGTAATTCCAGCACAGAGTAAAGGAGCACCAGAATCCAGAGGCAAATTTTCAGGCCAACAAAGAACAAAGTGCTGGTCTGCAACCATAGAGTTTGCATATCCTCCGTATGTTATGCTTCCATCAACATTGGGAAAAGCATAGGTCTGTATCTGCTTTGCACAATTGTTCTCTGAATCATCGTCACAATCCTCTCATGAACGACATGATCCAACCAAACAACCTACCCCAATCCTGGAATTTGAAATGTTAAGATCAATTTTACCTGCTAACTCCTGTCAGTGTGCGCAATACCATAAAGAGAGTCAATCCTGCCCAAACACCAGGTAGCCATAAACTGAGGGGGCATACATGATATATTCAAATGAATGATTAAAATCACTAGATATACATTTTGAAAGGGCAATTACAAAAG